>NC_051180.1:167283407-167654931 GCF_013339695.2 Rhipicephalus sanguineus | reverse complement strand
GAATGTACAATTGGCGATTGATACAAAAAAAATATGTGGAGATGGACATTTACAAAAAGAAGCAATGAACCAATAATATACAGCTGCGTTCAATAATGTTAATATGAAGACTCCCAGCAAAAAGGGCAAATGGAAAGCAGTGCAAGGAATAAACTGAACTATTTCTATTTATTTACCTTTTCTTTCTATTTACCTTATGCCGTAGGGCATACTGGCGCCAAAAAAAAAGAAGAATATTTATTTATTGTCATCTATATAAATAATAAACTCGCCATGACCATCATCAATTTCTGCTTACTTTTTATGTTCACCCCAGAATGAAGGCCTCTCCCAAAGATATACAATTTACCCCACCTTGCGCAAAGTAATTCCATTTATACCTGCGAACTTGTTAAATTCGTCCCTTCATCTTGCTCGAGGTCGTCATCGGCTTTTTCCCCTTCCCTCAGTTATGTATTCTGTTACTCCAAATGACCAGTGATTTTGTGTCCTACGCATTATGTGGCTGTCGCACCCCAACTCCTTCCGCTTAATACCCACTAGAATAGCTACACCTGTTTCTTTCTGGAAAGTTCAACGACTGTCTCCGGATCTCTCAAGGATACGCCCACCATTTACGTTGCAATGCGTACTGCATGGTCTTCAACTTTTTCACGAGTATCCTTTTAGGGGCGAAGCTTCTTATGCCGTGGGTCTGTCCATCCTCCGTTTGTTGTAGCGTTGTAGTAGCCACCTCTAGCTCGTGAGAAGCGCGCGTTCTGGTATGCAGTAGAAGAAGGAGACCACGTTCACGAGTGAGACTCGTGCGTGTTCGCCTGTGTGGCATTCTTTCTTCTTTACTGCGCGCGTTCTGGTATGCAGTAGAAGAAGTAGACGACGTTGACGAGGGGCACTCTCATGCGTGTTCGCCTGTGTGGCGTTCTTTCTTCTTTACTACGTCTCGTGTTTTCAACGACACCCGAAGACAACATTTCAGAAGTAACGCGCCATGAGGCTCCCTCTTGGCACGCTTTCTCTTTAGCTCGGGGTCGCCAGATGGAAGACAAGGCTGCGGAACGGAGGGCACGGAAGGCGGCAGCAGCGCGCGCTCGCAGACAGAATCCTGAGGTGAGAGCCCGAGGCCTGCACGCCGACGCCGCGAAGCAGATTCCGTCGTTCGAGCCCGCGAAGCCGAAGCTGCTCGACAAGCTGCACGGCTGCGGCGAGAAGACCCCACCGTTCGAGCCCGCGAGGCCGAAGCTGCTCGACAAGCTGCAGGGCGGCGGCGTGAAGACCCCGCCGTTCGAGCCCGCGAGGCCGAAGCTGCTCGACAAGCTGCGCTGCCGCGCGATGACCCCGCCGTCCGAGCCCGCGAGGCCGAAGCTGCACGGCTGCGGCGCGAATCGGATCTTCAAATGTGAAGGACCGTGAAGCGGCGAGAAAGCGCGCGTACCGGCAGGCAGAGCCCGAGGCTGTGCGAGCACGTGAAGTGGCTGCAAAACGCATCAGGTGGGCTCTGCCTGAATCCGCCGACGCGCGCTTCCAGCGGGACTTCATTGATAACAGTTTCGGCCATAGTTGCGGTGTGTGCAACCGATTGTGGTTCTCAAACAATCTTGTCACAACACCTTCCATCAAAAAGGACCACGCTCGCGCCAATGCCACCGCCGTGCTGCAGCGCGAGTTCGCTTCGCCCCACTCATCATCATTCACCACTTGGATATGCTGTGATCTTTTTATCCTCCTCACGAATATCCTTGTTACACACGCTCAGTATGCACTGAGTGTGTATTTTCATTTCAGGGAGAGCGCCACATTGGCCGTCATGATTTGGGAATGCCTACCGTATGTGCTCCAGTCCATCCTTACTGTTCGGTTAAGTAGCAAGCTTTTTTCATGTGATCGCTGTAATGCTAATGAAGGGTCATTTTGCCCCGCGTCTCATTATGCGCCATACTTAGCATCCATATTCTTGTACAGATGTTTACCATAATTTCATTCGTTCAACCTGCTATATACTTGAACTCGGCTAACGTATGTTTCTTTCAAAAACCTCACTTGGTACTATCGCGAGTTACTAACGGAAGGAAAGCCGGGCATAACTCTCGATCTCAAGACATTTAAACAACGAGACATTGAGGCGACCACGACGGTAAAATTTTTGAATTGATTATTGACTTATCCCCCCCCCTCCTAAATGTGAATTATTTCGCTATCAGCGTGCTACTTTGATGTCGTAATGATGCACAAGAAATACGACTTTTGCGAACACTTGAAAACAGTCTTATAGGCTCCACGAGTCTCCCATAATAAGAAAGGTGTTCTTTCTGTCGCTTCTATGTCTGCTGCAAGAGCTGCGATGTTTCTGAAAAGAATCGGTTGTTTTCTTTGTCATTGTGAATACCATACGTATTTTTAAACTCGTATATGAACATAAAGACAAACTTCCGCGGCAAATGCAATAACGGCACTTGTTTTACTTGTATAGAAATGGATTTGCTTATAACCAGGAAAGGCAAAATTTAAAAACACCTGTTACAACTTTAAATGTCGTTGCGCGGGTTCAGAGCTAGACAAATTGATAATGGCGTAAAAGGAAAAGAAACAGCACAGGCTTCCTCACCACCAAAGAAGCTGCATTGGACAATACCAAACAAATGCTTTATGCAAAATAGAAGTGACATGACAGCACAAAAGCGGCAGAAGGAAGATAGCGAGAGGACATTGCCAGACAGGACGGCTATACTAACACCGCTGTGGAACTTTATATTGCGTGACACTACAGGTTGAGAAACAAGTCTTTTAACCCCAAGACACGTCAACTTCGTTTACGTGTCCAGAAAAGCAGCCATTGAAACGTATCAGACCTTGCGCTGGTCACCACACAGCGTTTTCAAAGTTTCCTTAAATGAAGAAAAAGCATGTTATCAGTTTTCGCATAAATACTGCTATTCAATGGTGGTGTGCTTTTGTGTAGACTTACCGTTTGTGATGAGTGTCTGTGCTTTTGTAAAATTTAGTCGACTCGAGTATTCTGCGTTAAAAAGACAAAAACACTCTCTCTCAACTCACAGATTTACTGTAAAAAATGTATTTCCCATTTTATATATTCGTAATGGTAATAGTAATAGCAATAACAACATTAGATTTTATTCTGCGCAAACTTCTCCCGCCCATGCAAGTGAAGAAAACCTTTTTTGAGAAATGAAATGAAAGTTCACAAAAAACATATTACAGTTCTTCAAATGTCGTGATCGACAGTTGGGTGACCAATAGTGTGACCAACGCATTTAATGCGCACTGTTTTCGAACAAAATAACTCCTATGGCATAAAACGGGAAATCAGATGACTAAAAACTCCTACGTTCCGCGTTCTAAGCGCAGGGCTTTTTAACGCTTACGACGTCTACCCTAGCAATTTTCTCGTAATGCTTTTTCTTATATTTGAACAGCAATCAGATAAACGTGTTAATATTCTGCGTGAGTCAAACACTGTACTTTCGAAAACGATCATGCTCGGCAGCACAAAAACATTGCAAGAGCAACTTTATGCAATTATTGATCCAGTCAAGTGTGAAAGGCATAATGCGGAGGTAATCATTCTGCAGTGCCAGAAAAACTGGTTGAGGTTTACCTTTTGTAAACATATTTGCGACGAGCAAAATAAATAATAACAGTAAAGAGCTTGGAGGACGGGAACACAGGAAGAACACAACACGAGCGCTAACTTTCAACAAGTGGGTTTATTTGATAATAGAATCGCATATATAGGTTCAACACACATGACGCTAATTCGCTACAGTACCTGTAGCGATATAAACCCACTTATTCAGAGTTGGCGCTTGTGTTGTGTTCTTCCTCTGTCCCCGTCCTTCAAGCGCTTTACTGTTATGTCACACCAAAAGGGCCGAAGAATAGCTTCGAAAGGTATGTTTTGCTTGGTTTTGTAAAGACTGTGCACATGGTGCGCATAGTCTTTGCACAGCATTTCTGGTCACGTGGTGCCGCAGCGGCGAGGCTCCGAGCGGGCGCAGCTGCGACGCCACTCAGCAGCGGATCGGGTGGCATGACGTCGCGCCTGCCTCACATACGCTCCGGTGACTCACGGTGATTGCGACGCGAGGGATGGCATTGGGACACTTGTAGTAGCAGAAGATTCGCTCTAAAAGCCTTTTATATTACACGAATAAATATTACACTTTCCCTCCTATAGGTTGATATTTTGCCTATATACGACCGTTCGAAAAGAATTCGACATTCTTGATGCGATCCGGAGAACATCCGTGATTAATTTACACGGGTACCTTATTCACAACAAATATCTGCAAAATTGAGTTGTTTCTATTAGCGAAAATATGTATGCCATGTCAGCACCCTACTTAGGAGAACACTTTGCATCACATCGGATAATGAAGTGCCAAGGGCGTACTTTATACGAATGGCAGTGTGCGAAAATAAAGCTACAGATGTGGTCGTTGTCCTGCAGCTACAGAAACCTGTACGGCTCAATAGGTGGAGCCTCTGCAACGTTTGTTATCTTCGTAGCAGGAGCAGCAGAGAGGTAGATGCCCTGCATAGAGTTAGATGTGTAACCTTGAGCACATTCGATACATTACCTCACACCTTGGATTGAAGCCACGAATGTTCAAAACAACAACAATGTACGAATGAATGAAAATACTGAAAAAATTCAATGTACTAAGGAATGAAAATACTAAAAAATAAGTCCTACGTACAGAGTAAGGCCGAACGTTACGAAAGCGAAATGATAAATTGTTCTCCTCGACTTCTACGCTGCGTTATTACCCACAAATGCCTATCTTATACAATATTTTTTCTTGTTTTTCGCTCGGCACCACGAAGTCATCTATAAGGCAGACAAGGTTCACTGACCTAAACTACTCGTTTTTGTGCCTGGCTCACCTTTCGTGCTCCGTGTGTAAAGTGATCTCCCAGGTCGACCTCTGTGTTCAAGCAGCTACGTGAAACCGAGAAAAGGTCGAATATATATATGTAACTGCTGACAATGAACTCGACCAATCTCCCAGAGTCAGTTGACCGGGGCTCTCACTACTTCTAAAGGGAGTAGAGAATGAAATTTTCGCGATTCTCCAGGCTTTCGAAGAGGAGAGTTTTTACGCGGTTTTTCGGCGTTCTCTGGAGTTTGCTTCTCGAACTTTTTCGCTGTTCACGTTATCTGTCACGGGAGGGCATGTCCGCGGTTGCTACACCATTACTGATGAAACATGAGAGGAAATTTTTATTGAGAGAGAACTGAAGTGTGAGTGTGTGAAAGAGAGAAAGAGAGAGCACATAGTCGGGTTTGCTCCTTTCACCATGACAACCAATTCGAGCTATTTATTTTCTCTGGCCCACCACAAGAGTATCTAGAGTGTGTTCATCACAGTAGTTTACGAAAGTTGAGTGCAGTTTCTCCTCGCAATGTTTTCATTTTTTACTCTTCCTCTAATGTTAAGATACTCTGGGCGCCACACGACTCTACCGGGCGCATAACTTTTCAATGAAAAGGGTAAAAGCGCAAGATACAATGCATACGACAAAATGCCAGATGCCATAGAACGTACACAACAGACATGAAAAGGAAGGAGCTAGATCTAAGAAAACTGATACGATAAGCTATAAGTTCAAAAGCATTTTATCGGTTCATGTAAGCGGCAATGATAAGTGCGCACTCAAACCTTGACGTTCTTCCCGATTCTTGGCATAAGAACATGCGTTCATTTATTCGCAAACGCCGAAGATAGGTTTTTTCGCCATTGTTAGTAATAATTGTTAGGGTTTTAGGCCACGAAACCGCGATATCGTTATGAGAGACGCCGTAGGGTAGGGCTCCGCACATTTCGGCCATCTGGTGTTCGTTAGCGTGCAACTAATTCAAAGAATGCGGGACCCTAGCATATTGCTTCCACCAAAATGCGGCCTCCGCGGCCGGGATTTGGTCCCGCGACCTTCGGGTCAGCTGTCAAGAGCCATAACCACTAGAACACCGCGGCGGGTATTTCATAGTTGTTCAGAGAAAGGGCTGAATAGTTGTCTTGGATATACTCGCGATCCAAATCATCCTTCTACTACGAATGGTTTAATGATGAGTCATATTATAGCAACGTCGCGAATTTTTTTTCTTTTGTCACTATGTACCGCACTATATATATATATATATATATATATATATATATATATATATATATATATATATATATATATATATATATATGCGTGCGCAGGGTTCTCTTAAGGGGGGTGGGGGGCGAAGGTTCACCGCGGCGCCCCCCTCCCTATCAAGTAAATATATGGCGCAGACTTCGCGCCCCCTGCCCCCCCGCCCGTGCGTAGGCGTGCACAACAACGTGTACACATATCAACAATGAGCAGCAGGACAGCGTATAAGAATTGTACAGTGAAGGTGCGTGAGCTTCGGGCTGTGCTTATGTTTCGTACGAATGATTAACGATTCCGGGTGCTATATACTTAACGTCCTCATAACTTCTCCAATAACCGACTGTCGGAACCGAAAGTGACCATCTCCACGTTGAATGGTGATTTCAAGAAACCACCGTTGTGTCCCTGCTTCTATGATACACGCAAATGAAAATTGTACGTGGAATACATGTAACAGAACTTAGATCTAGAAATATTTGGCGAAGTCTTTTTATTCTGAATGCATCTTTTATATTAACACATACGCACTTTTTAAAGGAGCGCAACTACCAACGTCAAGTTGGCTTTTCATGCAGTTCCATTTCATTTTAGACACAAACAGCTGCTCTTGTGCCTGTCTCTTCAGATCTGTGCGTAAAGACTCGTGAAAGCAGGCTAATACTGCCATTGCAGCCCTATCTACACTATTCGCCACGAGATCAGGCTACAGGTGGCAGCACCGTCGCCGCCTTTGTGTGCATAGGCGGTCGGCGGCAGGCATACAAACTTGCATACCCGGAAACACTGCCGCTCCAGCGTCCCAAAGAATTACGTCATGATTACGTCATCGACACCATCTTGAATAATTTGCTAGTTCGGCGGCCTTTTAAAAGGGGCCGTAACTGAAGGTGAAATTGGCGCTAGTGTTCATGGAGATTCAAAATTAAAGCAGCCAATGGCAGCCTGCCGCCGTGCCGGCAAAGCCGTGCGCCCCGCGCCGGCCGCGGAGGCCGCGCGCGCGCCGCGACGCTAGTTTTGAATTCCTCGAAAGTTCCGTTGTAGCACGAAGCGAGTGTTGAGAGCGGGCACCAGGCTGGCCGTGCAGGCAGGCTATGCTCGGCGGACACCTGCAGTCTCCCGTTGTGGTTGGCGGGTCATTGTTCGCTCTTGAGACTTATCGGAGTGGTCGTTACGTCAGCCGTCCTCCGTCGCCGCCGTACAGGAGCCCGTCCTAGTCGCTGGCCTTGACATGAAGTTTCGTGATGTTCCGTTACATGAAGCGAGCTTTGGCCGGCGTGTGGAGTTTTTGTGGTGTTTGCATGTTGTGCGCTCTTGCCGCCGTGGTGGTTAACGGCACGCACCATTCGTACACCATGCAACGGTGCACGGATACTTCAAGACCGGCCGAGTTCCGCAAGATTCTTCGAGGTTCCGAAAAACTAAAGGTGAGCATGCGGCTTGCGTTCGCAGCCACACATTTACGAATTGCAGTTGGACAACGCAGTTATAGTTTTTTTAATTACGGCTGAATCGTGAAAACCACGATGTTGCAGTTAATATCGCTGTTCCTAGAAGGAATGAAATTAAAGCACTTGAGACTCATAGTTTAACTTTTGCGTCTATGACAGAACTGCGTGATGGAAGTGCGTTTTGCTTTTTAACACGAGAGTGTTTTATGCCGGGGTCCACCAAGTACATCCGTCACGGATATGACGTCGATAAAATGGACGCCAACGGGTGAGAAAGAAAAAACCAAGAAAAGATACCCCGCTGGGAATCGAGCCCACGACGTTGCGGCCACGACGGCAAGCGTCCGACGCGCTACCGACTAAACTAACTCGGGAGATGGTACACACGGCGCGAACTCGCCTTATATCTTTCACGCAGTCTCTTTCGCGGCGAGCGGAGCGGGACGGTGCCGCTGTCTGTGAGATGTGAAAAGAAGTAATGCTTCACGATCGACACTTACTAGCGCTTACTCCGAGATTGCATGCGATATCGGAGGTTATGGTTAGCGTCTCGATACCAGAGAGCTAGACTGGCCGCGCTGGCGTCGCCGAGGCACCCTTGACGCAGTTACGTTCTTTGCCTTTGGCTTCGTGTTAGCGTGCATCGGCTCATCGGAGGAGTGCAGCTTCTACGTGCACCAACGGGATTTCTCCGCCGCCGACTGCTTTAATTGCGAGAGCACCGACTAACAAAACTGCTGCAATATGCGTCGCAGAAAGGACGCGATTTCGACGGGCGAATGTCGTGCCTTGGTGGAGCGAGAGCAGCGCCTGCGAGACGGAGGGCCAGCGGGACGCACGCGTTTGCGGCTCAGGCTACGAACCTCTACCTCACGTGTTGCTGAAGCGCAATGTGTGTTATGTATGCATGAGCACAGGCGTCGGCTACCCATTACTAGAAAGCGCACGCCATGCCGTTTCTCTCCTTAATGGACGACGCTTTGAAGAAGTGCATACCGGGTACCAGTGTTGATTATGAGCTTGTTGATATCCTTACGCGGGATTCCCGATTCGCTGTGTCCAAATATATGTTCACACCGTCAGCTACCACAACGGTTTAATCACGATCATGGGCGTTAGTCGTCGCGATAGAGACATGCTGTCAATATGGGTGCATCCACGTCAAACGGTGCTATAGCTGCCAAACACGAATAGACATTGTACAAGCTCTCATATATCACTACACAATAAGCACTACTTCTGTGAAGACACGTTTCACTTTCGTGTTATACCGATTCCTATGACGGAGGGATCAGCCATGTTTTTTGCCTGTTTATCACTCGCCATCGTTTAAATACGCGTTTCTGAGACTCAATAGGCAGTTTCAGAATAGCGTACGAAAAGCTTTGCGTTGGCTTTTCGCGCAACTGTGCATGCGTCGTACGCTAACCGCTTGCGGGCTCCCGTAGTGACGGAAATAGCGAGCCGCAAACGCTAACATAGCGTACGCTATTCTAAAACTGCCTAATGTATCGCAGCTTGCACTGAGCCGAGACGACGAAACTACGTTTGCCTCATGCGACTGCGTAATTTGTATCGTTGGAATTAATAGTTTTTTCAATTGCTTTATTTCAGGACGGAAACGTTTTCGGAGTATTCGAGAAGGCAAGAACTGATGCATTTGCCCAAGGAGGGGTTAACTGCTGTAGAATCAGCGCTCTGCGAAGTCTCGATCCGCAACTCAAGTGGACCAGCTTTCTACCCTGCCCCCAGTGGTTCTTCTCGGTGCGTGAATATGCTATGTACTTACGGCTGAAGAAGTAGTTTGTGTGTTTATATTGTCTCTGTTATTACCTATGGAAAAACCGCTCTAAGGATTCATGTGTAGGCATGAGACATGTCCTATATGCAGAATTTTACTGTTTGTGTTTATCACAATGAAGTGCTCAGTGTACCCAACATGACGTCCTCCCTTCAGTGGCGTTATATTCAGCTAGGCATTGTATTCGCGGTGAAAGAAAAGCTGCGTATAGGCTTATTTCACCTGCTCGTTGAGTAATACGCTTTTCTTCGAATGTCATGTGCTGCTGCATAAACTGACCATGGCCTGCATCCCGTTGCCACCAACTAACTTTCAAGTAGTGTTCAAGTACCATATATTGTGTCTTGCTCTTTTTAGCGCAATGTACTACTTACTGTGCTAAGTCTTATCTTTTTCATTTTGTTTATCTGGTGAAGGTGTCCAGCATTTCATGTATATTTGTGGAAAATCTGAGCAAATATGTAAGTGGTTGTTTTGTGTTTCGTATCATTTCAACGGTTAATAAGTAAATCATTGCAATATTATTTCATATTTACATATTTTGCGCTTCGTTATGTTTTTGTCATGCACTGACATTTCTTTAAACTACATGATTACCTCTCATCAGAGGCTCCTCTGCACTTTGCTCGGTATTGCACCAAATGAAAATCGTGTTTCTTATATGTGTGTACGTCAAAGGGCCTACACTTCTCAATGTGTTCGATATTTTAATTTCTAAATTTTACAATGAACTTTTGTGTTTAGTCATGCACACACTGTGAATTCTTCCCTTCTGTTCTTCTCCTAAACTTGTATCGTGCCCCATTACATGCAAATCTTGAGTTTCGGAAACAGAACAATAAAAAGAGGTAACCGAAATGTTGTAGGTGGATTCATCCTTTATGCTCTAGCACATGCTGACTGCGGGCAAACGCGAATGCGCGGCCAAGCACAGCACGCGCGCGAGCGCACGCGAAAAAAAAAAAAATCCCGGCGCGGGGCATAGGAGCGGCGAAAAAGCAAGCGTACAAAATAAAAAACGGTGCGCGGCATGGGAGAGGAGGAAAAGCAAGCGCACAAAAAAAGAGAAAGAAAACGGCGCGCGGAGAGGGAGAAAGAGGGGTGGAGGCGAGCGGCTGTTGTTACTGTTGCCCTGACGACGTAAGCAACGTAATCGCTACGTCATCGCCCTTTGAGCTTGGCGCCTTCTGCAAGGGGCGTAACTCAATAGCGCTCTCGGCGCTGTCGGCGCTTGCGTCGGCGGAGCGTTTGAATTTCGCGTCCTATGGGAGGTATACGAAGAAACCGACCCTTCTTGCATTAGGGCGCTTCGCTGTGAGCGGTTTGAGTCGACTGTCGGCGAATAAAGCGCGTTGACTGCACCCTAATGGTGATATATACGCGCCCCCATTGTCACATTAATGCTCGAAGCCGGCCTAACGTTCCTATTACGTGTGAGAGAAGCACAATCTACGAATCAAACGGGTTATTGGCCCTCGATGACAGTCGTGTTTTGCACTGTGCTCGATGTTTCTTCTTGATTTATTTGTACGCATAGGTCGGCAAACTCACTCGTGAGTCGACACTCACTCAGACTCAGATCGAGACGTGAGACTGAGTCTGAGTGAGCCCGGGTGAGTAACGTTTTGTGAATCTGAATCCGAGTGAGCCCAGTTCAGAAAAAATATATACGGAATCGGAGTCCGAATGAGTCCGGTTGAAGAAAATTTTTGGTGAGTCTGAGTCCGGGTGAGCCCTAAGGGCTAAATATATTTAATGAGTGAGTCTGAGTGAGCTCCACATTTTTTTGCCGACCTATGTTTGTACCTGTCTTTTTTTTATTGACATGATGTAAGGAGATGTTGGCGCACAAATAAGGTGCCGGCTACTCCTTACCTCTTGGAGTACATAGGGTCCATAAACATAAAGTACATATGGTCTATTTTGATCTTGTGTTCTGCCTATACTACAACATAAATGGTGTTGCGCGACTGAGCCAATTAAGCATTTACATCTTGCTCTAGCGGCTACGAAACAAAGCCAGTATTTCTGCGTAATTACTTGAAGTAGAACCTTGTCTACTCTCCTTATATGTTGGCATGAATACGTGTTCCGCTATGCAATTGCGAGGCTTGACATCTTTTTTACCGCTAACTGGCCTTTGCAGACGCAAGTTCATGCCTCGCGGTGTCACCAGTATTTCGAGATCGCCAACACTTCAAGAGATGGGGTCGCTAAAATTCTGCATTCACACCCCGACCTTTAGTACTTTTTTTCGTTTAGGACAAAGCGAAATGCACTGTGCGATGCGCTCGTATACGAGAAAGTGGCTCCCACTTTGAAAGAATTTTGGCGAATGGACGATTATTACACCTAACAACATACCGACACGTGCATGCCCTGACTTATCAGAGTGAATACAAACCTCAGAAAGGCGTCGTGAAAACCTTAAAAACTACTAGAAAGTACAAAAACCCAGTTATTGTCTCGCTATACTCCCTCCTGTGTGACATTTACATTTCCAAACAGCATGTAGTTGTATGCTGGGTGCCAGGGCACCGTAAAATCGAGGGAAACGAGCAGGCAGATGCGCTTGCAACATTAGCCCATGCAAACGCTCCGCAATCATCTCTAGCTGTCCCCGCAATGGACCTGAAACCCCTCCTAAGACAGAAGCTGAGGGATTACTGGCAGCGTACATGGGACCAACAACTGGATAATAAATTACATGTAATCAAACCTTACCTCGGTGACTGGCCAACGACATCAAGAACACGCCGCAAAGATGTAACAATCTGTCGGCTACGTATCGGTCACACACACAGCACACATGCACATCTTTGTCCGGTGGTGATCCGCCCAAGTGTGAGAGATGTGGAGAACCACTTACGGTGCTTCACATCCTCATTCAGTGCAGAGAGTTAGACGCTATGAGAAAGAAGCACTTTTTATTACCCTACCGACAGCAATTTCCACTGCATCCTTCCATGTTCGTCGGTAGGGATCCACTTTTTAAATATGATTCATTGCTCGCGTTTCTTAACGACGTGCGTAGTTTTCGTTAAGAAACGCGAGCAATGTCTTTCCGTTTTTCTTCTCCTCCTTCTCCTCTCATGTGAAAACCAGGCAATCCGCAGCACGACCTCTGAATAGAGGTCGCTGCTGCGGTAGCTACACACAAAAGCACCTGCCTCGCGGGCCTTGGACTCAAGGGCGTTGACGAGGCACTCGTGCTTATGCCATGTATCTTCACCATAGTTTGATCACCACGAGCAGAGCCATGCATTCCATTTACACACATTTCACGTCACCCCCATGATCTTAATACTTGTATGTTTTACCCGCCTTAGAGCGTGGAATTTTAGGCCTCTACACAGCCACGAAACACTATCATAGCTCACATCCCTTACGTACGTAAAACACGGGTCATTGTGACTTTTTCACCACTGTTCATGGCGCTCTTTGGCCAAGCATGGCCCTTGCGCCATTAAAACCCACATATCAAATCATCAAACCTCAGAAGGCAATATGTTTGTGTATATCGTGTAGGCATATATACAAGCATTTGACGCTGTTCTATCGGAATATGCTGCCCTCTGAGGACGTGCATGACGTTCGCACACATGGAACACGGTGTGGCTAGCAGACGACTCAAGGAGGCATGCAAGCTACGAGGTTTCGTCCGCTCGCTGCTAGGTGCCGACTCTGTTCGATATCGGGGCCAATAGCTCTGTCAGTTACAACTGAAAAAGAAAATTCAGCTTGTTCCACGCCGTGAAAATTGTCGCACAGTAAAGCTGTAAGATCGAAAATCTATGTGATTGGTTAGCTGGAGATAGTGGTGTCAGAAGTCCGCGGCTAGATTTGAAATCGGCGTTCTCACACTTGGTTGGACGAGGCGAGATCATATGACCTGCGGGCTCGGGCAATGACGTTTCAGTGAAACAATCGCGTCACGGGATTTCTAGCGTTATCACGCGACCTGCCGGCACAGGAAGTAGCGTTTAGCGAATCCCTCGAGTCAAGTGATTTGCAGCCGGCGCGGCCGGATCGTCCAAAGTCTCAGCTCCATGTTATCTATATGACCGTCTTTCGCGCACTGGTGCCTTGCTTTGGCTTAATACAAGTAATGAAACTTACTAATTAATATAAACAATAAAAGTCTCGGGCGCGCTCTTTTCATACGGAGGCCTGTGCACATGCCCTTCGAAGCTGCCGGCGCCTGCTGTTTGACGTCGAACAAGAGATAGAATGTTTTTGGCCAATAGCCGACATAAATCAAGAGCAGCGTTTGTATCGGTACTCTTCTTGCCACGGATCGCCGCCACGTACCGGTGGTGCACACAAAACTCTGCTAACATTACACAGAGAACCACACTCTCGCACAGGAATCACAACGGTAAGGAGGGATCGCATTTTACCACGTGCGCTCAAGGTCATGACGAAACTGACGTAACTTCTTTCGCTCGTACCATCCCTCCCTGTGTAGCTTGCAGCGCGCTCGTCGGGACTAGAGAAGAGAGCGCTACAGACCCCTGTGACTCCGCTTGTTTTCGACAGATTCGAGAAGCTTTCGCGGCAATTCATTCGTGAGGCAACAAACACCGATACTCAGGTCATGCTATGATTACTTGGAAAAGTGGTTTTGTGACCCCTTTAGGTGAATGCATATTGAACTGTCCGAATGTTCCTGCAGATTTTAGGGAATTTAGTCTAACAGCTAAGTTAAGAGCTGGAACGCCTGTTTCAACACCTGAAATCTGGCAGCAGCGCGTTTCTTTGACGGATAGACACCATAATGCAACGTGTTCTTTGTCCTGTTCTTAAGAAAGCCGAAAGACTTAATTGTGAAGGATTTAGGATGGTTCCTGCTTCTGATTTGTTTGCAATAAATTTATGCCTTTTTATTCGCACCTCGCGAAACTCGTGTCGCCAACTGCATCTGCTCAGTAATGAACGCGCTGCACAAGACAGTCGTAAGCACCTCTTAGACTATAGTGAGTGTGTTGCTATTTCGGCTGCGATACTGCTCGTATCTGCATTTTTTTGGGCCGATCCTACGTGGTACCCCTCTAACAGCAACCAGTGCATGTCCCTGTAACGAGCGCGTTATCTCATTATTTACTGGCTGAGAGCTGTGTCTAATCAACACGAATGACACTACCGGCCGACGATGCTCCTTTGTTGTCCCAGCACTGTGACCCACGTTAGTAAGATGTCCATGTTGTGATCCTAATGTTTGTAGCAATGCTCGTAGTGCTATAATTAAGGATGGGTTCTCGTAAGCCTAAATGAACTCTCCCTGAACACTGCCAGCTTCGGTAATCACTCGACACATGTTTCTGTAGGCCTAAGCTAATGGAAAAAACTGCAGAGGTAAGGCAAGTTCTATTATTTGCGCGACGAAAACTCATTATCCAATACAAGAACCTGCTCTTAGGACAGTGGGAAAACTTCTTCGGAGGTAGCTCTGTTTCTGCGCTGCGCATGAAAGACAGCGCAAGGCATTTCATTGAACAAAGGGTATGGTATAGCCGTTACAACACTGCGTATATTCGTTATTATATCCGCTACAACCTTCTGCGACGCCACATCGAATACCAACCCGGTGACCGTGTATGGGTATGGACGCCAATGCGCCGACGGGGACTTGGTGAGAAGCTTCTTCGACGATACTTCGGACCGTACAGGGTACTTCGACGCCTCGGACTGGACTACGAGGTTGTCCCTGACGGCATCACGAACTCTCAGCGGCGCCATGCACGACCTGAAGTCGTCCATGTCGTGCGCCTCAAGCCAGATTAGGCGTGTTAGTGAATCTGAGGACTGTACGTTTTGCTTTATTATTGTACTGTCTTGCTTGTGCTTATTGTTTATTGTACTTTCTTTATTGTTGTTATTTATTGTTGCATGCATTGGCCACCCCCGCCCCCCATGTTCTGTTTTAAGCATCGGGACGATGGTTTTTCAGAGGGGGGCATTGCCACGTGCGTTTCTTATTATCACTTTTGCTGTATTCGGTTTTTGCCCAGAAAGACTGCCAGCAACGTTCAGCGCAAACCGCGCCCCATTGTTCGAGAAGCTTCCCGATTATTGTAGATCGTTTTCTGAAGATTGCGCGCAAGACGCGAACTCCTTCTAGAGCGCAAGCTCATTCTAGAGCTTGCGCGACAACCAGCGATAACGCTGGAATATTGAACGGCACATGTATAAATGCCGACGCGCTTCACCGCTTGTCAGTTTTTCGATGGCCGGCGCCCTGTTCGCCGCTATCAGTGTACAGTGTGTATTGATGTAGTTTGACATTCGTTTTCCCGGCTACAAGCTCGGTCAAATGAAAGAGATTCATCTTCGACACGCCGACTGCTGCCTTCGTCGACGTCACGACCCCGTGACAATGGCTTTCTATGCATTCTTATACTTTCTATGCATTCTTATACTCCGACGACGCTGGCTTCAGTAAATTCTGATTGCTCATTCTAAGACCGTAGTTGGAATCCTTAGGTTGCTTAATTTACGAAGGAGGAGGAGGGGGAAGAAATAGACGGAAAGACCAAATATGGTCTTAAATTGTTGATGTGAGTTTAGATTTAGTCTTAGATGGCTGGAATGACCAACAATAGATGGTTAGCCAATTCTCAGACCGGCTGGCTGCCCAGTGCTGGCGAAAGGGGTAAAGAAGATAAAAGATGATAGGAAAGATATCTTAAAAAGGGAAAGAAGAACAAAAAAAAGAAAAAATTAGAATGGAGAATACGGCACTGCTTAAAGTATGTCTTTAGGACGGTTTGTCCGCAAGAAGCTCAATGGCGCTTTCAAAGCCTTCTGTGCTCAGGGCGGACGCGGTCAGTGTCCTAAGACCCTTTCCTGGGACAATGGCCGATGGTCATGTCCATGTAACACCCCTGAAAGTTCTTTTCTGGGAGCACTGAAGCGGGGACACTCACAGAAAAGATGGGTGATTGTTTCCTTGCAGCTACAGTTATTACATGTCTGGCTGCTGGCCATTCCGATCTGAAATGAGTAGGCATGTGTGGAATGTGAGGCGGTGTCTTCATGTTTGCACTAAGCGCACATGGATGTCAGTCTTTTGAATACGATATCAGCACGAATTAGAGAAGGGCTACTCCGTCTCGTAGAAGACAGGTGTACGTTGCACTATATCGTGAAAGATTGGTGGCAGATGCAATTGTAATCATTGATCTAGACCGTTCGCATGCCGATAGTGAAGTTATGTGAAGCAGGCTCATTGAGTCCACGGGTTCAAGCTGGGGTTCGTGGATATTTCCCGTATTCCATGTGTACCAAAAAGCATGTGCGTCGAAAATAGCGTTGTGGTGTTTGCTACAATGATTTATATTTTCACACGTAAGTTTGAATTTTGCACAACCTGAGCATTAGCGATCCTTGTAAGAAAAGTTTATCGTGCTTGGAACAAAATATAAGCTGAATATGGCAATTAGAATACGAGCTCGGATATCGATGATGTAATTGTGCGCAATGCCTAGTGCGTGCACATTTTGCAATGTTCATTTAAAATATTTTCCAGGCTATTTAGGCTGAAAGCAACATATTGATAACAGCGACGTTTAATAACTTATGCTATATATCTGGTGTGTTTTGTAACCAGGCTTAGCGCATATTTGTCCAACCAAAACAAACACAATACAGTTCTTACATAGCTTATCTTAAAGTGAGCTATTACAGATGGAAATGCTTTTACTCTAGAAAAAGACCACATTTTTAAGAAAACTGAAAGCAACCCCCCTACAGCCACCATAGGAGCATTTGTGCCAACTCTGATGCCTGGAGGCTGTTACGGTCCACTGTTCCGGATGTAGTCCGCCACATCTTTCTGTTGTTCAGTTGTAGCTGTTATTTCTCTTATTATTATTTATTTATTTATTTTGGTCGAGGTGGATGCTTTGGTATAATGCTTAAAGATTTTCGTTTGTGTTTCAAAGGCATTTTGTTATGTGTCTGTGTGTGTGTTTTCTTTCAGAGAGCAGTGTCGGACTTAATACGGAAGCGGAAAAGGGATGTGTAGGAGCGGAAGCAAGATGAAAACTACGTGACACGGGTATTGTAGGGTGTGTTGTGAAACCACCATAAAAGGCATGAGATCCGGCAGATAGCCTTAGGACTTGCACATGTGCGGACACACTCCTTGGCCTCTGGCAATAACAGTTACCGGAAGTGGAAAGATGAGGAACTCTACACTTCTTCAGAAGGGCTCTCTTTTATATGTACCCCCTTATTGCTAACATTGATAACTGTTTCGTAAGATTGAGAATATCTTCGAAAAATACGAACAAACTCTGATCGTCTGCCAACATTTGAATGATTATTAAGAGAAACCCTTAGATGTCTCGTCAAACGCGAAATTGACTGTTGGCGCCGTCGGTGTCCACACGGGCGATTAAAGATCATCACCACGTGATAACATCGCAGGTCCACAAACTTAGTGATGTTACTATGATGTCGTCCCATGACATTGTCGCTTGGTCAAAGGTGGGCCGATCGCGGAAGCAGTGCAAAGCCAGGTGAAGTGCAGGAAGCTTGCAATGACTCCGATCTTTGAGGCAATGCAAAACCACGTTAGGTGCAGAAAGCTTTCGGAGGGTGTGCGTGGGAAGACCAATACACCGACTGAAAATGGCTTCGGTCTCCGAGTCGTCTTAGCGGAAGGCATAAGGCATCTTGTGAGTATTTCGAAACAATAGAATTAGCCATAAGTTTTGCGAAGGTAATATAAGACAATAGAGTTAAAAACACGTTTGCGAAGGTCATATAAATCATTTCTTAATTAAATTAAGTTCGCAAGGTCATATAATGCTAGGAGTTTTCAAACCCCCTCATTCAAACTTCCTTGTACTGCAAGACTTACAAGTTCAAATGGTTTTTTTTTCCGCAGTTCTTTTTTCCCACGATCGATGTAATTACAGGACCAACTTCCGCCCCACACTCGAAATTCGCTAGCTGATGAATTCGCTAAGGCGATCAGGAGTTTCTTTACATCCAGTTCCTAGGTTCATGTAGTGCTTGCTTTGAATAAGGCACGCATGTTTTTTTTTTTTGTTGTTGTGTTATTGTGTTTTTTGTGCGTGGTCCTTTTCATAATTTTTTTTGTAATTTTGGCACTCCACTCCTGCAATAACTATCTCGGGGTTGGAATATACCGAAAAAAGTCCAGTTTCGCCGCAAGGGCGAAGCAATGAATGCGATAGCAAGAAGTGAGGCTCGCCAATGGATACTCTCAGTTTGAACAGCACTCCTGTTGCAAAGGCGGCCGAAGCAGCGAAGGAAACTAGCGTGCTTCAAGTGTCGAGCTGTGACCACTTGATAGTTCGCGCTCATCTTCTGTTTGTTCGTTTAGGCGGCGTCCCTTGAGCTCGAGTGGCTTTCGTACGCTCCGTAACATGAGCGCGCACATCACGGTGAAGGCTCGAAACATCCACTCTTCCCCTCACCACGAGAAACCCGCGCGTGCAGACAGCGGAAGGGCAAGTTCTCCCTGCGCAAATATAAGAAGAGCGAGCGAGCTCGCCGACGACTTTAAATCCGCCCGTCGCGCGCTCCTCGCGCCATCTCGCTGGTAATGAGAAACGCTTATAAGCGCCCGCCGTCTCTGAGTCCTACCAGCGGTAAGGGGTGTGTATATAACGCTCGCCGTAGACTACCTGAAGGATCTGCGCTTTCTGGCGTAGTGGTTAGCGCGACGCGCTGCGGAACGAGAGGTCCCTGGTTCGATTCCGCGCTTCGGAAGCATTTCTCTGAATTATTTTTCTTTGTGACTTTGATATATATATACATACCTATACATATACGGTGCATGACGGCGGCGACGGCAAAATCCAGCCGAGACTGTCCATATAATTGCTATCGCAATAAAAACAAATAAAAAATTCAGGAGCCCTTCCCCCATCGCTTAAATTGGGGCAAGCGAATCCCTTGCATGCTTCTTTCTTTCTTTCTTCTTTCTTTCTTACTTGTCTTTTTCTTTCTTCTCTCTCTCTTCTTCTTTCTCCTCTCTCTCTCTCTCTCTCTTTCTTTCTTTCCAGTAGCACTGCGAGACCTCCCCCCTATCTGCTTCCTTCCTCTATGCTGGGAATCCACGTGCTTAGGAACGCAACCAACTTCATGTTGCTACAGGCAACAACGACGGTCCTCTGTGTTCCATACTGCACGTGGCCGTGACGGTGAAGAAGGCCCAGCAGGACTCGCAATACGGAACTCGTTACTTGGGCCAACTTGTGCCCGGAAAATGAAAGGTCAAGTACAAGCAATTCAAGCTGTCCACTGATAGAAACTGGATATATTGTGGGCGTAGTCTATCGTCCTCCAAACGCGACCCTTGTCAGCTTTCTCGATGAAATTGAAACAATTTTTTCTTATTTACGAATATACCAAGACACGCCGGCTGTAATTGTTGGTGACGTGAATATTGATACACTCCATTCAATACATAAGGATTATAGTTACCTCCTCGAATCATTTAATTTCCGAAATCTAATAAGCCAACCGACACGTGTAACAAGCACTACGGCTACTCTAATCGATCATGCATTGACAAATATCCAATCTGGAATTGTGAGTGGAGTGTATAGTCTTCCTATTTCAGACCATTTGCCAATTTTCACAGCGTTTGATATCCAGCATCCCAAAAATAATGTTGACAGGAGGCTTGTAACTAAGTTAGATTATAAGAAATTCCGAGACAAAATCACAGAGGCCGACTTCGAACGAGTTTTCAGTGACAATGTACATAAAGAGTTTTCCAATCTAATCAGCTTAATAACCAGTCTGATAACCGAGTGTAGCACAACATATACTCGAGGTTCTTATAACGAGCCTATCTGTCCATGGATGACGACTCAAATTTTAGAAATATTAAAAGCAAAAGAATATTGGTATAACAAGTGGAGGCATAATAGAAGAAACGAATTCTATTCAGGTCAGTACAGAACATTTCGCAATAAAGCTGTATCCATGATGAGGGCCCAAAAAAGATATTTCAACTTACAACGTGTCAATCAAGCAGATGGTGATTCAAAACAACTGTGGCGAATTATAAATGAAGTAACAGGGAAAAAAAATGAAAAGAGTGTTTATCCGTCTACGGTAGATGCAGTCACCGTCGAAAATTTCAACACATATTTTACCACTGTAGGCCCAGAATTGGCAGCTCAATTACCATACTCAAGTAGAAAACACATTCCTGCTCCAATTTCACTCATAAATTCATTTATCTTAAGTGAGATAGAACTTCATGACATCGTTTCAACTGTATTAAGTACACCCAACAATAAAGCGACAGGACTCGATGGCATAACTGTCAGGTTGCTTAAGGATAACATTGACATCCTAGGCCCAGTACTATGTCGCTTGTTCAATCATTCCATTACACAGGCTCAGTATCCAGCTCCTCTGAAAATTGCCAAAGTCATTCCTATTCATAAAGACG
Source organism: Rhipicephalus sanguineus (assembly GCF_013339695.2). Taxonomy (NCBI): domain Eukaryota; kingdom Metazoa; phylum Arthropoda; class Arachnida; order Ixodida; family Ixodidae; genus Rhipicephalus; species Rhipicephalus sanguineus. The sequence continues at coordinate 167,634,080 of NC_051180.1, read as the reverse complement.
GTGATCCGGCCGACCCTGCAAACTATAGACCAATCTCGGTTCTAAGCATATGCAATAATATTTTCGAAAAACTTATTTCCAATCAGATGAAAACATTCCTCGAAAAGTACAATGTGCTCTGCCATCAGCAACACGGCTTTCGACCACGCTTCTCGACAGCAACCGCAGTCATCACGTTATCACAAAAGATAAATATGGCTTTACATCTAAATAAACTAGTAGGTGTTGTTTTTTTAGATTTAAAGAAAGCATTCGACACAGTGGATCATAGCATATTGTTGGACAAACTTAAACATTGTGGATTTCGCGGTAAAGTGTTCGACTTCTTATCAAGTTACATGGAAGATCGATTTCAGGTCGTGACGATCAATAATATTACTTCTTCAAGACAAAACATCGCTACCGGGGTTCCACAAGGCTCAGTATTGGGTCCTCTTCTTTTTTCGTTATATATAAATGACCTGCAACAAATAATCGGCTGTGCAGAAATATTGATGTATGCAGATGATACATGCATTATAGTAACTGCGGATAATATTGCTGCACTTCAGCATAAGTTAAATGTAGAGCTAAATATTATCTCGGAGTGGTTCTTAGGTAATAAATTAACAATTAACACGAAGAAAACAAAATATGTTGTATTTCAGTCTCGATTCAAAGTAGTAGATACCACAGATTTAAACATACAGATCAATAGCATTTCGCTAGAACAGACAAGTTCTTACAAATACCTTGGAGTGGTTTTTGACAAACACCTACAATGGGAAGAACACATAAACAGTGTCTGCTCCAGATTAGCGTCTGGTTGCTACGGCTTAACACTAGCTCGTGAGTACTTTGACATCCCAGTTTTGCGACTCATGTATTTTGCTTTTATTGAAAGTCACTTGAGGTATTGTATTGACTCGTGGGGCTGGGCGTATAAAACCTTACTAAACCCAATTATTAAACTCCAAAACGTGCAATAAGAATTATGTCTCACTCTAAGAATAACGATCACACGGCCCCATTATTCTGTCAATATCACGTATTACCATTTGAATACTTGCGACAGCTGAGCATATCACTGTGCGTTTATAAGATCGTTAGATTCAACCATCCATTCAGCTCATTCCTATTTAATTCGTCCTCGCGCTGTACTAGAAATGTAACGGCAGGTCACTTTAATCTCGCGCCATGTAACAATGTGTATGGTGAACGCATGCTTCAGTTCACAGGAATTAAGACCTGGAACAGGCTCCCAGCGGTAATCATTAACTCTGTGAACTTCCCTAGCGCCCTGAAACAATATTTTCTTTCTTTGTTAAGGATAGAGTAAATTATAAATACCTTGCTAGTTCTAAACGAATTATAAATTTTACTGCTGATACCATTGCAATTACTGTCACATGATAATGTTGTATTTCTATGTAACAAAAAGTCGTATTTCTCCCGTTTTGTTCATTTGCACTATATGTACGCATTTCGCTCTTTAACAGACATATCTTGCCTGATAAAGGTTTGATAAATATGCACTTCTTTTTTTTTTTTTTTGTATATGTCACCGTACCTTTTCAATGTATCTGTACGTAGCCCCAACCTTATTGTTTGGGACTGCAATAAATGTTAATTATAGGTTCTTTTACTTACTAAATTGAGTTGTGGAATCAACAATGACATTTTTGTTCATTGCAAATGTTACAACTGCTGTTTTTTTTTTTCATTCTATTCCATGCTGTGTTAGGATTTCCTATATATTCTTTTTTTCGGACCTACAACTAGCCTTTGGCTACAGGTCCGGTAAGTGTTTGTTATCAGTATGTACAATATGAAATAAACAGTATCTATCTATCTAACAGCGTCGGCCGTCGAGTAATCTGATCGGTGGTAAGGCGCGTCGACATTTATAATGCGGCATCGAAGGTTGTAGCGTTGACATTGGTGTCCTCGGATAAACTTGACTATTCTCGGATAAACTTGACTATTCGCGTCCAGTGCGTAATCTAAACAGAATAATCTCACACAATCGCGATGCTTCCGAAACATTGCAGCGCGGTCTGCGCCGTGTGTTAATAAGTTTTTGTGGGTGAAATCCGAATACATAAAATCAGAAAATAAACGCGCATGGCAATATCCAGGCAATAATAAAATGTGGCTACGTCGAATGACAAGTCTCCTTCGATAAAATCTCGTCTTCCATATCAGAAACGGCTGATCGCCGACCAGCCCACTACTGAGAGAGCGTCAGTTTAGGGAAACCGGCGCATACGCATGTGACGCGCGCACTTTCGAGGATCTACGCTCCTATTTTGTGCGCCCACATTTCTGCACACTCGTCAGCGCGGGTTTCTGGCGAATTACACCGCCACCGCCACTGAAATCTGTATCTCATTAAAGCTGCGCTTAATATATGCTAACAGCATGGGATTAGAACACAAGGTGAAACATTTTTGATGGAACTACGCGCTCTACTATATGAGGGCTGTTCGAAGCTGTCGCTATTGAGAACAAGTAAATAGATCTGTGCTTGCGTTTACGCAAATAGAGACGATTTAGTACACCTTGTGCTCTCCAACGGTGAAGCGGCAAACTATTCCGAGTAGATGATTGAACAAAAAACTTCCACATGAGCGATTCTGCACAAGAGAAAAAAGGATCTTGTGTGGATGCCTGCATTCAACTGTGGCTACAGAATTAGAGTTGATTTAGACTATCATGTGGAGTATCATCTGGAACGGTCAACATGTCGATAAAAATTTTTGTGAGTGGTCAGCACTCGTGGTGCTGTAATCGCGTTTCTGCTGTAGATGCCCGTCCACTCTTTTCTTCGGTGTGAACCACTGCAGATGGCGACGTTCTTGTCGGACTCACGGTGTTTCGAAGTACTCCGAGTTTTTTGCACGTTCCAACTTTCGCTGTCTGTATTCGCGTTGCTGCTGTCGGACACCTCCGCTATTTGTTAGTTTCTTTTTTTTCTCCGACGTGAACGCGCTGCGCGGTCTTGGCGTCTCGCCTTCTCAGGTTTCTCGCATTGGTCTACGTCATACAACAGCAGCGCCACCTTAAAACGCCGAGGCGGCCGAGGTAAGCGCCGGACCGTGTGGGCGCCAGCGCGCTCCACCAGTGGCACTGTCTCCATTTTTTGCTTACATTGTTTGTCTGGAGCGTTCGTCTACAGCATTTGTCTACATACGGACTTCATCCGTCAACAATGCCCCCTCTGGGAACGCATAACGTAGGTGTAAACAGTTTCAGTGTAAAAGACTAAGGAGAGGATATGTTTTTTTAAAGAAAAGAAAGCACTGACTCTCTCTGTAAGCTAGTGATTATCTGTCAGCCATCGCACATTAATGATCCTTCCCCCTCATCCGTCGAAAGCCTTCTGCACCTAACGTGGTTTTGAACTGTCTCCAAGATCGGGAAACATTTCAACCTTTCTGTACCTCACCTGGCTTTCAACTACCCCAGGGATCGGCACAACACTGACCATGCGATGATTTAGTGGGATCAAGTCTTCACGTGACGTCACTTTGTGAACTGTCACACTGACATCGTGATGAATGGCAAGTTTTAGCAATCTGTGACGTCATGATAGCGTCACATGTTGACGCCATGGAGCTGTAGTCTTGGATGACGGAGCTTTTTGCATAGTTTATGTCGACGCCGATGCCCACGGCCACTTTTTTCATTTGATGAGGCGTCTAAGGCTTTCACTTTGAAATATACCTCGTAACTTGAACTGGAACCAACGATTTCATACCAGTTTGCCGAAGCGTATCTCTGAGACCACCTAGAAAGAAGCGCATGGTTGGAGTCTGCTCCGCCAAGTGCAGCAATGATGCCACCAGCTCAGAATCTTTCAATGAGCCCAATCAACTTATTTTTCATTATCATGACACTTAATTGGACATTATATTAGGTAAAGTTATACTCGGATATCATATGCATCCAGTGAAACTCACAGGGTTTCTGTACATCCGCCTAAGACGACTCGAGGTGAAAGCCATCATCTTTTCCTTCTTAGTATATGTATTTATCCTCCCCCGCCACCACCTGAAAGCTCTCTGCACCTATTTGCACTGCCTCTAGAATCGGAGGCATTTCAAGCTTTCTGCACTTTCCCGGTTTCGCACTGCCTCCGTGACCGGCCCACCTTTGACCAAGCGAAGATGTCATGTGGTGACTGCATCTTGTGTCGTCATAGTGACGGCATCACGCGATGATTTCTCGCGTCACCCGTGTTGATGCCGACCACGCGGAACGCCGACGGTCAATTTTCGCGTTGCGTGAGACACCCTAAGATTTTCGCCTCAATAAGTTTTAATTTGAAGCACAGCCATCGATTACTATATTTAAGAGGACTTTTTATGAATACCCGGGTATCCGAAAATAAGTGCTCGATCAGATATGCTTGAAAGAGAAACAAGTCTCATTCGGTGCTCGAACCACGAATTATGATTGAATGCAGAATACTCGGTATGCTCCAGCAGCCACTGGGCGAGCGGAGCGGCCACGGTACTCCATAGAGAAAAGGAAACGATGCAAGGGGGCATACTCAGCGATAAGCGGATCGAGCTTTGCCCGCCACCTTCTCGCCCAAAAGCCTCCGAGCTTTTCGCGTCATATCAAAGGGTCCTCGATCTCGGAGAAGATAAGCGGAGTTCAGGTGGCACAAGTAGAGCACGAAAACACAAGAAAGAGGGGTGCAACAAAATGTATAACTTATTCGTTTTTTTTATTTGTTTCCTCGACGTGTAAAGACATTTTCTTACACGATAAGTTGAAAATTCGGGAAAGAACATTCTGCCACCAAGCGCATCCGGCGATACGACGTCATCGCTAGGCCAGCTATGGCGCTGATTGAAGCAGGGCCGCTCTTACGTGTGTTTCGGCGGTATCTGTTCTTGCTTATTCACTCCGAGAAGTCGTGGTATTGAGCGATATTTTGTGTGACAGTGGCGCTTTTCAGCACGGCAATGAGGTGTCGTCTGCTGCAGATGACGGCAGCACGGTGAGAACCCTCACTTTTGTGTCCCTCGATGCACTGCGTAGTAAAGTCTTACCCGCGCTAATGCGTAGTTAGGCTTAGGGTATGCTGGATGTTGTAAACTGCGCCGTAGCTAGGAATCGGGCGCTTCAACGTAAACTGCAGAAAGGTTCGTGACGATTTTCATATTCCCCAAGTGGGCATTTCTTTTGGCACTCGCATTATCAGATGACGATATTTCGGCGTAACCAATTGGACTAGCGTGTTAAAAGCGCAACGAGTTTTGAAGCGATCAAGTGATAACGCGCGTCGCTCGAGTTTTTAAAACGCCCGGCGCAAATATCTTGCAGAAGCATGAATATAAGTACCGCGCGCCTCGAAAACTCACGCTTCGGTGCGATCGAGAAAGGTTTCGCCCGCGCATTTATTTCGAGCTCTCGTAAAGTTTTCATCTGTGATAACGTGCCAGTGGGGGCTGTAGTACCTACCATTCTATTGCGCAAGCCGGAACCTACATATGCGTGCTCGTGTGTTTAAAGGCGCATATAATAAGGTCGTGTAATGTGTTTATATCGGGAGATCACAGAGCAATGCTCACAATGCGATGTTCGTAAAAGAAAACTGCGATTGTTTCGAATTCCACGCGTTAAACGGTTGTGCCCTTTCACCTCTCCCCGTAGTTTTTCCATACGACCCAAATGCTCAGGTGACACATTATTTCGATTTTTTTAGCTGACGCAAACCAGTGAAGATTCGCGTGGCAGCAGATGCTTTGTACTTTGGTGTGGCTATAACGCAAGAGGGTTGGTTGCATTCAATAAATATTACGTATGTGATCTTTTCTCGCTTTTTTTTTACCGTGGAAAATGAACGTCACAAGACGTCTTCAGTCTATATTCCGGAATTGCGCGTTGCTTAGAGCAACGTTTTTAGAACCAGTACAGTTTCGCAGCTTCGCTCGCGTTCCGGCACAGGCGGCCGACGCGTGAACTTACGGCGCTGCTCCATTTTGCTTCACTTGCCGTTGCCCCCGGGATCGGATACGGCAACGCACCGTTGCTCTCAATGGCGCGTTGCCGAAGCTGATCGCGGAGGCGACGCACCTGCCGCAGCGATCTCAGACGCGCGACGAGTAGCCGCTTGCGACGCGCTGCGCGTTTCTCTGTGCTCGCTTTCTCCGTACTCCGTGCGTGATTGTTTGCGAACGGTGATCGCTTGGGAAGCAGTTCTTTCGATTTAGCACGTGTGAAAGGGGCAAAGCTGAAGAATGTTATCTTGGTGCGCGTGTTGCACGAGCGGCTCGGAAAAGAACACTGCACTGCAAAAAATCTGGCCCCTAAACACGGACAAAGCTGAAGGTATAGCGCTGCCGAGCACTTTTACGTGATGAAAGCCAGGCGCAAGACGCGCGTAGTCACACATACTATTGACTGAACTTCTTGTATAGCTTCCACAGCGTTGCATATATTGTATGAAACTGAGTATAGGTACATCGGCCAGCGTAGGCGTGCACACGAGGGGGCTGGGCCCCCCCCCCCCCCCTTGGGAGGGAGAGAATACAACATTTATTGGTAGAAATAAGTCGCTATTGGGTGTGGGCCTCCTAGTCCGGAAGACCATTGGCTCTTGCCGCCGCCCGGGCACGACGGTCGACCAGGGCTTGTTGCTGCACTGGGTCAGAGCTGGACAGGGTCGCCTTGGGGGCTTACATGACCGGTCATGTAGGCTTTTACAGAATCCAGTTTTTATTTATGCTTGTTCTATAAAAGCATGAATACACTTATTTGTTGTGGAAAGCTGTGGTTTTCCTTTATTTTCACCATCGACAAGTTTTCCATTAGGTTGCCGCAAAAGTTTTTCAACAAAATGTTCGTCTGTAGCATATGTATCGGCACTATTTTGTTCATGTGGGCACTCTCACGTGCGTCTAAGTCAGGTTATTCTTCGTTGACCAGACTTTGCACTGTCCGCCTTGTACTTTGCTACGAACTAGTTGTTATCCGATAATTAGTAGTAGTTCTGGCTACGCAGCAAGCCGCTTTACGACAAAGTAGCAGTGCGCAACAGCGTTATCCCCCCCCCCCCCCACTAGGTAGAGTAGTCCTCCTCAGTCGAACTGTTTCCTGACACCGTAGCGCTCATTAGTGGCAAAGACAGTGATCGTCTTATCCGAAGTGAGTGCGTCTTTTCACAAAGCACAATATAACTTTTCCAGGGTCCCGTACATTGAATATTCTGCCACGTTGACTAGAACGTTCTGCATCTTCAACAAAGTCTCACTTCTGTCGCATCGTTGCAACTAGGATGTAATTACCTGATTGGGTACAACTTACCACTACTGGTCAGTGGAAGTTGTCGGCACAGTGCTCGACAGGCATACTTTGAAAATTCCGGCAATGAAAAGCTTTCATACGTTCACCATCGTGTCCCCTTTAAAGCGGCGCTACATACATATCATTCACACGGCATGTCCGCGTCCTTCCTTTCACAATTTCGAACCTCACAGGCACGAAAACACTCAAAGGAACGCGCAAAACGCGAGCAGCTGAACCACAAAGAGATGCACATTACTAAAGACGTGCCGGGGAACACTGGTTCTAAGAACGCGTGACGAACGCGCAATCTTCCTGCATACCGAAACCATTTGCCGCTTGATGAGACCGCCCCACCTGCTGACGTGGGGCGAGTGGAAAGGGTTTATCACTAAGCCCTCCTCCTTTTACGGTTGGTGTTTGTTACGCGCTGCGACTAGACTTAGCTAGTGAAGCAAACTATGAGGCCTGGAGATATAATTCATGCCTGTTCTACCCGTTTTATTATGTTTAATTGCGCCACTTTTGGCGAACGCTTGAACTCGCATAAAGCAACTTGATGTTTCATTTCATAGATGGAGCTACCACCAAAAAAATGCCTGTGAGACTTATAATTCATTGAAAATATTTTGTTTGAAGCACTGAGTGGTCAAGTTAGTGAGCACAAGTAGATAAAAGACAGAATATGCATCTACTAATGTGCAATACTCGTTGGCAATTAGCGTCTAAAAGAAAAAAAAAAGCGAGTTTGTACGGGACTGGTCAGCAGGAAAATTACGTAAATTCACTGCTGTCTTGCAGGTTCCCTAATAAAGATAAAGGAATTTTCTCTTCATAGAATCATAGAAAGGGCCTTGCTTCTTCATTATGTAGAAGTTCACAGTATCAGCTTGTATAGTTTTATCGCTTCATCGGTAATGCGTGACCAAGTACAGCCATAAACTGCCGCATTGACACAATAATAATTCATCAAGTTTTCGTCAGAACACAAAGCAACTTCGCATGGAAAATAAGTGTAATGTAGTCTACGTAGCCACTAAATATTATTGTTCTGCTTTGAAAAGTAAAAAAGATATTCTCACAAAAACTTTAAATATTTTGCCCATTTTCATGGGAGCGTAAATAAATTACTAATTATTTTATGGCTAATATCTCTTCATAGAAACCTTAAATAGCACTTCTTCTAAAGACACGGTAAATTTGGTCTTGTTATGTTGAACAGTTTCGCCGTACTGGCAGTACAACGGAGGCTTGTACAACGAAAATGCCTTTTGTTGCTCACACTATTTTCACTGCTATTAGGTAACGCTTCCGAACAGGCATTAACACCAGGTGTCATTAGAAAGTGGAGATCATAAGCTTTCTGAATTATTACAATTAATATTTATTTGTGAAGCGCAGCGAGCACAGTGCGTCCGCAAACAATGCGTAAATGCGGAGGGGGGTTCGCCGGAGTGGGACCGCCACCTTAAACGATTTCTCTAAAAAGGAGCCTTCTTACGAAGTGCCTTCGTTAGCACAGCTAGCACAAAGCGCTCCGTCACGTCGTTTGAATGAGAACACTGTTCCGTGACCCAGAATACAACAATTTCCTTCAAAGAAGGTCTTCTTACGTACCTCCTATGTTAAGATACTAAAGAATGGTCTGCCCGTACTGTCCAATATAATACGGCACATTTGCCTTAATGCAAAATAATGGTTTTGTACCACAACTGCACCATAAAATCCCATAGAAGCTTTGCCACCTATGCAGGTGGCAGTCTCGGTATACACTGGCAACAAGTGAGCGGAGGTCGACCAGTGCACTAGCCACATACGTCCACGTACACGTTCGGTATGGGTCTGTGGTTGTTGTTTCAAGCAGATGCATCCTGACGCATGAACCATAATTCCAAGTTTTCCTCCACCTTCGTTCCTGAGCCAGCATCGTCGCATTGTTAAGGTCGAAGCTATAACCTGTCGTCTAGCAGTATTCAACAAGCTGTCTTAAAATGCGCTCCATGGGTGGCTTTAGCAACATTCCCACTTTGTGTTCTTTGAACGTCTTTGGCATTTCCTGCCCGACTCGCTGATGTAAGTGGTGTCGTGAACCCCACAACGTACTCTGTAGAGTACCCTGCTCTAATCATCCGCAGGTGTGCGGTCTTTGGGCTTTGTGAACACATGTCCTAAGGACAAGGTATACACAAACACCGCCGAAGATTAGAGTGGGATCATCTACGAAGTACAATGTGGAGATTGCAACACAACTTGCATAGACGAAATGGGTTGAAGAAGGCGATCGAAGGTTAAAGAACACAAGAGGATGTTGCGAAAACCACCCATGCAACGTGCTCTAAGACGGAGCTTGTTGAACGCTGCTGAATGACAAGGCATAACTTTGACCTAATCAATTCGACGATGCTACCTTGTGCACAAAGGTCGGAGGAAAAAAAAAATCTTGGAATCATGGTTCATTCATCACGGCGCATTGGCTTGCAACAACAACAGTGGCCCTCTACGAGATGTTTACAAGGAAATGTGCGACTAATGGACAGGTCAAACTCCGCTTATATTTGCCAGCGTATACTGAGAATTTCGCCTGCATAGGTGGCGAAACTTTCATGTCATTTTGTTAATAATTGTTGTGTTAAGTCAAAGTAAACATTTTACAATCAAGCTACACATCCCGGGCTGGTAGATGTGGGGGTAGCATGCCATGTGTAGATGCACTGTACTGTGTGAACTTGCTGATGACGGAAGCATACCTGCTGCTTCATGCCAAATAAACAGTGAAGTACACTACTACATGCTTCTTTAAATGCCACTTCGGCAGGTGTATTCAGGAACATATTTGTCAAAAGTGTTGCAAGCCTGCTTATGAAACTGTGTGCACGGCCCATGGACAGCTCCACTTCGCTCCTTTCTGTACGTCTGAAAAGGAAGTAAAAGAAAACACCTAGAGCAACAGCAGTGTTCAGAATTTATACCCATTTAAACATTGCCATGGTGCATGTGCACATGGCCTCCCTTAGCATCACTGTTTCAGAAATCAAAAAAGCAGAAACGATATTTTGCAGATATTTCTGGACTCGTTCTGATCATATGAAGGACAAGCACCATGATTTCACGAAGACTTATTGCTATAGTACACAAGAATTCAGGGTTAAACACACTACGTTCTAACTGCAAGAGTATTTATGTACGTGCATTACCAATTCTATTCAATTACTGTCATGATGTTGAAGCAAAAGTCTTAACAGTTACAATTTTTGTACTTAATGCTGCCGAGAAGGCCGAGAGTTATGTGGGTGAAGAAATGAAGAATTGCGCATGTATAAAATGGAATCGGCTCGCACAAGACGAGGCAAATGTAGACCACTGCGAAGGGCTACTGCTGCAGTGCACATATAAGGCTGAAGATGACAAGATTAAAGCGTAAACGTAAAGGATGAGAATTAAATTGAGAAACAAGCTTGCTGTCAATAGCTCTTGAATTCTATCAGAACACAACATGACAGTTGTATATCCTGTGCATCTTAACGCGACAAAAGTTGAGCTGAAGATGGCAGCTTGAATGAATGTCAAACCATTGAACAAAGCGTGTTGCTGGAGCCAATGTTTCAACAAATTGATGCGTCTAAGTTGTTGCAGCAACTTTGATGCAATTCGTTGCCCCTCTAAAGAGCCAGTCCTCTTGTGAATCACTAGCTCCAACAACATTCGTTGTTCAACAATTATTTCATGAGCTGTACATCTCGTTACATTCATTAAAAACCTCTACTGTACCAAATGCTACTATGGCAATGATAGTGGGTGCAATACTTAAGCTGCAGTGTCATAAGCAGGTGACCGGCTATTCAACTCTTTAAATATACCAGATCCATAAAGACTGCAAACCATGAGGCAAGCACAACACAAAGAACAAGCGTAAGGAAATTGAAAGAGGTTAACTTTAATAAACGAGGTATGGAATTAGTCATCCCCATTTTAAGTATACAAGGTGGTTTTTTTAACGAACTCCTTTGCTGCTTGGAAAATATCATGCTGCTAAAAAGATCATACCTGTAGTCAATGATAATTTCCAGGACGAAATTTCGTGATGCTGAGAGCATGCGTTAAACTTTATGCACGATAAGCGTTAGGTGCAATGTCAAGAGAGGTGGAGATGATTTAATAGATAGCAAATACTAAAAATGAAAAGCTCTGAGTAACTATCGCAAGAATAAGGACGAAGTAAGGAGGGACGCATATGATAAGCTAGTGCAATGTCTGAAGCGAGGTAATCTTGCCTTAGAATATGCAGTCATAAAGTGAGATCCAGTAAGTAGGCGTCACATGCACTGGTTGTGAGAGATATATGAAGATGACGGACCACCTCTTAAATAAATGTAAAAATGTCCACCCATGTGCGTGTTGGGAACTAGCTCTCATGAAGCCCTAGGCTTAGAGAAAGCTTGATAAAGATGAACACATCCACAAGAGAAATCAGTAAAAGACAGATGTAGGATTGGTAGTGGAAAAGCAGCGAGAACAGCCAAAAACAAAACTGCAGGGTCTTTATGTACAATGCCGAAAAATAAGCTACCTATAATAAGTTTTTTTAAGGAAAGAAATTTAATTCAGGTAGGAAAGGCATTAAGCCAATTCAAAAATTGTGCTTGGCCACTTGCATGTCAATGCTTCGCTTTAAAGGGAACACACATAGCATCCATCCATCTACAGATGTGAAACTGCGTCATGCAAGATAACTTATACAAAGTTATTGCTTTGAGCAATTAGTGCAAAATATTTCAGGAGAGCACATAACTGTGCTGGTTAGTACATGATTACGATGGGAACAAACAGCGCTGGGCACGGGACGGAAAAAAAAGCTAGACGAGGGCGACAGCACCCTCGTCTATTGTTCTTTCTTCGTCCCATGTCCAGTGCTGTTTGTTCCCATTTTAATGCAGAATATTTCTTTCTTTAATCTGAAGGTGGCAGTGTTTCATGGCTAAAATAGTTTACTAATTTGCATTTCAAGTTACATTTTTTCAGCCATAAGGAAACACTGCAAAATGCTGAAGTTCTAATGTCAACATTTATCAGGAGAAAGACCAATTCTTTCGTATGGAATACCGAAGGTTGATTTCTAAAGTTCATTGCCTTTGTATTTTGTGCTGTTCCCTTATCATTTTCCTTAAGACGGTTGTATAGATGTTCTTGGTTATCTTGTGTTTTGTATATGTTATGCTCCTGTTTTTTGCTTAGCAAGATCATTTTATGTGTAACTTATCACTGTAGCCCACTTTGCAATACTGCTTACTGGTGTCAGCAGTATTGTCAAGTAATAAATAAATAAGTAATAGATATCCACTTTGTCATAAAAACTACTATGAAAACAAAATAAACAGAAACGTTGCACCCAAACTGTAACAGAGTCGGAAAAAATAGCTTTTGACCCATATTGCAGCTTAGCTTTTGATATGTAGCATTCGAAACAGAAATGTCGCCAAGACATTAGTGTGTGGTATACTTTGCTGGCAATTTATATTCCATCTAAAAAAATATATACTGCTTGGTTGTAAGCAAGGAAAAATTTACTGAAGTGAATAATCCCTAGGAAAAATTTTGCAGCGCGAAATAACACAAGGACGAGAAGGGAGGACACAAGACGTGCGCTAACTTTCAACAGAAGGTTCTGTTGAAAGTTAGTGCAGGTCTTGTGTCCTCCCTTCTCGTTCTTGTGTTATTTTGTGCTGCAAAATTTTTCCTAATGTCTTACCAACAAGGCCGAATTTCTCCCTTGTGAATAATCCCTAGCCTGCACAGTCTCGTTCCTTGACCTTCGCTGCACAGCACATTGGCACAGGATTCACGCGGGTGCCCCTGTGCTCATATAGTGCAAGTCTAAATGTTGCAGATTTAAGCAATACTTCTGTCTGAAATACCATGCAAGAACAATGATGTGCTGTGCAGTGAAGGCAAAGCTCCAAGAAACTTCCCACAGCCTTGTTATTTTTCATTTGAAAAAATTATTTTTCGCTTGAAGATAATATTACACCTTAAAAACTTTGTCTAAATTATCGCACGAGGAAAGCACACTATGATGTGTAAGCAACATTTTTGCTGGGATTGCTACACAGTGAAAGAGAGCCCGCAATATGGGTTCAAACACTACTTCTTCCAAGTGTCAATTTTGAAGACATTCGACTATCATAGTCATGAAATATTGGTGACTATGTTAAAGAAACAAACGCTTTGTAGTAATAGCTCGACGCAATAATCATGTGTCAATTAATTTGCCTGACACAGCTTCATTTCTGCGTGCAAAGTTTGAAAGGTCTTTGCTGCATCATGCAATTCTTTCCCCGAAAATAACGCTTGAATGACTACTTCCCACACTGAAACATAACAGCAACAGTTTTACAAAATATTGGAAATGGTCAAAAAACAACCTGGCACACTGCCGTGAAATGACCCAAATAGGTACTAAAATAAAACAGTGTGCACTGTCAGACACTATAATGAAGCACTAATCTGCTTGTATTGCTAAATTACTTCAAAACCCTGCTCTGAATAACTGCCCACAAGAAGTTGATTGCGAAAAATTTACTTTAACCACTGACCTATTTTGATCTATCTCTAGTATAATGACTCCTAACCTTCGGCACACACACAAAGGCACAAAGCATTTCATATGCTTCAATGCCTTCGAACAGTACGGAAGGTCATGTTAAGAAATAGCGTAAAATCTGGACTAATTTTAACCAGCTATGTTTTTATAACATGCAAACATTGAGAAATACACAATAATTTAGTAACTCGCCCCCTCTAAAACTGTTGCTGTCACAGCTCCAAATTCTATTCACGAGCTATAATGGCTAAAATATTAAAACACAGCTGCATTTCCATCTCATTGGTGGATGCACACAAGTCTACACGAACAGGCATGCACTTTAGATTGACTTCACAAGCCAGATATCCGGTAATCGTGCCGTTGGAGAACGTTACCAAGTGTATGAGCTGGACTACTACATAAGCTAAAATGGATGCTTGTGTGTTGGTATGACAGAGCGTAAACAAAGCAGTGCAGAAGACTGAGCACACGAGCACAGCACTGTTTGTGTCTTCCTTTTCTTGTGCTCCGTTTATTGCGTTTTTTTACACTAATGCATTAATTGTGGAAACAACTGGCTGCCGCAATTTGGTCATCTAGGTCGAACTTTTTGGGCCTTGTACCAGACTAAAGAGCTCTGTCGTGAAAGCAGCAGGGTGTAACAATATTGCACTACAAATCAGGGAAGCATCGATAAGAATGTTCAGCCAAAATAAAAGGCTTCAGCAAATTGTTTAAGGCACATACTCACAGGTTAATGCTCATTCACAGCTTCTACGGCAGCCCCATGATTTCTGTGCGTCCATCTGTGCGTGCCTTCCTTCTGCCTTTGGGCAAGTTCGTGTAGAATGTCTGCCAGGAAAACAAAAACATCAGAAACAAGTAGACTTTTTTTAGCATGCCTCACATAACCCAAATTTACTTTTTTCTCCCCATGAGGTAGCTGTTTAGAAAGCATCCAAACAGCCGCTGCTTTGTCTATGTATAGCTCATAACCAATTAGTAGCATCCAACATGACACCTGGACATTGTCAAAGCATACGAGACAAGAAACTGAGACAAGTATAAGCAAAGAGCAAGCGGCTATATTTCGCCATTATATCGTTTCCTAATCCAGCCCGATGCATTCATCGCTTAAGTTTAATTTACACTGCTATTTTGGTGTTCGCCCTAAACTTACTTTCCAAATAACTCACTAGATAACCTATTTCTCTTACGCACTATATGAATACATGTTAAAAAGATGGGGCATGCAAACATGGACACAAGACAGTCAAGATGCCTAAAACGCTGAGATCACTAACTGGAGGCTCATCACCTAATCTACCTTTACATTGTCGAGGGCGTAAATGCACGCCAAAATTCGATGAATGCAGTTTTGTACAAGCACATGAATGAACAAATGCGTCCAATAGTCGAGGCCTGGCATATCGATAATGGCAGTGCACAAGAGAGCCAACCGTCGATTAACTAGCATAAAGAAGAAATCAAATGCTTGAGCAGTTATCTCTCACGTAGACTATCGCGCGTGCCAGATTGATAGGTATCGCCTCTTGCCTGGGCATGCACAGATAAGTTTCTGTGTCTACTTCATTTTGTGCCACTGTCCACCTTTCCAGTTGGCGTTAGTGGTGTCTTGGTTTCTCTCTTGTGTCCATGCTTGCATGCCCTGCCTTTTTAACATGAATACCTACCAACCAGCTCAGCTGTCTGTTATACTAAATATGCATATAATCTAGGATTACCACTCTGTCCACTTGCTGATGTAATAATAACAATGGGGGTTCTGTAATGTAAACGTCAAATTAAAAGCACAGGAACCTCTAGGATTTACACCTCCACCGAAAGTGCAACCACTCCATCAAGGATCGAACCCGCACAGTTCAGATCAGCAGCTGACCATTATAACCACTGTATTGCAGCGGGGGATGTTCACTTGGTAATGTAGGTTAATGTTAAGGATTATGGAAAGAGCTGTAGGTTGAAGAAAGACATGCAATTAAGCAAGGAGGTGCAGACATTATGCAGTTTAGATATTTCTGTAATCCAAAGGGCTGGTGCTCAGGGCATGTACCTAAGGAACTCCTGTTCAGCGTCTCTTTTCGAACCAAAGCTTAGCAGAATTGATGTTCCTGTCTAGATATGCCCCTGAAAACCACAGTTAAATAGCTGCAAAGTAAACACTAGAAGACAGAAAAAAATCCATCACTTGTATGATATTAAACACATCAAGATGCATATACAACAAACACCCTGGACTGTGAAACGCATTGATTGAAAAGATATCAGTTAAACAAAGCAGCATAGCAATGAACTGTCATGTAGCTGCCACAGGGCAAAAAGCAGGTGGCTCTGGTGCCATGAAAAATCTATAATAACACTTGTTGAATATAGCAGGATGTTTTGTATGATAAATGTATAAATTACCACTCACAGAAGCTGACATGCTATTTTAAAATGAGCATTGCAAAAAATAAAGCAAGAAAACCACGTGACGTGTGAATTTACCATTCATAATTTAAGGCTAAAGGGCCCCTAAACAACCCCGGAGTCTAAAATTTGTGACAACTGCACGCTTGTACAACATAAACATGTTGTCACATGAATTTTTTTATTAAGTGGTGTAATAATGAAGCCACAGGGGATAGAACAAACATTCCAGCTGGTTTCAGTTTCTCGCTCAACCTGACCATCCTGAAGAGGGGCTTCCTCGGTGTGCCACTGTGCCAAAGCGGTGCGGTGAGGAAGCACAGTCAAAGCACTGGCGAGATAAACCAATTCGCAACACTTGTGACAACAACAGATACTGCATCATCACAAAGCCAAAATGCCGTTTCGTATTGCAGAGGACTATTCAACAGTCAGCGTTACTTAATGTTGCTCATAGGCAATATTACACCACTTCGCTATCAAAGAGGACTGGTCAAGCGCTGAAGAGGAGGTGCGGTTATTGTTTTTAGAAGTGGAGTGTCTGACATTCGCACGATGTGATTCCTGCGGCCCTCTGTACGAATTAGCGAGCTTGTTTGGGAGGTCTAAAAAAAAGAAGTAGGAGCCTGCTGACTGGCCCTTTAAGAGAATGTAAACATACACTGGAAGGAAGTACACTTGTAGACATATTACTATAAGCTATAAAAAACAGGCAATTAACATGCTAAATCCATGCAGCATAGGGATGTCTCACACCTTTGCAAGAACTTTACTATGGTGGCTGCATGTTTGTGTAGGCCAGAAGCAGCAGGCATGTGGCTTCCATGAATTTGACCCGTTCGTTGAAGGGAAACTGCTGCTCACATCCTTGTAGCACTGCTTTTTGAAGATGCTTCCTGCGATAACAAAATGACCACAACACAATTATGGTCTGCAAATATCCACAGATGACCTACATTGCTGCCCTTTCTCATTAAATTCAGCTCTAGACTAAACACTGCAATAGCAGCATCCTCCTACATTACAGGGCATCATACTGCTTTCATTGGCCTGGTTTTTAGTTCAATAATTGTTTTCACCCATAACAGAATGTAGCACTAGTAAAGATTCGGTTGGGGAGGGTGCAGTCGTAAAGTGTGTATGCAAAGTAAGAATATGAAAAAAAAACAATGGCATAATTTCACATGAGATATAACAATTATCATAATTCCTGTAATGTCAGACACCACGAAGTGTTTAATTGAGCAAGTTTTGACTTTAAATTATCAAAAACAATGCCCTTTATGGAAAGTGGGATTTGCAGAGTGAACTCTGATGATGAAATTGGCTGTCTTTACTGGCTCTGTAGCTGCAAGTGCATTGCTAAAGCCGCTTATATGCACTTAACAAGCCTGTGTAATGGTATTGACAAATGGACAGAGAAGACAAACTCAATCGTTCTCACTTAGCTGCCATCACAGCAATACGTTGCTTCGTGTCAGGTTTCCTGGTATGCAGAATGCACGAACTTGGTGGCCGTGCCATTACTCAGTAAACATGATCGACATCTGCTCCAACTGCGTAAGTAGCTGGAAAGTGCTAAATTATACAATCAGCTCTACCATGCACACATAATGTAAATTCTAGCAGTGGCAACATTTCGCACCTCATATTAGCCTATGGGCATTGTACTCGTTGATGCTGCCAGCTGCATGCACTGTTTTTATTTCTAGCATACATAGCACATGCACACAAAGCACCCAATAACTGTGAGAAGCAGAATAGATCGTCCGAGGTAATCAATAAAATTGACAAGAATTCCACACATCACTCAAGCCTGTTGTTTAGCATAAGTGATGAGAATGTGCAGCCAAATGTACACAGCAAATTCAGTATTGGCCTTGAAGAATTGCAAGATAGGTTGAAGCTTTCCAGAAACAAACCGTATACAGTAAAGTCTGTCCCAGATACTGAAATCATGAAGTTATAAATTTTAAAGTGGGCCGCTATATTCTTCAGGCGCCATGCATTGCATTTATGAAAACGCTAACATCCCTGTACAACAATGCATGCTGCAAGAAGTCATAAACATTAATATTTTTGGCACAATGCCATTTCCCAGTACCACGTTTTACAGAAAGGCAACATTTTCCTTTGCAAAACTAAGCCATGTTCCCAGGCAAAATGCACTGTCCATGGTGACAAACACATGGAGTATACGCTCTTCTATACAGCTTAGCTGGTTTACTGGAACTAAAAGCTACGGTAACGCTGTCTTAATCGAACTGGCTAGCAAGAGCCTTCTCGCTGCTGTTTATGTGAAGTAATTTCACCTTGGTGGAACGTCACAAGAGTAAGTGGCACATAATAATGAGTGCGAGAACACAGTAACAGGTTGTGCAACGGCTACCAGGTATGCCCATTCGTGGAAACTGTGGGCTCTTCCCCCAAATGAACCAGTTGGAAATAACCCTTTTGCATGAATAAACTTAAGTTGGTTGCTGGCATACATAACATTGTTACTCTGCATTTCCATCTCATTTATCTAGCGCTCATTGTTTCCCTTCGACAATAGCTCAAAACAAGATTCTTCTTCATTAAATGGAACTTTGTACATTACCTTTACATTGGCTACAGAAGCTTATTTCTTCTGCCTGAATAAGCACCTCCTATAGCATACTTGCCTCAGCCACCTTCTGAACTGCATGGTCAGCACTCCACTGTTTGTCGTGGCACTGCTGTTTGCTCCCTGCAGTACGTTGCAAAAAACTTCAGAATTAAAAAAAAAGGGTTAAGAAAAGCCAAAACAGGTGTGCCAGCAGCACCTTCCCCTTGAAGAGGGAGGAAGAGCTCTGATAAATGGCTAATTCAAGACAAGCGTTGTTCTTCACAAGCTATTATTATGCGATGAGAGGTGGGACTTCAATACACGGACGCACATATATTGCTAAAAGCAATTGAAAATTCAGCTGAAAGTACGGCTTGTCAAATTAGGTCAACGTGCACAAAGGATAAAAATGGGGCAAACCAACTGAACAAAATACAGTGTCATGCTGCAGAAATTGCATTTTTAGCAAATCTGTTATCTATTTCTTGAAAGATGATAAGCAATGTCCAAGAATGCTAACCTAGACGCTTTTGAGGGTCATGTTACTTAATGACAAATAAAATGCACGCCTAAAGAAAACATCCCTAAATACACTTTATTTCTCCCTTAGAATAACAGAGAGCTGAGCTAGTTGGTAAGTATTCATTCTAAAAGACAGGGCGTGCAAACACGGACACAAGAAAGAAGTCAGGACACCACGGCGTTTGTGGTGTCCTGACTTCTTTCTTGTGTCCGTGTTTGCACGCCCTGTCTTTTAGAATGATTATTTCTCCCACTGCACCGATTCACGATTCACACGGTGGCGGATGATAATTGGTGAGCCTGACAAAAATGTTGTCTCCTTTCAGCAAATATTAGCGTACAGCAGTGCGTGCAACCGAGCTAATTACCAAAACTTTATAACACTACCGACTACGTTCTTGACAAATGTCATGCGTGAGCACAATCCGCACAACTACAACCGCATTACACTACCAACACGTTATGCGATTTTCTTCGGCGACAACGCGTACTACAATAAGAACAACTCACAATGTACGAAGCGCAACGTTCACTTACCTCTGGCAATAAAAATACGCTGGCAGCGTACACTGCTGGATGACCGCCAGTTTTCAATGGTGCGCCAAGCGAGGAATCCCCGAGCTACCGGCCGTCCCCGAGCGTCAAGGCATTTTCTAAGGCCACAGAACGCGTCGTCGAGAAAGGATTGCAGCGCTGCTACTCACTGCCGTGTACTGTGCCTCGATGTGAGCGGACAAAACGCGCATCAAGGCACCCTACTGACGTGCGGAAACATTTGAAGAACGCTGCAATCCTGCAATGGTGATCGACTCCTGGATCACATCCAACCACCTGAAGCTATCCCCCGAAAAATGCAGTGTAATGAAGTTCTCGAGTGCTCGCCTGCCTGCCAAGCCCTCATACATTATGCGCGGTATCCCTCTTCCCTCGGAGGACTCACTGAAAATCTTAGGTGTGACGTTCACCAGCACTCTGGACTTCAGCCTTCAGGTTGCAAGCGTCGTTGCTAGGGCTCGCCGCGTCCTCGGCTTCGTGTCCAGAGTCTCTAAACCATGCGGTCCCGCTACATTTGCCCTTCTGTACACATCACTAGTGCTGCCTATCCTTGAATATGGCTGCGCCGTATGGTCACCCAACCAACAGCACCTTATCGCCCGCGTCGAAAGCGTACAAAGAAGAGCCTCGCGCATCCTCTACGCACGCTCCATGAAGTCTCCGCCGGCGGACTACGCTACCCGCCTGAAGATGGCCAAGTGGCGCCCTCTGCGTCAACGACAAGGAGTCAGCAGGTAAGCGTAATATGCGCTGGTGATCGCGATATATGTGTGCGAATTACGGGAAAAGTGTTACGTTAGGCAGGGTAGCCTCCGTGGGATTGCATACAACGGCGTCGACTGGTGCTGACCGGGCAACGAGCCGACACGAACGCATGTGTAGGCCAACACGTGTGCGTGCGCGCGCCTGAGCCATGTGCGCTTTGTGATCGTGCAACGGAGACAGTGCCGTGACTGACCTGACTCGCAGCGACCGCGACCAGTCGAATTTGGGCAGCTGCTTGTCTTCCGACATACGAGGTTGGTAGTAGCGCCACGGTGCTACCCGCGGTTTATGAAACTTGCACGGAGTGAAGCCCCGACAACGGACCTCCCATACGACACCCGCTGAGCGGGGTATATCGGAGAACAACCAAACAAGACAACAAACACATTTTTATTACAACAACAACAAAAAAAAGAAGAAGAAGAAGAAAAAGAAGAATATACATCTCTTGGTCAATATGGCTAAATCCCGCACCCGCACGACGAAAAAGTCGACCACTCCAGCCGAAGACGAGGAAAGTATGGTACAGTGCAGCAGCTGCGAAGGATGGACATACCTGGAAGAAACGCCTTTCGAAAATTTGGAAGAGGCAAAGGACAAGACATACACATGCAAACTCTGCACCAAGATATCCACACTGTACGCAAGCTTAGCATTGCAGGAAAAAACAATGAGGGCAGAATTTAACTTGCAAGTGGATACAATGAAGGAGCAATGGAAAGCATCAGAAACTGCTCATAAGACAGCGATGAAAGAACTCTTACAGGAGTTGAGCACTGAGCGCACCCTACGCGAAGAACTCTCTACAAAAGTAGCAGCTCTACGGGCCGAAGTTGACAAACTCAGACCCTCGAAAGGCCTCCTGGCCACTGATGACACCGATGTACACACAGGTGACGCTCTGTTCACTGAGCGAAAAAATGAGCTCCAGCCTCGTGACTCAGAGCAACAAAACACTGCCAAAGTACTAAGCAACCCTATGGCAAAAGATGAAACTGAGGAGGACAGAGAAGCAGGTCCATGGCTGAAGGTGGGAAAAAACAACCGCGTAGAAAACCCCACAAAGGAGAAAGCAACAACACAAAGAAGCAATGAGCAATCAGTTCCAAAGAAGTGGAACCAACCCAAGCAACAACTGAGGTACACACAGTCGCAACACAGACGCTCAGTGGTGCTCGGAGACTCAAATGCTCACCGCCTGAAACGCCAGCTCCACAAAGACGTTAGCGACTGGAGACTCCGCGTCACAACGAAACCGGGAGCAACAATGGAGGAGACTCTGCTTCGAGCTGAGAAAGAGATAGAGCAGGCAAATTCAGCTGAAACTAAGCTCCAACTAATCCTGCATGTTGGTTCTACCGACATACTGAATGAAAAAGAGCCACACAGATCTATCGAACAGTTAAAACAGAAACTGACAGCTTGGAGTCAAGCTGATCCCCAACACCACTATATTCTATGTGCCACACCAGAACTGACACCACGAGGTCCACACGTGGTAACCGCCTGCCGAGAGTGGAACAAACAAGCTAACGAACTATGCACCATGCTTGGCCCCCAGGTAGAATTCTTCTCAACTACAAACCAAATGGACGAAGACTACCTCGAAGACATACACTACACTGAAGCAACAGGCACCCATGTTGGGCACCTCCTGGCTATGAAAGTTGCCAATTTTTTAGGAGTAAACAGGGAACATCACGCCAGCCCCCCACAAGCTCGTCGACGTCTACCAAAACAAGACCACACAATGCGAGCCTTCCTGAAAGCTATGACAACAGCATTCACACAAATGAGCCAACCGAACCGTCGCAAGTGAAAGAGAGACAAAATGCCCCGACCAGCCCACACGAAGAAAGACAAAACAACCCAAAAACACAAGCACAAGTAAACCGCAAGCAGAGACGTATAAGGCAAAAACAATAAGAAAGGAAAAAGAATTCAAAATCTGCCTACTAAACATACAAGGCGGCAGTAAACTCAAGTGGGCAGAACTACAGAACCAGATAGACAAAGAATACATCAACATATATGCACTTACAGAGACCCACCTACGAGACGAGGAAAAACCACTCTTACACACAGGGCTTAGTTGGCTTGGCCAAAACAGGAGAAAAGGACATAAACGAGGAGGGGGAGTTGGGTTCATAACAAAAGACCAGACCACACAAGAGGGAAAGGATGCCTGCCAAGAACACATGTGGATTACAGCGAAACTCGATAAATGTCACCTCAACATATGTGTAGCCTATATGGCTACCGGATCAGAACAACAAACTTGGAATGAAGAAATCTATAACTGCATAAAAAAAGACATAGAACAAACATATAAGAACAAGCCAATCCTCCTTATAGGTGACTTCAACTGCCACATAATTGAATTGGAAGGCTATGAGAAACATGCAGCCGACTTTCGCAAGCTGGTCAAGCAATGTAACCTACACATAGCCAACCTGGACCCTACATGCAGGGGAACATACACATGGTCACGCAGATTGAGCAAGTCTGCTATTGACTACGTCCTATACAACGACAAGGTCTCGCAGAACCTACATATAACATCCATACACATAGACGAAGACAAATCCAACAACTGTGGAAGTGACCACAACCGAATTACAGTAACCCTAAAACAAAAACAAGACCAAACGAACTCTGCAACTGTGCATAGCAAACCACACTGGAGAGTGAGAGATGAAGACCGCCTCAAAACCTTCGCAGAAGAATTGGACCAATCGATGGAGGACTCACTCACATATAAAGAATTCATTGAGAAATGTCTATCCGTGGCAAATAAAACCATTGGGAAAACAACTGGAAAAAACAGAACACGGACGACACCATGGTTCGACAAAGAACTAAAAGAGGAGATAAAAGAACGAAAGAAACTCTCCAGACAACACCGACACACACCAGCTGAAAACACTAGCCTAAAAGATGCCATCTGGGAAAAATACCTAGCTCAAAAGGGAAAAGTGAAGGTGATGGTTGCACAAAAGATAGACAAAGCATTCAAGCAACAAGAAGAACAAATAAGAAAGGAACGTCAACATTACAGCCAGAAGTTCTGGAGATATATTCAGACCATGGAACCACGACATGCCCGGCCCACGATGGTTTCTCTCCAAACAGGAGATGACAGCAGTATACACGAAAAAGGAGAAATAGAACAATACATGACACACCATTTTAGATCAGTACAAGCAAACTACGACATCCCAATCCACCAACTCACAAATATCACAACAGAAGGCCGATCTAAAGAACAGAAAGAAGCCGAAACTCTGACCTGGGAGATCTCGAAAGGAGAATTAAAACGACGCATCGGTGCCATAAAAAACCAGAAAGCATCTGGCCTTGACGATATTCCAAATGAATTTCTGAAAGCTCTACGTACAAATGCCCGAAAAACGCTGCTCAACTGCTTCAATGACATCCTAAAAACAGGTGACATTCCAGAAACATGGAAAGAAACTCTTATAAAACTTATCCACAAAGGCAAAGGGAAAGCAGAAACAGACATCAATGCCTACCGTCCAATAGCAGTGCTTAGCAACGCCCTGAAACTCTTCAGTACAATTTTAAATCACAGGCTACAAACCTATTGCGAAAAAAACAATATACTCTGTGAATCACAAAATGGCTTCCGACCCTGGAGACGCACAAGTGACCATATATTCACTCTCACTCAAGCGATAGAGATGAAGCACAAAGAAAAAGCACAACTCTATCTTGCCTTCCTAGACCTGGAAAAAGCCTACGACTCGGTCTCTCATGCCAAACTATGGCAAAAGCTTGAGGATGTACCCCTAGATAAAGAATTTATTGAACTACTGAAGGCACTCTATGCAGATTGCACAGCAGTATATGAGCTCCATGGACATAAATCCCAAAAAGTGAACCTAAAAGTGGGCCTGAAACAGGGGTGCCCATTATCACCAACCCTATTTAATCTATTCATAAATAACCTTTTAAGAACACTTAACGACAAGGGACCTGGGCTGAGACTCTCGACGATAACAACAGACAACCGAGAAGTATACACAAAAATATCATGTTTGGCATTTGCTGATGACATCGTACTGCTAGCTGAATCAGCAACAGACCTCCAAGACCTTTTGGATATCTGCTCCCAAGGTGCGACCGAAGACCACCTCAAATTCAACACCGAAAAGACTCAATGGATGAGCCTAAACACAGACTCTGACGAAGCTACTTTCACACTGCAAGGAAAACATATAAAAAAGACGGCAACCTATAGATACCTCGGAATCGAAATAACCGACAAAAAAGACTACCTGGAAAAACAAGCAGAGTTAGTTACAAAGAAATCAAACCGCCTAAAAGGCAGAGTGTGGCATCTTTCCCGCCACTCGTACAACCCATACTCGGTGGGTCGTATTTTGTGGAAAACGCTTGCTGTCCCAGCGACAACGTATGCGCTTGATGCACTTACGTACCCAACTGGAACAATGAAGTGTCTAAACAGACACCAAAATGAACTGGGACGGTGGTTGTTGGGCGGAAACTTCTGTACATCGAATGCTGCCATAACAGGTGAAATGGGGTGGTCACCCTTCGAAATTAGGGAGGCAAGATCTAAATTCCAATACATGGGCAGACTGAAATTCCTGCCAGAAACTAACTTCAGCAGCCGAATATACCTGCATCTACGATACAAAGGTATTAAAACCCTCTGGATGCAACGACTCGCAACATTAGAGTCAAAATTCGGCCCGAACCCAAAACTCCAACAAACCAAAAAAGAAAGTGAATGGCGTCAGGAAGTGAACGAATGGATCACCCAGATCAGCACGGACACCTGGCGTAAAGCGGTCACCAAGAAACACAGCCTATCGTGTTATGCAACACATAAATTGGCGCCGGGCTGTGAACCATATTACAGAGGAGACAAATCAAGCGCACTACTATTCCAGGCTCGCACGGGGTCTCTGGCGACTCAACAACGACGTCATGAACTCTTTGACTCCGAACCGTTGTGCCGCCTATGTGGAGCAGCCGAAGAAACTGTCACCCACGTTCTACAGGAGTGCCCGCGCCTGCACGATAAACCCCGCACCTCACCAAGTCTGCCGGAACTCCTGGGCCTGTCGGGCCAAACAGAAGAAAACCATTTCGATAGGGTCAATTACACCAAAGATCTCCTGCTACGCTGGGATCGTCTTAACAGAGAGGTCGCGATCACATCGGCCAGGGAAACGCCCCACACACCCTCTTCTGCGGCCCCGCGCACCGACACTCCGCCGCCTTGTGGCAATGGGTCAAAACAGACTGACGAGAAGCTGGCAGCCTGGCAGGGCCAGTCATGCTTCAAGACCCAAGTCGAGAACAGTGGTTGAGACAAAGTACTAGCATCACGGAACTCCCAAACACGGCCGCTGGATAGGTGACCCCCTACAACGGTAAACAACCGCCATGTTTAAACGGCCACGGAGGTGCAGAACACGGCATGGCTTGGCTCGACTCTTGACTCGACTTTCACCAAGCCAATCGTGTATGTGAGTGTGTGTGTGTGTACGTGTGCATTAAGCGACACCGTGACCCGTGACACTCTGCTTATGCACGAACAAAAGAAGAACGAAAACACTTGACATTTGTTTACATTTTTTTCTTCCTGTGGCACTTAAACTGCCTGCCCTGTGTTAAAAGGGAATAGGAACACCTTACTTACTTACTTACTTACTGTGACCCAAATGCGCCTGCTCTGTCGTCTACTCGATGGCTCCCTGGCGGACACCCCCTTATCGTCAGCAGTACGTGTGAATAAACGCTCGGGTCAGCCGGAGCCTCTGCATACACGAACTAAGCGTCACGGCTCCTCCGCCATCCCAGCCGCCGTACGCGAGTTCCTCACTCTTCCCATGAGTGTTCGCGCACCTCCCCCTCGCACCAGCGAAGACTCCAAACAGCTCTGTTCTCTGTACAGTCGCCATTTGTCCAGCGATTCGTGATGACCTCACCCTCCACACCCTCCCCCCCCCCTTTTTTTTTCTTTTTCTTCCTTCTTTCTTTCCTTTCTTTATTTTTTATTTTTTCTCTCTCTTTCCTGCCTTCCGGTGACGGGCTAGCAGACGCACGCGCGTAAGGGTCTTTCCTTTCTGTCTAGCCTCGCACGCCACCGGAGGGCTCACATTGTTGTGCAAATAAAAATTATTATTATTATATTATTATTTTCAAAACTATGAATCGCCTCCGTCGGTCACACTGAACAAAGCAGTCGCAGACTGGAGTCGCACGGCCGGCATCTGGTGACTATTTACCAGCTACCGCGTATAACACTGCGTGACGAACTTGCGCTTAACGTCAGTAACCACAACATACAACACACAATGCGAGGCAGCGCGGTAAAAGTCGACCGTATGAACAAAACTCGGCACGACGACACACACACGAACGCAGAACTATCGTGGCTAGAAAGGTTTGCCTAGTGTCGTGAGCGAGGCAGCGAGCCTGCCAGGCGGGAATAGCTTGCGATGAAGCGTGCAGAGGGCGCGGCGCTCGCTGGCGCGCCCAGCACTGGTGCGCCCTGAGGAGTTTCTCGTTTAAAGCTTTGTAGTTGCGGTAAAAGCTCGTTGTGTAGGCCACACATGGCGCTGATAAATTGTAAAACGAAGAAAAGAAAACTCTGGAGACCATGCGGGCCGGTTAGCTTCTTCTGAACGGCACATGCTGGCGTAGAGAACAAACATGTAGGAGATTCGGGGTTTCCGTTCTAGTTTATTAACATTATTTTTCACGCAGTTATGTTTGAGTACAATAATATTCACTGACAATTATAGCGGTTACTTCAAGAACAAAAATACAATGAACGGTGAATGAGACGCAAAGACAGATATTTTCGCGCAGAATGTGAGTAAACAGTGAAAGGAAAAGATAGGTGCATATAAAAAAGAAAAATAATTAATTAAAAGTAAGAATCAGCGAACAGTCAAATGAAATTTATGTACACATGAGGGACCTCCCTTGATGTTTCACGCCCACTCTTGCAGGCATACTGGATCCGTAGAAGCTCTGAATGAGAATCGATGCCTTTTCATTGCACGAGTTCTTTTGCATAACGTCATGAAACAGGTTGTCTTTTTCTTTTTAGGCCTGTTGCGTTGGAGAGGCTAGAAAGATTTGCAGTCGCACGCGAGCATGCACGAACCTCTCAAGACGCAGCTCGGAATGAAATTGCAACAACCACGAAAATTCCAGGGTCGGATCTAAGAGGAACAGGGTACCGGTGCCCTTACCCCCTCCCCCCTTTAATTTTCGACGACCGTAGCGGCGGCCGCTCCGGGTCGCTGCGAGTGCCCGCACCCCTTAGGGTAAGGTAGCGACAACTACACGCGCGCCCTCTCGAGGGGTCCAAGGAGCAGCGATAGCAGACGACGCGCCGCTCGCTCCCGTGCATATTGCTGGCGCCTGAAACCGAACTCGGTGCTCGCTTGAACCGCTAAATTATTAATATTTGTGGCTGAAGATATTCAGCAGTTATCAAACTAGAGGGAAAATAACGTTAACGAGCACGGAGCACGTTAAATATTGAAATAAAACGCGTGCGTTTCCGAAGCAGGTTCCAAGCGGGTTCGCCACAGCAGCAGTCATGCAGGGCATTTTTTTTTTCTTTGCATATTTTGACATTCAGCGTAACTTGAAGAACAGGTGGTGTTTGGGTGAGTTAAAAGAGCTTGTTTTCTAGCTCGAATAAAATAGGCAGGTAGTCAGCGTACTTGTACTTTCGGAAACTTCATCGAGCACCTAGCGGCTCTTGTATTGCGTAGCGCAAAGTACGCACTATTATTGGTTTGACTGTGTTTGTCAGTGTTCGGAAGTCTTCCCACGGTTACACGGTATTTTTAACTAAGCTTATTTTCTTTATACTCTAAGAGGTTTCTGCAGAAAGGGTGTTCCAATTGCCTACTGGGAGGTGACAAGGGGTGACAGAAAGCCTTTCACTTTTCTTTCCGCATTCCGAATCAGGGGTGACTCGTGGTCTGTAGAATTTCTGCAGATTGGCTGTAAGTTTTTTTGTAAGGGTCCCCATTGACTACTGCGCACAAATCTACTGCATAAAGAATGCCGAAGAAATAATAGCGTTGCTGAGATAATGCTCATGCATATGCACGAACAAAAGCACGCCGGCCAGGCGAAAGGCTGCTTGAAGTTATAACCATTACAAAATCACTTACTTCGCATATCCGGGTGTTTTCTGTGAGCACAAATTTCTTGCGACTGATTTTGTTGGGCCTTCCTTCAGCATATATTTTTGTCAAAAAAAAAAAGCTTTTTTCTCTCCTCCGCGCGGGGAGGCAACCGAAGGCATAGAGACCCGACATACTAGCACGTCACGCTCCAAACAATAAATTCAAACGCGGAATTCCTGCGTCCACTCAACTTCAGGTACATAAACGCTTCTAGTTTGCAACAACAGTGCGACAGAGGCGCGTGAAGTACTCTCTACGTGCTAAAATCGCCCCACTCCACGCTTGAAAACACAGTGATCCGTACCTATCGCCGGCACAGCGCTGCCGCCGCTGGACCCTTTGGGCGGGGCGCGAAGGCGAAAAGGTCACGTGTCGCCAACCGACCTATCGCAGGGCGCGGCGGCTGGATCAAGACCTTTCGCTACTTTTGAAAAAGAGGGATTTTACTGCACCCTAAGGTGCACCCTAAAGCTTTACTGCACCCTAGAGTTACTGTAAATGTTACTTTTATGTGGCGGAGTTGCTCATCTGTTTTCGAAACGCCGCTAGCAATCGTGCACTGCAGAGAAGCTGATGCGCAGGCCGCCGCCGCTGCAGCGAACCGGTTTGTACTCCCGTGCCACAGTCCCGAAAGGAGGCTTTCATAAAGGGACGCTTTTCACCAATACGTAGCAGCGCCGCATGTTCCTTGTGTCCTTGTCTATTAGGCACCGTGGAACGCCGCACAGAAGCCTTCGCGGTAGGGATGTCCGAAAAGCAAATTTTAGGTTCGAAGCGAACAGGGATTACGTCGAATAATTTTGAATCGAATAGTTCGAATAGTATGTATCACACATTATATATATAAAAAAAATTAGCATAGATATTGTCGAGGCCCAACTAACCTGCACAGCGTTTTTTTTTGTTTTTAATTGGAACGAGGCATGTGCGACTGTCATTCTTTTTGCTGCAAGTAAACGCTACTAAACTAAGCGCTACGCAACTAAACGCTAAGTTTAGTAGCGTTTAGTAGCATCAAATAGCAGCAGAATTTCAATTTCAGTAAGATGCAAGTTATAACCGATAAAATACGTCACACTTTAAAAATTACTATACATATAACATATTATAACATATAAGCCCGTATAATAAGCTTTTAAACTTAAAAAATGATCAGGGGCGTAGCCAAGAGGAGGGTTGGGGGTTTCAACCCCCCCCCCCCCTCGAAATTTTTCAATTTTGCTTGCGGATATATTCACGCACACATACAAACACACGCACGAACATACATAAAGTATGGTTGAACCCCCCCCCCCCCCCCGAAAAAGATTTCTGGTTACGCCCCTGAAAATGATTAATCTATGTCGGAGTAATATGTTAATTTAACCTTGAAGTGGGGCTTCGCGGCATTGCGCAATTTTGTTGATTAGGTGCTTTCACGGCATTGCACGTTCAGGCTGCAGTGAAACCACCTTCACAGGTGGGTTACATGCCGTCCAATATACGCCTATTCGTTCATTATGAATACTTTGAAATTTCGGAACCTTAAATTCGTGTCGAAGCGAATTCGAATACTATAATATTCCTTCGAACATTCCTAGCGCTCGAATATTTGCACATGCCTACTTCGCGGCAAACAGACGCAGACAGTCTGCCAGTATGTCAGGACGGCAGCAAAATATTGTCTACCCTCGTTGCTCGCGGGGGTAGCATGCACAAAACAACAAATTTAACCACTCTCGGTTGACCTGAAAAAAAGGTTATAGATTTAAACCGCTCACATAGAGAACAGTGGTAGTTGCACGCTCCCCAGGCCTTCTGTAAACGCATCGTGTCTGAAGAAAAAAAGATCACAGTTTCACCGCGAGCGCGAAGCAATGAATGCGAAGGCAACAAATTGTAATGTTATACGAAGGAAGGCTGGCAGCTAACTCTTTTGGATCCGATCTCGCGTAACTATACAAAACGTTGGTGTAAGAGAATACGGCCGCTCCAGGGAGAGGTGCGCTTTTCGCAGTCTCTTCGCGTTGAGAGCGCGCGTAAAAGAGTATACGAGCCGTTTGCTGATGCCTGCGAGATAGCGAGCGCGCAAGCGATCGTGAACGCGCTTTTAGGATCAAAGTTCGCAGTTGCTGCTCAAGCACCCCCCCCCCCTCGCATCCCTCCATGCTCATTCAAGGCGGGCGGGGTGTTTCGTTTCTGCTTGAGCAGCACCGACGGCAGGTCTAACACGCGGGGGGATGTTATCGCATGCGCCCTCCGAGTGACGCAGATAGGCCAGCTCGTTTGATCTCTGCATCAGCCGCTATCGTCGCCGCTGCTCGCGAGCTTTTACTCACGGGTCGAACCTACGATGCGCGGTGGGATGTTATCAATTTGGACTTTATACTGAACATGACGGCGACGACAAAAACCCGTCGAGAGTGCCGATATAATTGCTATCGCAAGAAAAGTAGCCACGTGACGGTCTTTGGTTGGAAAATAACAGCGCAGTCAACTTTAAGACTTTTCGACTTTAGGACTTTTAGGACTTTCTTTTTCTTTAGGACTCTAGAACACTCTCTCCCTAAATAAAAATAAAGCAATATGTCCGTTGGCACTTACGAACATGTACTCCCTATTTCCATATAATGAGAGCCATCTGTAAGTTCTACGTAGATCTTGTTCGTGGATCTGAAGGAATCTGAAGGACAGTTTTTGCAGTGGACTTGAACGCCCCCTAGCGTGGCAGAGGCTTGTTAACTATCACCCGTGAGATGGCGCAAAGTGCCAAAGGACGGGCTTTAAAAGGCCCAAAACTAGCCCGCTCCCACACCTTGCTTTAAAAGGCGTCGCCCCGCCTTTCATCGCGCCGCACGGGTATAGGAGCTGGAGGGCTTCCATATATTGACCTACAGGGCGTGGCGGCCTGTGCTCGCGCGCTTATCTCTCGAAGGGGGTTCAGCAGATGGCTCATAGCGGTCTACGTGTTGTGCTCTAGTGACTGAGTTTGCGTTGAAGCCATAGGAAGAACGAAGATCACTTCGCTCGCCGCAGCGGCCGCGCTTGCTAAAGGAGTAACCTGCTAGCCTCTCTCCATGTAATAACCAAATTCGTTGCTATCGTATTCGCTTCTCCGCCCTTGCGGCGAAACTGTGGCTTTTATTTCCTTTTAGCGCATTGAGCAACGCTCCCTCCTAACTTTTCCTCCATGCCGGGAATTGGACCTTCACCCACGTGCTCAGCAGCGCAGCACTTGTGTTGTTGCAGGCAGAAACTATGGTCATGTGTTCATACCCAGGACATACCCAGGGTATGAACATATGTGTTCATACCCAGGGGGGCGGCTAATCACCTAAGAGGGGGGGGGCGAAAAATCTGCCCCATACATTGACTTAGTAGGGTGGAGGGGCGCTGCGATGAACCTTTGCCCGCCCTGATGGGGAACCCTGCGCACGCCTATGCCGGCGCCCACCTTCGAGGGCCGCATTTCTGTACTCCCGCGATTGTGTCACTCGCCAGCGCCAGATTTTTCACGTGCGATGCCGCCGCCACCGAAATCTGCAACTGATGAAAGCGTCGTTGAGAGTTTGTTCACATAAAGTATTGTAAATAGCTTTAAATGCTTTCTGAAGCAAGGTTCCTGTAGCTGCATATCCACGTAGTTGCTTCTACACGACGTTCGATGTTCGGCTTCCGTTCGCGGCTACCGTGTGAAATCACGACGTCAGTGCTGCGGCCTTAAATTGGCCTAGGTAGCGGTGTTCCACCACGCTCGTGACAACGCTACGATGGAGGTAGTGCCCGCTATGTGCAATATCTCTGCTTGCACATGAACAATCCGTATTATATTTTGTGGCAGGAAGCCTGTGAGGAAACAAGATGCCCAAGTAAAACCATCTCCCATGTTTTATAAATGTGTTTTACCATATAAACGATGATCCCTAGAACCCGATGTATTCAACGATACAATTGCAGCGGCTGCACAGCTGAGTCCTAAGCATGTAACGTGGCCGTGGGCAATAGAGTAGTTAAGTTTGTATGGAATAGGAAAGAAAAGGAATTTAGAAGTTAGACGCAACTGAAGGAATAATCTGATAATTTCCTCGCTCATTTCCGAAAAAAGAAAATATAGCAGAAATACGTAATCATCAGTGAAGTAGTTGGCCGGACGACTAGGACGGTTCTGTTCTGTAACAGACGCGATCAAATAGCACCGAAATCTGGCTCTATAGGAAGTCGATAGTCGAAGTACAGGAAGTGACAAGGGTGGTCATTTCCGTAGGGCCCTGCGGCAGTCTTTGGACTTTGTCTTAGGGCGCCACAATGTGGCATCGAGGTGTCCTACCCGTCTTTAATGTCACTGGAACGGGAGAAGTACCGCGTTCGTTGCCTGTTCGCCGCTACCCACTTCGCGCGCGTGGTCGTTTCGCGCCATAAATGGTCCTGCTCACGCGCCTCGCTTGTTTCTCCAGGCCGCGCACGCACGGTGCTTTGGAGGGCTCTCGTTTATATAGTTTGAGAAAAGCGTACACGAACTTTACGGTATCGTTCGGAAGCTTGATCTTGTTTACAAGCCTGTCATGACATCGAATGATAGATGGCGACTCAGTCGCGTTGCCGACCAAGTGCGTGAATGCGACTGGTTTCGAAGTTGGGGTGTACGAAGTTGGGGTGTACGACGCGTCAGCGGCTGACACAGTGGGGAGTGGTCTCAAATGACCACTCTCCAGTGTGTCAGTGACCCCAGTGGTGCCAGGGTGGAGGCGGCACAACATGTAATATTTCAGTGCTTAAATGCTAAGGGGTCGTGACACTTAGAGAAACGCCTTTTTGATATCCGTGCTTCCTCTGCAGCAAAATAGCGGGGGGCTATTGGCACAGTTGGTAATAAGATGCGCCTTGTTGTGCCGGCGCCGCTGCTTCGCGAAAATGCTGATTAGCCTCAACGATCGGCCTGTCCCGCTCTCCACTAAGTTCACCTAATTATTAGGCTTTATTTCGAACAGTAACTCGAAGAACACGCGTGGAATCTTTTCTGCGGAAATGGCACATGAGATTATTTAACTTAAGGAACGGACATGTAAAGTTTCCTGTAGTCTCATACTAACAGTCCTGTCTCACTTGTGTGTATATATGCGACGATTGTATGTTTGTGAACAGACCTGTTACAGCTTGTGTCGCCATTAAAATGCGCTTGCTCTTTGATGACCAGCGCCATTTTACAATGTGTTAGTGTATAACTGTGAACTGTATACATTGTGTTGGAGTGTTTGCTGCTGTTTTAAAGCTAAAGCTGTTATGAGATCATTTCAGCGGCCGTTTTACAGCGAAAGCTGTTATGAGATCATTTCAGCGGCCGTTTTTGGTGCGGTAGTTGTCCGCCGCCGCCGCCGCCGCCGGTGTCCGTAACCACTATCGCTCGAAATAAGAAAAAAAATACCAGGATGGAACGGGGTTCGAACCTGGGCCCTCTGCATGGGAGCCCAGTATTCAACCTCTGAGCCATGCCGGTTCTCTTTTTTTTTTCTCTCATGGTATTTATTACAAATGTGTGTAATTAGCATACATAGCGAACAAAATACTCAAGGCGGCCTCTACCAGCGTACAAGCGTTACACAGAAGTCCTAAAAGGGTATTAAAGATATACATTTCATGAAGAGTGGATACCAGTCCGGTTGAAACTCTAATTGTTGATAAAAGTCTTTTAGCTGAAGAGCCATTTAAATAAAATGCAACCGCGATGATACCATGGGTTCCGCATGCCTGTCTAACATGCGAGTTTTCCATAAACTGTGCATACCCATTAGTAATGGCATGTCAACAGGCATAGAATGGCTTTTCGGTGGCATGATATAACGTATGCTATA
Organism: Rhipicephalus sanguineus; assembly: GCF_013339695.2. Classification (NCBI taxonomy): domain Eukaryota; kingdom Metazoa; phylum Arthropoda; class Arachnida; order Ixodida; family Ixodidae; genus Rhipicephalus; species Rhipicephalus sanguineus. The sequence goes on along the minus strand of NC_051180.1, from coordinate 167,599,325 downwards.
CGAATTTACATCGAGTTGTTTTTTAAAAGCCCTTTGTAGAACGTCCCAGAAGAGTATGGCGTCTTTACAGCTGATGAAGCAATGTTTTATAGTTTCCGGAACTTCACAGAGGCGACAGTTAACTGAGGACACAAAGATGCCTTTGCTGCTTAACCAGGTCTTCACAGGCAGCGTCTGTGTATGCACTTTCTAGAAGAATGTCTTGGATGTTGGTGAAATAGGCATTTTCTTCACACGCACAAGCACGTCGTGTCCAGGCAATGCAACATATAGTGAGCGGTACAAAGGTGCAGGAAACAACATATCTAATATGACATTATATAGATCTTTTCGTGAACTAGAGAATAAATAGTCATTAGAGAATCTTGCTGTCAAAAACCGCACTGATTCATACACTTCACGCATGAATCCTTGCAAATAGGGAGGCGAGGCACAATTAGCAGATACCACTAAACTTGGTAAAACATCGACGAGATTCACTTGTAAAAATGTTCGAAGCAGCGGATGATCGCAGTCCCGAAAATAGAAAAACGGGATACCAATTGTCTAATAAAGAGATGCACCAACCCAAGACCACCTGCACAAACTGGTCTAAAAATATTATCACGCCTTATCGGCTCATAACTTGATGACCAAATAAAGGTAGCAAAGATTCGGTGAAGCTTCTGAATGTAAATCCTGGAACAATGTAGTATTTGCAGTACGTAGAATAATTGTGTTGCCAGGAATAGATTGCATGCTTTAGCTCTGCCAAAAATTGAAAGGTTATGGGGAATAAACGTCTGGGCGTAACGCTTTAGGCTGGGTACACGTTCTCTCCAATAATGTGCGCTTGACTTATATGCATCCAATGGAACGCCAAGGTATTTCGGTGGCACACAAGACCATGCAATACCCTCGAAATCCGTTGGTTTATAAGCCCACGGGCCAAACCACAACCCTAAACTTTTAGCAAAGTTCATTCGTGCACCAGAAATGGTTCCGAATTCCCGAATAGTGGACACCACTGTTTTTATACTAGAAATGTCTGTACAAAAGAACGCCAGGTCATCCGCATACGCTAATACTTTCACCTCATTTCCATAAACACTGAAACCGTGTACATTGCAAGATCGAATCACGCTTAAGCACAGTGGTTCCAAATTGAGGGCAAAAAGCAGTGGCGACAACGGACAGCCTTGCTTCACAGAAGAGTGAATCGACACAGGTTTTGACAGGTGGCCGTTAACAATCAAACGAGTTGAACAATCACTGTAGCATAGCTTTATACCTTTGAATATAGTGGAACCAATGTTAGCATGGTCTAGAAGAGAAAATAGAAAGGAATGACGAACCCGATCAAACGCCTTCGCTAAATCTACTTGTAATATTGCCAATTGGTCATACGAGTGGGAAGAATGTTCCAATACTGTGCGGGCGATGTGTATGTTGGTGGGCGCCAATAAGAATTGACATTGCAAATTGTAGTCTGTTTGATAGTATTTTTGCAAAAAATTTATAGTCAACGTTACACAGTGTAATCGGTCTGTAGCCGTCAACATGACGAAGCTTTTCTCTATCTGAGTATTTCGGAATTAGGACGGTGTGGCTTCTTGTAAAAGATTGAGGAAGGGTCCCCAGATTCAAACTCTGCGTGAAAATGTCCAGCAGTACCGGGCACAGTAAGGATTTAAAGTTTTTGTAAAACTCGCCCGACATTCCATCAGGCCCTGGCGTTTTCGACATCGGTAACTGGTCAACGGCGAGTTCTATTTCTTTTAAAGTGATTGGCCCACTAATAGACTCACACTCTTCGTCAGATAAAGGAGTCAGAAATGACAGAAACTGCGTTACAAGATCTTCATTCTGTTTTTCATAGGAATCGCTGAACAATGCTTTGTAATAAGCTTCAAATTCTGTCATGATTTCACTTGTATTAGTTACCAATGACCCTTGCGAATATAAATCTGGTATAAATTTGCTTTTTGCGTTGCGGTATTCATCGAGTAAGGCTTGACGTGCAGGTTCCTCTGAATGCAAGGTACGAGTATTGCGTGATCGAACACGGGCATCTCTGTAGCGTAAGGTGTCGTACCTCTGGAGTGCGCATTTGGCATTAGCGATTTCGTCTGTGTAACAACCAGGCGCTTCACAATCAAATTCATATAAGTTTTGAAGATTATTTAGTAACATCTTTTGTTCTAATCTTCTGTAAAAGCCCCGCACTGATCCGATTTCGATAGCTACTGTCCGAACTTCTTGTTTGAAAAATTCCCAAGAGGCAAACAAATGCATGTCAGCCGACAAGCAACTCCTCAAGGCTACGCGCACGCGAGCAGTAAGTTCCTGATCACTCACAATTGAAGAGTTGAGTTTCCAGAGTGCCAACTGCGGTCTGAAATATGATCGAGTGTTATGACCAATCTGCCCCACAACAATGCAGTGATCTGAGAACGAAATAGGCTCCGTTTTGCATGACAGGTCGCGAGAAATAAGAGGCGCTGAAACATAAATGCGATCAATTCTAGGGTGAGTACTACCCTGTGCATGTGTATATGAGGGTAACCTATTCAGTGCTCCTATGTCAACAAGTCCCGCATTTTGAACTATCAGAGATAGCACTTCAGCACTCTTATCGCTGCGGCTAAACCCAGTACGATCACACGGACTGCACAGTTGAAATCACCCATGAGCCAAGCTTTCAAAGAAATTAGTGCGCCGCGGTGCATCATTGAAGGCATATACATTGATTAGGCGCCACGGCAAACCATACAGCATAAAGTCGCATTGTATAAGCCGCCCCTCTTCGTCAACATTATAAGCAGCAGAAGAATAAGGTAAACTTTTCCTAAGAAACAAAAGGCAGCCCGCCGATAGGCCTACAGCGTGCGAAACAATTACATCAAATACGGAGAGATATGGCCGCAAGGCCCTCTCCGTATCCACTTCACTCTCGGTCTTCGTTTCTTGAACGGCGACGAAGTCAAGGTGATGGCTGAACAGCAACCGGCGGAGCTGCACCTGCTTCTGCTTGGATCGAAGTCCACATACGTAGATCGTTGCAAAAGCGACTTTCTGAGGTAACGCCATCGTGTCTACACTTTTATCAGAGCTGCATACGCCGGTCTGGTGGGGAAGGGGCGCGCGAATGCTCCCCGTTACCACCGCCAGGCCTCCTTGATCTTGAACGTCTGCACTTTCCTGCATGCTTTGATGGTTTCCGACGTCGTGATTGTCTTGGGCCAACCGCCGAGTCACTTTCCTCACTCGTCTCGGAGTTTGGCGATGCAGGGCGCTTGCTTATAGAACCATCGACGTATTCTCGCACATCGGCACTAGTTAGCTTGTCACGTGGCGTTTCTACATCAGCATTACTGCTGCGGCTTTCCTTTTGTGTCAAGGCTGACTCATGCAACGTTTATAGAACCAGGTAAGTTGCAAAACTCCCCGCGTCAGCGAACCCGTCGCGCGGCGCCAGGGCAGCTTCCGGTTTGGTGGCGCTGGCGGCGCAACAAGCTTCCGCTAGCAGACGAAAACGCGTAGTGTGCGTGGCAAGACGCCGAGCCAGCCGTTCAGAATGGGCTTCGTTGTTTACATCGCCGACTGTGTATTATCGAGATTTTTCGTTGCGCTGCCGCTGCAGCGTAAAGCTGAGTAATATTTAGCAGCGGTAAGGCAAAGTCAGTAAAGCTATGGCTTTCTAGACTGCCCACGATAACTGATGCTTGATAGCATAACATACGAGTCTTTCCATTACCCTATAGGAAATTAAATATATGATGCATTCCCGTAGCGTAATTCTTTAGCTAAAGTGGATGCTTGGGTGTTTTGGTACTTCCTTCTTTTCGTTTTGGACTGTGCAAGTATTGCGCGGTGTTAACGAATAAATCTTTGTTGTAAGTCAGCGCTGTTGTTCGTGCATTCCTTTTTCTGGTTGTCCGTCTTTTTTGCGCTGTTTTTTTTTCTCGATAATTCTTCACTTTATATTTTTTGAAGTGAAGCGTTTTCACTCTGTATTGCGGCTGTCGTTATTCGCAATCATTGAGCGGTAAAATCGCCGCACGCCACACTTTCAGTCCTGCTACAGAAAAAAAAGAATCTATTTTACGTACGCACGCAATGCAGTGAAACGATTTTTGAGATATGGCATGTATAGTGTGATGCACACAAACGGCACGATTTATTTGCAGTCTCAAGCACTAAACCTTATCAAAACAGCTCCAATTAAGTATAAAATATTATTTACGTAAGCACGATTTTTAGAATCACGCAAGGCAAGGTCGGGAATATCTTTGGGACGCTTCCTTCCACAAGGCTCCTTTCCGCTGGCGATTTCGGCCTTAATTCTTACCATAGACCATGTGAGTGAAAGTGTTCAGGATGTCTTCGTCGTGAAGGTGCATATCATGCACACATACGTGATGTGTCGGTCAGTTTCTTATCCTCACAGCGCTGTGTCCGCGTCGCTTTTCGTCTTTGTGCGCTCAAAAAGTGAAACCTGAATTACCAACATGGCCAACCATACGCTCTTTCGCTGGTCCGGATCACGCGGGGCACAAATAGGGTTACCAGCCGTCTCGGACTTCGCGGGACTGTCCCGACTTTTCATACAGCGTCCTGAGCCGTCCCTGTCGGGACAGCTATATGTCCGGGATTTATTCGGGACCATCCAGTTAAAAATTTTTATGTGATCCAACGCACACCCGACAACGCACGTCACGCTCCAGAACACGATGTTCTGACGAATAGCACGCACGAAGCAATGTTGCGGTGGCTAGCGGTGGATTCGAAGGTCTTTAAATACTTTGGCTGAACTTCGGCATGAAGCGCGACAACTTTTACGAGTACACTCTCCAGCAAGAGGAAATGTTGCGAGCCGCACGTAGCCAGCTGAAGTACAACTTCAAGAGCCCGAAACAATAAAGAAACAATCGATTTTTCTGGAATATACCGCAATTAAGAAAACTGACTTCGCTGGCTCCCTATGTTAGTTAACCCCGCCTCCCTTCATTGAAGAGTTAGTGACCCTAGGCACAAAAGAAACGTCGCGGTGTCTCGGATTTCCTGTAACCGCTCGTACAGCCGGGCACACATGTCGGCATGGTGAAGACACGCAGCACATCCGAAGCACAATGGGGCGCGGAAAGCGTAAAACTGTTCACGCAGAAAGCAGCCTTCACTGATACTAACGCGCCGCAACATTCACCGCTGGCTGAAGAGAGTGGAGTGAGTGAATCCTGTTGCGACAGCAGCGCCACATCTGTCGCTGATAGCGGCAGCGCCGCGCAACATCGCTCAGTTTTGCAAATGACCTGGTTCTATAAACGTTGGACTCATGTGCAGGTACCGCTTCCTTCTCTCCGCTGTCTGTCACATCTATGGTGTTTGATGCTTGTTTAGATTTCTCCGCTCCAGCACAGTCACTAGCTGCATCCTTGTCAACAGCACAGGGCTCAGCGACGGCAACACGTGGAAGGTCTCCCGTTGCATCGAGGACTTCCGTAGCGTCCATGATATGTTCTGGAAACGCATCTTCAGGTGGCCGCATGCGATGTCGTAATTTATTGGCATACGTCGCCATACATTCTTCAGCCGTATGTCCAAACCGCTGACAATCATCGCAGAGTGGTGTCCTGCAGTGTCGACGAATATGTCCTACTTTGTTGCAACGAAGGCATAAAGGCGGCCTGCCGGGAATCAGAACTAGGCTTTGTAGACCACAAACTGAGAGTAGATGCGGGATGTCGGAGACACGGACTCCGTCACCAAGTGCCAGTACAACGTCTCGGTTAAGGGTCCTCATCTGTTCCATTTCTGACACCCGTGCTTGTGTTTCCACTGAAATCGACTTGATCTTTCCGAAAGGCTGAAAGGCTTCGTGCACATAAGTATCTTGCAGGCGTTCAGGAAGCCATAACAGCTTCATTTTAACTTCCGTGTGTTCAGGGTCTATAACGACGCATCTTCGTCCTCGAACAAAGAATTCACCACAGGTTACTATCTTCACTTTAGATAGCGCAGTCCTGCAAGTCACCATCCAGACATGTGACATCTGAAACTGTCCAATCGAGGTTATATCAGCAAGGTCTATGATATTCCCGAGGGCATCTCGAAAGTCCTGCGCTCGATATGGACGGCCAGCAAGGTCGGCATGCAGGAAAACGGAGTCAGCGACGAGCTTACCAGTAGGAAGACGGGGCAGGACGATACGGTAGTCATTACTGCTGGTAGAAACCTGGGCAGTACCTCGGCTTGAAGCCGTTTGATCCTTTGTAGCGGAGAACATCAAAAACACAACCGTTCCGAACGGCGTCTTCGTCTTTCTCCTGCCATGCCGGTGCTTGAAACTGCTTTGCAAATGTGGTTCCTTCCCCACATGAAGCCTGTATAGGACCTTTTTGCGAAGCAGTTTCGAGCCATGCCGGTGCTTGAAACTGCTTTGCAAAAAGGTCCTATACAGGCTTCATGTGGGGAAGGAACCACATTAACATATGCAATATAGCGTGGTGTAAGAGTAAAATTAGCACCAAGCGTCGCAAAACGAGAATTCTGTAACCAGGCGTCACACAATGCGAATTGCGCAACGAGAAGGTTGTTGAATGCTTCCAACCCATTACAAAGAGCTCCGCCATAATTCATCATCGTCATCAGGCACAGCATCAACAAAGTGCGCATAATGCCTTACATGCGTTTAGCAGGTACCACGGCTCTCCGTAGAATGACGAAAAGTAGCATAATGCCTGCTTTCCTACTTCTCAAAACTTACAATGATTTACAGCATAGTGGGTTCCTCGCAAGTGCACTTGTATTGGTTGCCAAGGAAGCCCATAAGCGCATGATCCATTTCCTCGAGGTCTCAGTAAAGTTCTTCGCCCCCCCCCTTCTCTCTCTCGCCCACGTCAACATATGTTATACAGCATGGCGGAAGACGGAAATAGCGACCGGGCGTCACCCCATGCAAATTACATAACTGATGGGCCGCTTAAAGCTTCCGACCAATTACAAAGGGCTGAGCCATAATTCTTCATCGCCATCAGTCGTCGCGTCAACAAAGTGCACATAATGCCTGAGAGACGTGTAGCTGGTGCCTCGCTTCTCCGCAGAATGACGAATAATGGCATAGTAAGCGCTTCCCAACCTCACAAAATTGTGATTTATGGCGTAGTGGGTACCTTGCTAGAGTACTTGTATTAGTAGCCCCAAGAGCGCTTACAATGGGTTCTAGAAACGCCGCTCTTCCAGCTTTCGCTGTTACTGTGCTGCGGTTTCAGCGCAGGCCTGGTGTTTTTTTGACTGTATGCAGAAGAAGTTAACTGCGCAACAAAACTTCCCTTTATTGATGGCTGTACTGTGCTGCAAGGCAGTCTGGTGTCTTGTTCATAATGGACAATTTACAGCTCTCCCGTTGTTGTTGTTGTTGTTGTTGTCCTTGCAAAGTGGATACCGTACTGCAAGTCGTATCCTTTTTTTCTAACGTAGGCACCACCAACGTCTGCATGACGTCGCGTTTTATACGCTAGAGGGACAGCTGTATACAGCTCTGCTGTAGCAGAGTGCAAAGTACTTGTTTTTATTTTAGGGGCGAAGCTCCTTATGCCGTAGGTCTGTCCATCCTCCATTTGTTTGTAGCGTTGTAGTAGCCACTTCTAGCTCGTGAGAAGCGCGCGTTCTGGTATGCAGTAGAAGAAGAAGACGACGTTGACGAGTGAGACTCTCGTGCGTGTTCGCCTGTGTGGCATTCTTTCTTCTTTACTGCGCGCGTTCTGGTATGCAGTAGAAGAAGAAGACGACGTTGACGAGTGACACTCTCGTGCGTGTTCGCCTGTGTGGCGTTCTTTCTTCTTTACTACGTCTCGTGTTTTCAACGACACCCGAAGACAACATTTCAGAAGTAACGCGCCGTGAGGCTCCCTCTTGGCACGCTTTTTCTTTAGCTCGGAGTCGCCAGATGGAAGACAAGACTGCGGAACGGAGGGCACGGAAGGCGGCGGCAGCGCTCGCTCGCAGACAGAATCCTGAGGTGAGAGCCCGCGAGGCCGAAGCTGCACGTCGACGCCGCGAAGCAGATACCGCCGTTCGAGCCCGCGAAGCCGAAGCTGCTCGACAAGCTGCACGGCTGCGGCGAGAAGACCCCGCCGTTCGAGCCCGCGAGGCTGAAGCTGCTCGACAAGCTGCACGGCTGCGGCGAGAAGACCCCGCCGTTCGAGCCCGCGAGGCTGAAGCTGCTCGACAAGCTGCAGGGCTGCGGCGAGAAGACCCCGCCGTTCGAGCCCGCGAGGCCGAAGCTGCTCGACAAGCTGCACGGCTGCGGCGCGAAGACCCCGCCGTTCAAGCCCGCGAAGCCGAAGCTGCTCGACAAGTTGCACGGCTGCGGCGCGAAGACCTCGCCGTTCGAGCCCGCGAGGCCAAAGCTGCACGGCTGAGGCGCGAATCGGATCTTCAAAATGTGAAGGACCGCGAAGCGGGGAGAAAGCGCGCGTACCGGCAGGCAGAGCCCGAGGCTGTGCGAGCACGTGAAGTGGCTGCAAAACGCATCAGGCGGGCTCTGCCCGATGGCGCCGACGCGCGCTTCCAGCGGGACTTCCTTGATAACAGTTTCGGCCATAGTTGCGGTGTGTGCAACAGATTGCGCTTCTCAAACAATCTAGTCACAATATCTTCCATCAAGAAGGACCACGCTCGCGCCAATGCCATCGCCGTGCTGCAGTGCGAGTTCGCTTCGCCCCACTCATCATCATTCACCACGTGGATACGCTGTGATTTTTTCTAAGCATTCTTCCGCCAATCATCATGAGAAAGCTGCGCACAGCCCACCGGCCCCATGATATGGATTACGTCGCATATGGGATTGCCCACCTTTTCTCTTAAATACGATAGTCTTTCTTGGGATACTTGAACGTAGAAATTTTGGTCTGTCTGTCACACGATTCAGCCGCCACGTCAAAGTTTAAGCACTTGCTGAACGCTCAGCCATCTTGAACTGGTAGCTGCTTTCATACTTGTGAACATTGTCGATCAAAGAGCAAATATTACGTATATCTGAGGCGCAATATTAATACGTAAGTATTAGGTGGTGTGTTCCTTTACTACAAGATACATAGATACGTAATTCTAAAGACCCGAGTGTTTCTTGGGCTGCGCTGAAAGTGCGATGCTATGCTCGAAAAAGACCTCTGCCGACGATATGGTGCTGCCACCTGGCAGGCCCTGGGAACAGAATCACGCGTGGCCGCGGATGAGGCCAGGACTCATGTAGTATGGCCAGCAGAAGACTATCGTCTTTCGACGACATTTGCAGCAGATACGCTGCCAATTTTTTTTTTTTTTTTTGCAAACACTACCACCTTGCGAATGAGAACACTAACATGCTTTCCATACTGTACGTAGAAAAGAAAATACGCCACACACTGGGTGTCGTTAAGACTGTGAAATAAACGTTAAATATAGAGCACTTTAGATAAAAATGTACGTTTCTGGAAACTGCATTATTCGGAACGATGGACGCCGCAAAATATGTTGTGCTTTAATTTTAAGGCTAATTAGCTAAACCGTTTGACAACCTGTCCAAAGAACAAGAGTTCCAAGTGAGAGACTAGCGTTTAGAATCTGTGCAAGAGCGTGTATATCTAAGGTCAGTTGCTAACAGGGGAGTCAACTTGTCAGCTTCAGTTCAGTTCAGTGTTTATTTTTCACCAAAACAGATACAATGGCGAAAAATGGGGGGACGGCAAAAAAGCTGCAGTTATTGCAGCTTGACTAAGCACCGCCCACCCTGCGTCAGCAATGAGAGGGTAAAAACAAAATACAAGAATAGAATGAAAAAATAAATAAAATAAAGCAAGTAATAATACAAGCAAAGGGCGAAGTAAATGACAGGCCAAGGTATACAAACAAAAAGGAATATTTCATAAACACATGAGCACAATAATTCGTAGAGTGTGTATCATCGCTTTTGTACATAAGAAAGGTACGCAATGAGGTACACAGGAAAGGTACAAAAAATACAAAAAAAAAATGATGCGAAGCAACACAGAGTGACTTATGTAAACAATGCAAACCTACAAAAATAGTGTTTGTACATCGATAGTGTTTAATTTTTCGATATTTATGTCTTGCTGCTCATATGAATTGAGTATAGTTGGCAACATATGGCTAAGCCTTTGGGTGCCGTAATTGGTGCGAGCCAGTTGCTACGAATCCAAACTTCGGCAGAACCAACGCATTGTGGGAGTCGATTTCATGCGCAGTAGTCATCACGGAGCTGCAGCTGCCACTTTTTTTTTATCTGAGTCAAGTGTTACTAAATTACTCTTTCTTTTTGTTTTGTGTTCTGTTTTGAGATTTGAGCGTCTAGTAGTTGGTCAATACACTCATCTAGCTAGCCCCTAAATTACTCTAGAGAACAAATTCCTATTCAACGCTTTTGCTACACGCTTTTATGAAGAATGGCGTTACAGACCCAATACAGTTTTTTAATTCATATGGGACAGTTCATTTCGGTAGAATAGCATAAACAGTTTGTTATGAAATAGCAAGCAAACAAAACATTGCTCCTGTTCTTCTTTCTAGCACGGGCTGGTTTCTCGGACAGCCTGGCACCGCGTTATTTCAGTGTCATATTATTCAATCATCGCCTTCACTAACACTTCGCTTTACACAAAGTCCAAAACATGCAATTGATCTGTACCTATATTTTTAAGCCATTGGCATGTTATAGATATTCGCGCAACGGCCATAATGAAGGACGCTTGTGGAAAAGGGGGATGAAACCGGGCTGAGAGATTTATCAAAATAACCGGCAATTACGAGTTTTTGGTCCCCTTGCTAAAAGGATTCTGGAAAACGCCAAGTCTTGTAGAAAAATGTAACTGCAGATGCTATAACACCAATAATGCATGTTGCTGGGCGAGTCGGTCGTACATCATGAAACAAGGTGCTGAGCAAAGTAAACACGGACAAGGAAGTGAACGAGCACGGGCGCAGACTCGCGACTAATCTATGCTAACGGGACTTTCTACAATCATATGTTACTTTTGGCAACCAGGTTTTTGTTCAATGGGAGGGCATATGTATTGGGTCGTGCGTGGCGCCTGTACTAGCTGATATTTTCTTGGCCAGTGTTGATCGTAATTTGGTGTGCTCTTTGGACCAGGATATAGTGCTAAAAGTTTTTAGATATTGCTATGTGCCGCTTACCTAGAAGACGAAGAGGAGGATGACGTGTTCGTTGCTGCTTTCGCCATCTTGGTTGTCACCCCTATCTCTATGATTGTGTCAATACTGTAAATACAGCCTTCTTCTGTCGTCGCCCCGTAACATCTTTGGTGGAAGTGCGGGGTACAACCGAAGCACACCACGGAAATTCGCAGCGGGCGTCTCCTTGGGCAATCCACCATGTCGACAAGCAGGCCCGTTGATCCTGCCCCCGCTACGCCAACTGAACCCAGCCACGTCGTTGTGACCCATCTCCGAGACCCTGGTACCTTCTGCGGAACTGACAACGTGCACGTCGAAAAGTGGCTGGCCAACTACGAGCGTGCCAGCAAGACCAACCGGTGGGATCCCACTTTGATGCTGGCCAACGTCTGTTACTACCTCAGGGGAACGGCCAGTGTTTGGTTCGACACGCACGAGGAGCTGACCAGCTGGGATGTGTGCAAACAAAAAATGAAAAGCCTTTTCGGAAAGCCTATTGCACGACAACGCGCCGCCCAGAAAGAACTTTCGTGCCGCGCACAAACCTCGACGGAGCCGTACATGGTGTACATCCAAGATGTCCTAGCCTTGTGCCGGCAAGTTGACGACCAAATACCCGAAACTGACAAAGTCAGCCACATTCTCAAAGGCATCGCCGATGACGCTTTTCACTTACTAGTCTACAAGGATTGCTCCACCATCGACGACATCATCAGGGAGTGCCGACGCTTTGAAGAAGCGAAGAGTAGTCGAGTCACGCAGCAATTTGTTCGACTCCCAAACACCGCCGCCACGTCGTCGTGCGAGGACGCCCAGCTCCAGCCGCCGCCCAGTACCGAAAACTTCTTGCGCCTTGTGCGGCGAGAGATCGAGGCAGCATCGCCATCCGCACCGCAGGCCCGTTCTTACGAAGAAACCCGCCCGACAGTGTCGTTGATCCAGGCCGTCGTGCGCGAAGAACTGGCAAACGCAGGCATACAGCCCATATGTGCCCTCAGTCGTCCCGTGGTCAGCACTGTTCCATCCTACCGCCCACAACCGACCTATTCCAGGTTCCGTGATCCGAACCAGTGGCGCACACGAGGTGACAGGCCTATCTGCTTCAACTGCAACGGGGTAGGCCACATTTCTCGCCATTGTCGCTATCGTAGGCCATCGTCTCCTCGTGCAACGTACCGTCCAGAGGACACTCGATCCTCACCTTTTTTCGCCCGCGAGCACCCTACCAACCTTAACGCCCAAACCTCGGCCCCACGTTACGACCGCTCGCCGTCCCCGGGGAACCAGCGACGTTCTCGGTCACCTTTGCCCCGTCGCTCACCTTCGCCGTATCCTCGCCGTCCCTCCTCGGAAAACTGACCAGTGCAGCTCCCGGAGGTGATGCTGCATTGGCCTGCCGACGCGGAAATCCTCTGTTGTTCCTGGCTACCCGACAAAACCTTTTGGACGTAGAAGTCGATGGCGTACCGGTTTCGGCGCTCATCGACACTGGCGCCCAATTATCAGTAACGAGCGCTCACCTTTCTCGCCGTCTCCGCAAGGTCCTTACGCCCGCTTTATCACCTGTTCTTCGTGTAGCCGACGGCGGTACACGTCGTGTTCTTGGAATGTGTACTGCGCGTGTGAGCTTCGATGACCACAAGACCTCAGTTCTCTTTGCTGTTCTGTACGAGTGCCCCCATGACCTCATTCTCGGCCACGACTTTCTGAGCGCGCATTCTGCACTTATCGACTTTTCTTCTGGCCTTTTACAGTTAGAGCTTCCTGCTATGCCTGACCACACCATCGCGTCGCCACCACGTTTATGTTCTGTCCAGTTGGTTCGCTTGCGCCCAGGTACACTTACGTCTCGTTTACCCCAGACCCTCCTGCACGTGATGGCGACTACCTGATTACTCCTTCCTTGGACGTTCTCCTGACGCGCCGTGTAGCTCTTCCTCACTCCCTTGTGACTGTTTCTGCGAACCGAGTATGCCTACCTGTCCTCAACTTTAGACGTTGCACACAGTTGCTTCCCGTAGGTATCACGCTGGCCACTATATCGTCTTTAGACTCACACGACCCTGTGGCCCTGACCATTGATACTCCACAACTGGCTTCAGGAAGCGCGGCTGCTAGTGCAACACTTGATGACCCGCTCGACGACATGATTGCCCCGGACCTTTCCCCTTCTTAAAGCAAGGAACTCCGCCTTTTGTTGGCGTCATACCGCGACGTTTTCGATTTCGCTTCGCCGCAGCTTGGCCAAACATCTCTGGTCACCCACTGTATTGATACCGGGGACGCAAGACCCATTCATCGCCGCCCTTACCGCGTCTCTGCTACCGAGCGCGGCGTCATTCAAACGGAAGTCGACAAGATGCTCGCTAAGGACATCATCGAGCCATCTTCGAGTGCTTGGGCGTCCCCTGTGGTACTTGTAAAGAAAAAGGACAACAACTGGCGGTTCTGCGTCGACTATCGGCACCTTAACAAGATCACCAAGAAAGACGTCTACCCTTTGCCGCGAATAGACGACGCCCTTGATTCTCTTCATGGTGCACGGTACTTTTCTTCCACAGACCTTCGCTCGGGCTATTGGCAAATCGCTGTCGATGAAAATGATCGGGAGAAGACGGCCTTTATTACACCGGATGGGCTCTACCAGTTTAAAGTCATGCCCTTTGGGCTGTGTAACGCGCCCGCAACATTTGAGCGCATGATGGACTCCCTACTTCGGGGTTTCAAATGGTCCACATGCCTCTGTTACCTGGACGATGTCGTCGTTTTCTCACCTACCTTCTCAAGCCACTTACAACGCTTGTCGGCTATTTTGCAAGTCTTTCGCACAGCAGGTCTTCAGCTCAACTCTTCAAAATGCCGCTTTGGCCGCCTCGAGATCACCGTGCTTGGCCATCTTGTTGACGCTGCGGGTATACGGTCTGACCCTGCAAAAATACGCGCCGTTACGAACTTCCCCACTCCACGTTCTTCCAAGGACGTTCGCTCGTTTTTTGGCCTATGCTCCTATTTTCGCCGCTTTGTTAAAGATTTTGCAGCGATTGCGCAGCCCCTCACATGCGTTCTTAAAAAGGACGTCCCCTTCTCTTGGGGTCCTGCCCAAGCGTCGGCTTTTTCTCATCTCGTCGACCTACTCACATCGCCCCCTGTGTTGGCTCATTTCGACGACTCTGCACCCACCGAAGTACGCACCGATGCCAGTGGTCATGGAATCGGTGCTGTTCTCGGCCAAAATCAACGTGGTCAGGATTGCGTTATTGCATACGCCAGCCGCCTTCTTTCCGCAGCTGAACGGAATTATTCAATAACGGAGAGAGAGTGCCTTGCTCTTGTTTGGGCTGTCGGCAAATTTCGTCCTTATCTGTACGGCAGACCCTTCACCGTTGTTAGTGATCACCACGCCCTATGCTGGCTGTCTTCTCTGAAGGATCCCACTGGTCGCCTTGGTCGTTGGGCATTGCGACTTGAAGAGTACACGTAGACTGCCGTCTACAAGTCTGGCCGCTTGCATCAGGACGCCGACTGCCTGTCTCGATATCCCGTAGACCCACCAGAACCTTCAGCAAACGATACCATTCCATATGTCCTCGCAACCACTGACCTCTTCAACATCTCTGCTGAGCAACGCCGTGACCCAACTCTCCGCAAGATCATTGACAGCCTCAACTCACCGACTCCTGACTCCTCCCTTCGTCTCTTCGTGCTACGCGATGGCACCTTGCTTCGTCGCAGTTTCATACCTGATGGTCCTGACCTCTTGCTTGTGATTTCGGCACACCTTCGTTCGACTGTTCTGGCCCAACTTCATGATGTGCCGACAGCGGGGCACCTCGGATTATCCCGAGGTGCCCCGTCGTTTCTACTGGCCAGGAATGTGCAGGTCGGTACGCCGTTACGTGACCTCGTGCGACCTTTGTCAGCGCCGGAAGAAGTCAACACTCCCGCCTGCTGGCCGTCTTCAATCACTTGACATCCAATATGAGCCGTTTCATCGTGTCGGCCTCGACTTGCTTGGTCCATTTCCTACGTCTGTCTCGGGAAATCGATGGATCGCTGTTGCCACGGACTATGCTACACGGTTTGCGATTACTCGCGCACTTCCAACCAGCTGCGCGACCGACGTAGCAGACTTCTTGCTCCATAACGTCATCCTTCAACACGGGGCACCGCGCCAGCTCTTGACCAACCGTGGCAGACAGTTTCTTTCCAGGGTCATCAATGACATCCTGACGTCTTGCTTGACCAAACATAAGCTAACCGCGGCCTACCATCCACAGACGAATGGCTTGATGGAGCGGATGAACCGGACCATTACGGACATGCTAGCAATGTACGTGTCGGTCGACCACCAAGACTGGGATAGAACATTGCCTTTTGTCACGTTCACGTATAACACGTCCCGGCACGAGACGGCTGGTTATTCGCCTTTCTTTCTCTTATTCGGACGAAATCCAGTGTTGCCTTTGGACACGATGATGCCGCCTTCCATGTACCCACCTACTGAGTACGCTCAAGAAGCTATTGCCCGCGCCGACCATGCACGTCAAAATGCGCGCGTTCGGTTAACCGAATCGCAAGCGGGCCAACAATCTCGCTACGATCGCCGTCACAGAAACGCCCACTTTCTTCCTGGATCTCTTGTCCTCCTTTGGTCTCCAGCACGACGTGTTGGGCTTTCTGAAAAGCTCCTCTTCCCGTACACCGGACCATACCGTGTATGCCGCCAAGTGACCGACGTGACGTATGAAATCGAGCCATTGTCTTCGTCCTCGTCGACTCAGCCCCGCACCGACAGTGTTCACGTTGTCCGTCTGAAGCCCTATCACCTACCGGAACCCACCGACGCGTGTGTATAGTGACCATCCTCGCAACCGTCTTTGCCTGGGCGCACCGAGTCGGTGCTTTCACCGCCGGCGGGTAATGTTATGTGCCGCTTACCTAGAAGACGAAGAGGAGAAGGACGTGTTCGTTGCTGCTTTCGCCATCTTGATTGTCACCCCTATCTCTGTGATTGTGTCAACAATGTAAATACAGCCTTCTTCTGTCGTCTCCCCGTAACAATATGTAGATTACTACCTGATACTTTTTCAAGAACACCCTGGTTTGACTCACACTAATTCAGTGCAAGATGTTTTAGCGATCTTTGAACGACACGGGAGAGGTTTAACCTTCACCTTCGAACTACCGGACGAGAATAGAATTCAGTTTTTAGATATTAACCTGTCTTTGACACCAGATCGCACGTGCTGGATGTACTCACCGCGAGCCAGAAATGACCTGTTATTGTACGATTCCGCGCATTCCAAACGGGCCATTGGCATGTTTTGTTTTAAGGGAGCCTTGCAAAAGTCATGTGTTCACCAGGTACATGACAGTCTGAGCATTCAGATTGCCAGGTTGATGAATGCTGGTTACCCTACGGCAGTCGTGGTTGCTGTGGCGGAGAAGCTCCTCCAGAGGTACAAGGCTAGTGCGATTCAGGGTTGTCAAAGTCGTGAAAAAATTCGACCGGCAGTTGTCCCCTATATCCGTAGGGTGTCACATAACCTGAAGAATGTTGCCAATCGTCATGATGTGCCGGTGGTGTTTTCTGCTCCATGCAAACTGGCGTCACTATGCCCCCGCATCGCCTCTGGAAATAGGAGCATGCAAACTTGCATTAAAAGCCACGCCATTCAGTTCGTCGAGTGCTCGACGGGGGTGGTATATGAAATCGCTCTGACGTGCGGGAAAGTATACATCGGCCAAACGGGCCGGTGTATAAATGAACGACTAAGGGAACACCATCTTTCGATAAAGAACGGACAAGGTTCTAATTTGCCTATTCACTGCAGCGCATGCCCGTCGGCTGCCTGTGGCAAACCGTGCCAGCCTTTGCTGGCAGCAACAAAAACCTTGAGGCGTAGTCAGAACCAGTTGGCACGTGAGCTTGCCGAGGCTTTCTTCATCAAGAAAAAAAGAGACATTTGCGTCAGTGACACCTCCATAACATTGTACGATAATGAAAGCAGGTTCCTCGCATGCGCATAGATGATTTTGCGGTTTGTGTCGTATAAATATGCGTTTGTTTTCAATAAAATTCAGTCGCGAGTCTGCGTCCGTCCTCGTTCACTTCCTTGTCCGTGTTTACTTTGCGCAGCACCTTGTTTCATGCTATAACACCAAATCGCATGCCCTCTAATAATACCTATAACAACACCCCTCTGATAATAG
This sequence comes from Rhipicephalus sanguineus, assembly GCF_013339695.2. Classification (NCBI taxonomy): domain Eukaryota; kingdom Metazoa; phylum Arthropoda; class Arachnida; order Ixodida; family Ixodidae; genus Rhipicephalus; species Rhipicephalus sanguineus. Next base: position 167,581,937 of record NC_051180.1, on the reverse strand, counting down.
CGCAACATCTGCGACACTTTCCTCATAAGAAGACATATCCGTGCTTTCCAAAGATTTAGGTTGCAAACGCGTTTTAGAAATGCCGCGGGAAAGCCGTCAACGGGGTCTTTATAGCCTTCGGGTCATGCATTCTTCAAGGCGTTCTTTTCGCGTCCACTCCGTCAAACAAGAAGGATGTCACGTACTGTCGCTCAGTGAAGTATATTATCATTTTTAGTATATATATATATATATATATATATATATATATATATATATATATATATATATATATATATATATATATATATATATATATATATATATATATATCTATGCGCAGGAGGTTGTTGAACCTATCATCTTCGACAGCAGGCGGGCACCAAAAGCCCTGCTTCGGTAAGCCGCATCAAAGAGCCCCACTGTATCCCGAGAGGCAATCTCTTTTTGTGGTCCCATGGAAGAGAGATGCTTGGTCTCCTAAATGCCGCCACAAAGGAAACGCAAACGGTGCTTAGCATCGAGCTTCTCCCGCTGAAAGACAAGATCGATGGCTTTCTCTTTCGGTTTATCTTGGAATTCGGCCCATTCTTGCAGACGCAGCGGTTCATCTACAAATTTCACTTATTTTCTTCATTTTTGCTTTCGGGAGAGAGAGAGAGAGAAAGTGATTGTGGAGAGGCAGTATATTTCTACCACTTTTTCTGCTTCATTACACTGCGCCTTTTCGCTCTTCAGTTGCTACATTTGGCCTCTTTGTGGTCATCCCTCGTTGAAAGAAAATGGTGGCCACATTGAAGCGTCGTACAAGAGCCATTGGAAATCTGTCAGCGGCACACAATTGCCGCTGCCAGCTTTTTTCCTGCTACACTTAGACGAAGAGCTCGCTTTATTCTTGTCCGGCGAAATTTAGCGGTCTTGTGTTGACCACGTCATCGGATACAGTTTATTTTCATCTTGTCCCATTTTCGGCAGATATAGAGTTATGGCAGCTCTTGGTATCCAGCGCGCCTTTGGCAGCATTCTGGGTACTGGAGCGAAGACCATAGTATGAGGAGGTTAAATTGCTTATATGCTTATATGGGTTCAAACACACGAAGTTAGCGTTAGGGAGACCGCGTGGCAGATGTCACTCGAGTTTTGTGCTCACTAAGCTTTCGTAAGAAGCATCACGAACCAATCAAAGAAACAGAAAAAAGGAACTCGTCATAATTGCAAATGTTTTTTTTATGCTGATTCAGCAAATGCATACAACACCCGGTAAGACCAATCGGTTCAACACCTCGATACCGGAACGAGCGAAGCTGCTTTATTACTGGCGACATGGGGGAACGCTTAAATTTGACGTTCGATCACATTCAAGACATTATGATGCACCGTAAGCTAGCAGCCAGCGGCTCAATAACGTCGTGGGCTGTCGCTCCGCCCACTAATATATATTTAGTTAAATATATAAATGCTTCATCTTGGAACATAGATTGGAGAAAGTCCCGTTGCTGAGTGGCATGCGGATTTACTTGCCACTAAACTCACAGGCCACTGGAATTTCCGCGTTTGTAGGTTTTGCCCAGTTCCACCGAATGATTTGCATTGTGCAGGTAGCGCTGATTCACGCAGCCGTGCAAAACGCCCTGTCCCGTCCCTATTAAGGCGCTTCGTCATGATGCAGGCGTTTTCCTCACAAGTGTATCACAAAAACTTATGTCAGCATCGCACTCGTGGTGCTAAGCCTGAAGGAAGAGCGGAGCTGGTCGGCCTTTCTTCTCTTTCTTTCTATTTTTGTATCTCTTTGTTTCTATTTCTTTCTTTCTCTTTTTATATATATTTATCACTCCCTCGTTTTTATCTCTCTCCTTCTGTCTGGCCGTTTCTCTCTTTCTCTCTCTGTTGATGTTTTTCTGTGTTTTTGTCTGTTTATGTATTTATTCCCTTTATCTCTCTCTCTTTCTCTCCGCCTCTTCCTCTCGTACTTTCTTTTTCTCTATTTTCTATCTCTTTCTTTCCCTCTCTTCTTCACGTGCTTGTTTTCGTTACACACTCGCACCTGCTGTACACGGGAGTGTGGCTTGCCCAATTCCTGTGCCGCATAGTCGCCTGAGAAGTTTTGCACGACGGAGCACAAGCTGCCTATAGCTTAAGCAACTTCACTGTGAGGAGTATCAAGAGAGCGCGTGCCAGCTCATGATGATGATAGTTTTTTTACGAGTGAACACATTTTACCGAGAGCTTAAGCAGATTAGCCGTTAAAAAATGATGGGCCAACAACATTTACCTACACTCTTAGCGATGCCAGCGTTCAGTGTTTCAGAAATTGCCGGAAAGCAAACACAAAAAAAAATGATCTAGAAGCGTTGTAGTAAAATTCAACGGCGAGAATTGTTGTTAAACAGGCCATATGTAATGCGTAGATTAAGTGTTCTAACAGAATTACGTAATGTATGCGTGCCAAAGGGAAAGTGTGCTTAGCGGAGAGAACCTGGGTAGAAGAAGAACGGCAGGAAAACTTACAAAAAAAAAAAAAACCGGTATGTTACTTTACATAAGGCGACAGGGGCAGCGGACGCCTAAAGGCATGAAAGTACGCTCGAGCCCGACTATATAAAAATCGGGTAAATCGAGTTATTACTTATGTCGAGCTATTTTCAATCACGTCAGTGCTTTAACGTGAATGCGTATTAAAATTTACGGCTACATCGAACAAGAACAGCCGGTACACTTGATATATCGAACATTGGGCAGCGAGGAACACCCCAAGAAGTTGGCTTTTCCTCAGAAACTTTTGGCTTTTCCTCACGGAAGGGGACTTTACCGCATTCATTTGGTTGACCGAGCGGTGTGATTAGGAGGACGCTGCGCGGAGCGAGTAGAAACTACCACTCGCCATCACGTGCTTTCCGCCCCCATGATTCCTCGTCGGTGGGCCGCAGCCCGTCGTGCGGGGTTGCCGTTAGCTTTTCCACTCATTTGGTAACGTCATAGATGCCGTAAAACAGAAAAAACCTGCTATTCTTCCCAAAGCTGGCGATATTAAATGCAGTCGAGCTTGGGGAAAAGAAGCCTTACGTCACCACTGCGCACATCAACCCAAGAAGCACGTTCAGTGACGTATTGAAAAACAAGGCTTACATTGCGGCCAATGCAGACTAGACGATTTCGGTACCCGACGAGTACGCACTGCCGCGTATGAACATTTTGAGGCGTTATTTATATCAACACCGTATTTTCTCGCGCATAACCCGTCCCTGCATGTAACCACGCATCCCCATTTACAAACCGCGGAAAAATAAAAAATAAAGAAATACAGCATATCTACGGGGTGAATGATGATGAGTGGGGCGAAGCTCCGGAGGGCATCATCGGTAAGCCATGAATACGAGTAATTCGCCCCACTAAAGTAAACACGTGAGAAATGATAAACATCAAACTTTCTCCCATCGCCTGCTCAACAGTCACCTGTGAAGCGCCGGCGGTGGCCATCTCTCCTGATGTAGGGCTTGGCTGGAGAAGTTCCAGAGGGATGGCCTCGGGACTAAGGCCTCGCATTCGGCGACTGTAGCGGTGGACAGGAGTATCCACTGCAGGAACGGGTTGCGGGATCGGACTGGCAGAACCGCTTCGTGAAGGGGTGGTGAGCAACAGGCGTTGAAGTCAGAAGAACCGAAGACCCGAGCGTCGTCTTCCTCAGAAAAATCGTGGTTGCTGCTCGAGCTTCCCACTTCGTCGTCCTCAGTTATCTAGCCGGCCTTGAGCCGCGTTTTCATCATATACAAGTACCGCCATCTAGCGGACACTCCACGAACTAATCATATACAAGAACCGCCATCTAGCGGGCACTCCACGAACTAATCATATACAAGAACCGCCATCTAGCGGACACTCCACGAACTAAACGAGAGGTGGCTACTACATACATCGGGGACGCACGACCCACGGCTTAAGGAGCTTCGCCCCTAAAAAAATCTGCGTATTTCCGCGACATCCTCTTCCTTAGATTATCATGTGGCTATGCCGTGAAGCCAACTTGCGCCCAGAAATTCGCACCGCAAATACAATAATTTATTAAAAGTTGCATATAAAGTTATCTAGTATATCGAACGAATTCCCGTTTTTTTGCGAGTTCGATATATGCGGATTAGACTGTACGGATAGAGAGAGAGAGAGACAGAGAGAAAGCTTTTGAGAGAGTGAAAGAGACAGGAAGTACAGGCACCATCACTCTCGGTCGCTCTTGCTGAAGGGTGTGGAAAACTAAGGCGACGTGATGAAAGAAGTTTGCTTACGCAACATTATGTGAGCTGGAGTAAAAAAAATAATCCAAGAACGACGATAAAGAATCTTGCTCGCCATCTGAGGGCACCAAAGACAAAGCTGCCGGCCCATTCTTTTCAATAGCGTTTTTTCTTCTTTGCTTTCTCTGACGACAGCTACAGGCAGCGAATGGCTCCGGCCGCCCTCCCAGGATGCATCTGTGGTCGTGGGCCAGCTGGGCGGCCGCGTCGAGCTGGCGTGCGGAGCGGCTGAACCTCGCGGGGAGGAGGGCGACGACGAGCCTTCGCTGCTGCTCTGGTTTCACGAGTCGAGGCCAGCGACGCCACTGTACAGCGTGGACGGGAGGCAGGCGGGCGGCCTGGCCGGTGCGCAGCACAGCATGGCGGATGCGTGGGCAGCACGCGCCTATTTCAGCAGCGTGTCGCACTCCCTACGCCTGGAGCAGCTCTCGGCCGAGGACCAGGGTCGGTACCGGTGCCGGGTCGACTTCCGCCGAGGACGCACCAGGTCGTCAACCATTGCGCTGGTCGTCAGAGGTACGCATCTCTCTTGCCAGCCGCCTGCAGAGCACGGACTGCATACACAGAGCATTTAAGGCCTTAAATGCCTCATGAAAAGCAAAAATTGATTTCGGCGGCGTGAACACGAGTGATGCGAAAAATCATCACGCGATGAGGTCACATGATAACGCCTCCACATGAGCCTCCGTGATCGGTTGGCCAGTCACGGAGGCTGTGCAAAACCAGGTGAGGTGTGGAGAGCTTTCGGAGTTGGGCGGTGCAGGATCAGTACACCGACTGAGAACAAAAAGAAAGAGGTGGCTTTCGCCTTCGAGTCGCCTTGGGCGATAGCTTAAGGATCCCTGTCAGTTTTTTCGCTCATAAGCTCGCAGTTGGGTGGCCGCGTCTCCGGTGATATGTTCAGCATCAACCTTCAAGAAATTTGAGGCTACCCAAGCTTCGCCTTCAAGAGGGGAACTTGATGGCGTAATCGGGCCCTGATAGCGTCGTCTTCTCATTCGCTTGCCTGTTTCCCTTCTCGGCGGACACGTCAGCCGTGCCGCGAGGAAGGGAACGACTGAGCGCGCAACACTGGCCCTTTTTAATCTCGCCGAGAATGCTTACTACAAGCATACTTGCGAAGTACCCACTACGCCGTCAGTTATCATTTTGCGTTGTAGCGAAGTACAGTATGCGTCTGGGCACGCTTTGTTGATGCTGTAGTTGCTGCTGATAATTATAATTGGTGGGACTTCAGCCCTTTGTAATGGGTTGTGAGCTTTAAACCACCCGCTTCTCTATAGTTTTATTTTACAGAAGGCTTTATATATACCTTCTATGTACTTTGGTAGCGCCGACCGTGACCTTGAATGATATTAAACAAAACTGAAAATACAAGGAAGAAGAGCAAACAAAAATAAAAGAGAAACTAAACAAAGGACACCATATCACGAATTAGTAGTGTGTAGTACGGTGTGTAAGACGCTCTCCTTTTGTTCTGACATCACCTCTACACATCATACTCTCGTGAACGCATTACGGGAAGCATTTGTAAACGAGAAAGTGGCGTCATTTGTACTGTGTTGGAGGTGTAACATATTAAAAATCCACGTAGAATCCCCCATAGGACTTGTATATACAAGTGATATGCAAGGGTGGAATTTTGTTCTGTTAGCCACAAACATGCATAGTATTAAAGTAAATATTGTCGAAGGTACAAGGCCTTGAAGTCGAACCATCGGCTCGCTGCTCCACAACGTGACGCCTTAGACATTTCAGCCACGAAGGCATACGTGTCTATGTACAAATGGCGAGCTGTTTATACGCATCCTTTAGAGTTGGCGATGGGCACGTTTCTGAGCTACTGCCGCTGCTTCAGCAGCGCAGAGGCTTGTTCGCTAACTGCCCGCAAGGTGGTGCAAAGCGCCTAGCGCATGGCTGTGCTTGGCCTCATGGGCCCTCTCTTGCAAGCGATCAGCGAAGCGATGAATTCAGTGTGGCGACGAAGGCTGATACATCCGCGTACCATGTGTCCTTGCCGTTTAGCACGCGTTCAAGCGAGTGCCAGAAGGAACTTGAGTTCGCCCGCCGCTGCTGGCGCCCTTTTGGGCCGGTGTTCAGCAGGGTAGCGCCAAGAAGCATACATATATATAAGGACGGCCGCTGGATCAAAGCGCATAAGTCTTGATCCAGCGGCCATGGTGCATGCTTGACAAATCGAAAGCGCTAATCACGGCAGCCGCGTGTCGTCGACACCTGAACTAATTCTAAACACGGCTTCTTGGGCTCATCGACAGGGTTGGTGCTTTTCGGGTGGCGCCTGCTTAGAGATAAAGTGGTTTTGCCCAGGTAATGTAAACCCTAGGTTAATTAACAAATGAGAAGACCTTTTTTTCAGACTAAAGTAACTTCTCATGATGAACATTGATGATTTCGTCGCCAGTAAAATTTGCAAGGACATTGAGACTTCTTCAGAAAACCAGTAATACGAATACACACGTTCAGCAGTATGTTTCGCGAAAAATTAGCCATATTAAATTTGTGGGGTGCCTTAGAAAAAGACCCCCGTTTCTTCCCTGAACGCTTACGTGTGCCTTCTGAAGACAACAAAAGAAAAGCACAGTATCGTAGAGTATAGGCGTAAGCAAAAGTATACAGGCCACTGGATCGCATGCATCGACGCGTCATATGCCGACGCGGCGCCTGCTGCGGTGCGCATGCGCGTCCCGTCGTATCACGTGGCCTCTCATGTCGCTCTGTCTGACGGGGTCACGGCGCTCGTAGCCAAAGCGACAACTGGGTGTCGCTTTCTTTGCTCCATCGAATCTGTGCCGTCCTTTTACGTAGCGGCTGCGGCGGGGCCGTTTCAAGCACCGGGCTCGCTTCATTTTTTACACCGGTTTATTAGCCAAACTAAGCATAGCTAGCATCCTATAACCTGTAGAAGTGTAGAAAGCTGGGCCAGTTGGTAAGGATCCATGGAAGTAAACAGCGCAAAAATCAAGACGACACACACAGCTGTTCTTGCCTTTTCTTCCTGTGTGCGTCGTCTTGATTTTTGCGCTGCTTACTTCCCTGGATCCTATAACCTAATGAAGCCAGATATACAAAGTTAAGTTCTCTCAGCCCAGTTTGCCTTTGTCGCGTTAAAGGGACACTAAAGAGAAACAATGAATTGGTTTGGATTGATAAATTGTGCTCAGAGAACTCTTGTGTAGTTTATTTCAGCACCATAGGTTTATTATTAAAGGAGAACCCCAAGTTCAAAGGTTCATTTTTAAATTCCGCGCCGAACTTTGTAATTCGTGATATAAAAGATATCAAAGAGCATTTAACGTATTTTGGCGCCACTGGCTCGACGAAATTTCCACAAACTCGTAATGTCAAGTCTCTGGCCCGCTCAGAGGACAATGTACTTTGATTTAACCGATTCGGAACTACGTAGGCCCAAGCTGGCGCGGTCAAAAATATGTGACGTCACGGCAAATGGTGCGGGAATTCCAAGGTGGCGTCGCCACCTGTATTTTCTGTTTGCGCGTTTTCTCGCTTATTAAGCGTCTTCTCGCAGCAAGCGTGGTGTTTTTGGTATCGTGGAAGACTACATTACTAATGCGAGAAAAATCGTTTTGCTCTTTAGTGTCCCTTTAAGCCAAGTTAAACTTAGATGCGCCTAGTTCAGCCAAAGTAAGTGTAGCCGAAACTAATCAAACCTAGTTGAGCATGATATCACCTAAAAAAGCCTAGTATAGGTAGGTTTAAATAAGCTGAATATAATTAAGCCTAGTGCAGCTTGCTGTTTTCGTGTTAAGCCAAGTTGAGCTTAGATGAGCCCAGAATAGTCGAGGTAAGTATAGCCAAATCTAATTAGGCATAGTGGATCAGGTATCCCTTAATTAGGCCGAGCATAATTAAGCTAAATAAGGGAGACCTAATCATAGCCAATCAATCCAAGTCGAATTCCCCATGAGCCCAGAGAAGGCAAGGAGACACTAATTACTATTTACCAACGCCATGCTAACTAAGTTCATTTAGGCATAATTACTTTTAATTAAGACGAATACTAATTATATCTGATTAATTAACCTGAAATCCAACCAAACACACTGCCTTTAAAAGAAACACACACTACAAGGTTAATCGTATGCCACCATGGCAAAGTTAAAGAAATCAAACATGGAGACTTCTTGCATGCTTGTGTAATATACTGAATGTACATCCGTGCACAAAAGTATATGGACCATTGCCGTCCATGTATTTTTGTCTTCTGCGCCGCCTAGTGGCGAGCCGTCGGCTACACTCTTAAAAAAAAAGGGTGTCTGTACTGACTACCTTTGGGTGGTAATCGCCTCGCTACACATATGATGACCTTTTGGGGTGTCAAACGACTCCCATCGTTCTTCAGACCAACGACTCCCTTCTTCACAATTTGGGGTGTCAAACGACTCCCTTCGTTCTTCAGACCAATGACTCCCTTCTTCGCAAGCAGAGAGAGTATGTATTACTCCCAACGCAGGAGTCTACGCGACTACCTTTTATTTCCCGCTAGTACCTATAGGTAGTCAGGGTGACCCCTTTGCCATGGTAACGCTGACCCCCACTGGAGCGTTCCTTTGACTCCGTTGTCCTTAAGGACAGTGGTGTACATGACTCCCCTGGCAAGAGTCAGTGTGACCACTTCGTGGTACTCAATGAGACACTCTGCAACAAATAATGCGTTTATTTTTCTTCTTGGTCGATATTGATGAAACTTGCTGAGTTTAGGTTTACTTATGTGGCGATTTCAAATATGCAATTATCTGGAAGAAAACGCAGTTTTGACACAAAAATTTCATGTGTCTTGATGAGCAAGCCTTTCCAAACTTGGAGTTACAAAGTAAATCGACATATCGCTATAGTTAGGGGATAAAAACTGTATGCGATAGTTTTAAAGGAGTTTACTGCGCTGTTCTGGCATAATGTTCATGAACCCACTAGCCCACATACGAACTCGCGTTTTAAACCCATTTGAGTTAAAAGTTACGTAATATTGAACTCTCGTGAGCGAATCACCAGCTAGACATACACTTACTGGTCAATGTTCAGCATACTATGACTATTGTTAAGTGGGTTTAGGACATGCATTCTGGTTATGTTGCATACAGTTCCCATTTCATATTATTGTGATATGCTTACTTTGTAACTCGTGCAGGCCTAACATGGCACATGAAATGTTTGATATACTTAATTAACACGACATATAATAGTAAAAAAATATTTGCATTTTCAAAATCAGCGTACAAATACACATAAACTAAACAAGTTTTATAGAGGTTGATCAAGAATTTGAAAAGAACTTCAAATCAGAGCGAACACCATTAGGGTTTTTATCTGACAATCGACGAAAGTTGGTGCCGCTACCTCTTGTTACTCAACAAGGCACTTCCACCGGGTTTACTCAAACAGGAACACTGTGGTGGATGCATGACAGCCGCAACAAGTTTTTGTAGCAACTTTACAGTGCTGCACTCGATTCCTCTGGGGGAAATAAAATACTACTCGAAGTTTATATAGATGTGTCTCAGAACAATTTCCGCTCGCGTAAAAACAAAAAATGTTGATTCTAGAAGAAAGTAAGCCATGCAACACGGAAACAGAAGAGATGCGGACAGCTCAAACGCTAGCGTTTGGTTTGTCTGTGTCTTTTCTCTTTCACGTCTGCATGCCTTCATCCTATAAACAAACTGAAATTTCTGCGATTCGTAAAACTATTCTCTAAATCGGTTTTAAACACTTCATGCCATTTCATACATGTTCACATTGTAATGACAACCTACTGTTTTATCAGTAAGCACCTAAACTATAGGCACAACATCCTGCGAATAATGCGTAGTCCTTAGCCACGTCACCACCATTGTTAAGCATTTTATATATATATATATATATATATATATATATATATATATATATATATATATATATATCTGTGTGTGTGTGTTTGACATTTTTGAGCGCGCAAAAGAACAGGGACGAAAAACGACGCGGACACAGCGCTGACTTCCAACATATGCTTTATTTTCTACAGTGGTACATATATATATATAGACAACAAAAAGCAACGCACGCAGGCGCATTGTACAGGAAGGCTTCATGTAAAACCACAAATAAGTATGCATGATCTATATCACGAACCCGTTTTCTTCCCCAGTCACCTTGTTCCACGGCGAACTAATAGGTCACCTTGAGGAAATAGTCTCTGTTTACTCCAGTCACCTGCCTGATGGCTCGACAACTCCTCACGTCAACAGCATTACCTCTGATACCACTACCACTTCATCCCTCGAGGCATTCCTTCCATCGATTGATTCTGAACTCCCCCCTGCTCAGCGTACGCAACTCTTGGCGCTACTTGATCGCTTCAAGACGTCATTCGACCATAACCAACGTTCTTTGGGCCGCACGTCTGCCATCGTTCACCGCATTGACACCGGCACCCACGCACCTTTGCGCCAGCATCCGTATCGAGTCTCTCACGCTGAACGCCGGGTCATCGACGAGCAGGTGAGCGACATGCTTCAGCGTGGCGTAATCCAACCTTCACACAGCCCTTGGGCCTCTCCGGTTGTGCTGGTGAAAAAAAAGGACGGCAGCATCAGATTCTGCGTTGATTATAGGCGTCTTAATAAGATCACGCGAAAAGATGTTTACCCGCTGCCCAGAATTGACGACGCTCTCGATTGCCTGCAAGGAGCAGAGTTCTTTTCTTCCTTAGACCTTCGATCGGGCTACTGGCAGGTTCCTATGAATGAAGCCGACCGCCCCAAGACTGCGTTTGTAACTCCTGACGGACTGTACGAGTTCAACGTGATGCCGTTTGGCCTCTGTAATGCGCCTGCCACCTTCGAACGTCTGATGGACAACATCCTAAGAGGCCTAAAATGGAACACGTGCCTGTGCTATCTGGATGACATCGTCGTTTTCTCGAAGGACTTCGACTCCCACCTCACTCGCCTCGCAAGCGTCCTCACTTGCCTTGCGGACGCGGGACTGCAGCTGAACTTGAAGAAGTGCAATTTCGCCGCACGCCAGCTTACCATCTTAGGGCACGTTGTCAGCAAGGATGGTGTCCGTCCCGATCCTGCCAAGCTTCGCGCTGTCGCCGACTTTCCCAGGCCGTCTACACTAAAAGAACTCCGTAGCTTCATAGGCCTTTGTTCGTACTTTCGCAGATTTGTGCGCAATTTCGCGACGATAATCGCCCCACTCACACAGCTACTTGCCGACAACCAAGACATTTCGGCGTGGTCTTCCGCTTCCGACAAAGCATTCGCCTCTTTACGCCATCTTCTGACATCCCCACCTATCCTACGCCACTTTGACCCGGATGCTCCAACCGAAATCCACACGGACGCTAGTGGAGTAGGCCTCGGCGCTGTTCTTGCCCAGCGTAAATCTGGCTTCGACGAGTATGTCGTTTCCTACGCCAGTCGCACTCTCACTAAAGCAGAAAAGAACTACTCAGTCACGGAAAAAGAATGCCTTGCCATCGTTTGGGCAATCACGAAGTTTCGACCTTACGTATATGGCCGCCCATTCGACGTCGTGACTGATCACCACGCTTTGTGCTGGTTATCGTCATTAAAAGACCCATCTGGTCGCCTAGCTCGTTGGGCGCTCCGTCTTCAAGATTATGACATCCGTGTCATCTATCGGTCAGGCCGCAAGCATTCGGATGCCGACGCTCTTTCTCGTTCGCCACTTCCCCATGAGTATGGTGTTGCGCCTATTTCGAGCCCCGATTGTTCATCTCTTGAACATGCCGACATGTCATCTGAGCAACGCCAGGATCCATGGATAGCCTCTCTCCTAGAGTATCTGTCTCAGGCGTCTCCACATACAACCAACCGCTCGCTTCGACGCACTGCTCGCCACTTTAAAATCCGTGATGGTCTCCTGTACCGCCGAAACTACCTGTCTGATGGCCGCAAATGGTTGCTGGTAATTCCTCGCCATCTACGTTCCGACGTCTGTGCCTCCTTTCACGCGGATCCGCAATGCGCCCATGCTGGTGTGGTGAAGACATATGCACGCCTCCGGATTCGATACTACTGGCGCGGAATGTACCGCTTTGTTCGGCAGTACGTCCGTTCATGCTCCAAGTGCCAACGCCGGAAGAGCTCTGTGCACACGACCACAGGTCCACTCCAGCCACTGCCCTGTCCCTCTCGGCCGTTCGACCGCATCGGGATCGATTTGTACGGTCCCCTACCGTACACACCAGATGGCAACCGCTGGGTGATCGTCGCTGTGGACCACCTCACGCGCTACGCTGAAACTTCCGCGCTTCCAGAGGCCACAGCGCGTGAGGTCGGCTTGTTCATCCTTCGAAAGCTCGTTCTTCGGCATGGTGCACCTCGCGAGCTACTCAGTGACCGCGGACGTTCCTTCTTATCAGAAGCCGTAGAAGCCCTCCTCCGCGAATGCAACGTTGTCCATCGAACTACTACCGCATATCACCCGCAAACCAACGGGATGACCGAGCGCTTCAATCGCACACTCGGCGACATGCTCTCCATGTATGTTTCCGATGACCACACGAATTGGGACCGCATACTACCGTTTGTCACGTATGCTTACAACAGCGCCATTCAGTCTACTACGGGATTTTCTCCGTTCTTCCTGCTTTATGGTCGGGAACCTTCCTCGTTCTTGGATACTATTCTTCTGTACCGACCGGACCCCTCAGAAACTACGACTCTAGCCGAAGCCGCCACTTATGCCGAAGAATGTCGGCAGCTCGCACGCTCGCTTACCACGCACGACCAGGTCCGCCAGAAACACTCTCATGACCGAAACTTATCTGCTTCGTCATATTCACCTGGAACAATCGTGTGGCTTCGCGTGCCCTCATCTGCCCCCGGCCTTTCCGCAAAGCTCGTCCCTAAGTATGACGGTCCTTACCGGGTCCTACGCCAGACTTCACCGGTCAACTACGTTATTGAGCCTCTTCAGCCACCTACGGATCAACGCCGCCGCGGGCGCGAGACTGTTCATGTCGATCGATTGAAACCTCACTACGACCCACCAGTATTACCTGTGCCATAGGTCGCCAGGATGGCTCCTTTTATGCCGGGAAGTGATTGTAGTGATAAATACGGTTACCATAGAGAACGATGAAGAAGACGGTTGTTGTGGTTGGTGCTCGTGCTGGCTCCGTTTCGGGGAACTGACTGCTGTCCCGTCGCTGTCTCGCCTCTAAGACGCTCACCGTACCTAAACTATTAAACGCATTCTATCAAATCAAACAACCTGATACCGGATTTTTTTCTTCTTTAAGAGATCAAGCGGTCATTCCTGACTACCACTATCGTCTAGTCACCCTGTGGGCCTTGTTTAGAAAGTCTAGTTCTTTTTTGGATAGGTCAATTGAAGGTGCACTAATGCACATGTCTCCCAAACTTGCAATCTTCGCCGCTTCAATTATCTCACGTGTTGTTTGTGCCTGGCTCCTTCCTGTCGCAGTGCACTGCGAATACATGGGATCGCACCCACACTTCCTGCAGTGGAAAGCCAAATGTCCCACACTTCCAGTTCACACGTTATTTGCGTGCTCACGCAGCCTGTCATTGGCACACCGTCCCGTCTGCCCTACGTATTTCTTGCCACAGGACAGCGGTAACTCATAAATGATGCTGTTCTCACATTTAACAAAGCTTTCTTTGTGCTTTTTTTGGCACCTGGGTTTTTCAGAACCAATGTAGGAGGCCTTGCACAGATTATAAAGCTTGTTTGGTGCTGAAAGGACGACTCTTACGTTGGCGTTGTTTCCTATCTTTTTCAGCCTATGTGAGACATCGTGAAGGTACGGTATGACGGCGCATTTCTGCTTGACAGGCTCCGTTTCTGGTGAAGCCTGCTCCTCACCCTCGCGAGCATGTTTGACAGTCTTGAGAAGACCCTCCGCCACAGATGTGACGACATACTGAGGAAACCCCGCCTTTTTCAGGCGGTCAGCTTGCGCCTGGAAACTACACGAACACTTGTGAGGACATGAGCGGCGAAGCGCATTCATTAGGGTTAATTTTGCAATACCCCTTTTAACTAGCTTGGAGTGGCCCGAAGAAAACAGCAGAAGTGGCTTATTGGCCCTAGGCTCGTACGACCAGCAGACCTGGTCTCGCTCGAAGAACATTCGTATGTCAAGAAAACGCAAGGCGTTGTTTTGCGGCATTTCATGCGTGACTGCGAGCGGTTGCAGGAAACGCGTGAACAGATCAAGTACGTTTGAAGAATCATTGCCAAATTCGCCTGGACTTGATTCTAGAAAGACAACGTAGTCGTCTACATATCTAAACACCTTCTTTACATTTGTGCCTGTACGCCTTGCGTTTTCTTGACATACGAATGTTCTTCGAGCGAGACCAGGTCTGCTGGTCGTACGAGCCTAGGGCCAATAAGCCACTTCTGCTGTTTTCTTCGGGCCACTCCAAGCTAGTTAAAAGGGGTATTGCAAAATTAACCCTAATGAATGCGCTTCGCCGCTCATGTCCTCACAAGTGTTCGTGTAGTTTCCAGGCGCAAGCTGACCGCCTGAAAAAGGCGGGGTTTCCTCAGTATGTCGTCACATCTGTGGCGGAGGGTCTTCTCAAGACTGTCAAACATGCTCGCGAGGGTGAGGAGCAGGCTTCACCAGAAACGGAGCCTGTCAAGCAGAAATGCGCCGTCATACCGTACCTTCACGATGTCTCACATAGGCTGAAAAAGATAGGAAACAACGCCAACGTAAGAGTCGTCCTTTCAGCACCAAACAAGCTTTATAATCTGTGCAAGGCCTCCTACATTGGTTCTGAAAAACCCAGGTGCCAAAAAAAGCACAAAGAAAGCTTTGTTAAATGTGAGAACAGCATCATTTATGAGTTACCGCTGTCCTGTGGCAAGAAATACGTAGGGCAGACGGGACGGTGTGCCAATGACAGGCTGCGTGAGCACGCAAATAACGTGTGAACTGGAAGTGTGGGACATTTGGCTTTCCACTGCAGGAAGTGTGGGTGCGATCCCATGTATTCGCAGTGCACTGCGACAGGAAGGAGCCAGGCACAAACAACACGTGAGATAATTGAAGCGGCGAAGATTGCAAGTTTGGGAGACATGTGCATTAGTGCACCTTCAATTGACCTATCCAAAAAAGAACTAGACTTTCTAAGCAAGGCCCACAGGGCGACTAGACGATAGTGGTAGTCAGGAATGACCGCTTGATCTCTTGAAGAAAAAAATCCGGTATCAGGTTGTTTGATTGCTTATCATGCATACTTATTTGTGGTTTTACATGAAGCCTTCCTGTACAATGCGCCTGCGTGCGTTGCTTTTTGTTGTCTATATATATATATGTACCACTGTAGAAAATAAGGCATATGTTGGAAGTCAGCGCTGTGTCCGCGTCGTTTTTCGTCCCTGTTCTTTTGCGTGCTCAAAAATGTCAAACATGAATTACCAACTTGCCCATGCCTACGCTCTCTCAATATATATATATATATATGTGTGTGTGTGTGTGTGTATGTGTGTGCGTGTGTGTGTCATTACATGCCAAGTGTCCCAGACGTGGCGCTCGCACACCACAGATTTTGCTGATAAAATTTGTGCCTTTTTCCTGTGCCACATGGAGTATTGTGGCAAAACACTTTTGCTCGAAAAAAATTTTGACAATCATGGCACCCCCTCGAAATTCGCTTCTATTTATTAAACTGTACCTAACAGAAAAATGTGTATAAAATCTATTTTTGTGTGTTGAGCTACGAAACCGCGCTTGCGCTATCGCAGAGGTTCTGTTTAGTTGTCCCATTCATTATTTCCGATTTTTTTTGTGTTTCACTACCAGCTACGTAGCTTCAAAAACTACAAAAATCTTCAATGTTCGTGAATTTTTCTTGAGCTATTTGCAACTCACCCTAACCAATATTAATCATAGCCTGATTTCCAGGAAAGTGTATTTTAGTACAGCAATGTTTAGGGGTAAAATAGACTTCAAATCTTTCCGAAAAAATTGTGATATTTGAGAAAATGTACGATTTGTCACATGTTTGACGGTATTTTTCATACTGATGCGGTCAAAGTAAAAATCCTCGTCATGTGGCGTTTGATAGAAGACTTCATCGTTAAGTAACGAAGAAAGTCTAATCAAATAATTTTTTTGTTTTAAGGAAGAAAATAATTTTTGAATTTGGCCCTCCGATCGCGCAGTGCATTTCATTTTGCTGCCACTTCGCCGCAAAGCACGTGGTCGCCCTTACAGCTGACACTCGTCACAGGCAGCGGCCAGATGCGAGATGTATGTCAGCGGCTCGTGAGTGGTCGTAAGTCTTGTCGCGCTGTCAGGGCGACGAGTAATGAATTTGCGTTAGACTGAGCATTTGCTAGGCGGGCCCAATGGGAAGTATGGACGCCCGAGAGCAGCATGTGGAGTCGTTGGCACAATGTCCTAGAGGGACGTCTGCACAACTAGCATACACATACTGAAAGAAATAATGCACAGTGTACACACTTCTTTCTCAGGGTATACGTGTTGTACAGACGGCCTCTAGCACATTGTGCCAACGACGCCATAGGCTGCTCTCGGGCGTCCATACTTCCCATTGGGCCCGCCAAGCAAGCTCACATTGTAACGCGAATTCATTACTCGTCGCCCTGACATCAACGTGACAAGACTTTCGACCACTCACGAGCCACTGACATACATCTCGCATCTGGCCGTTGCCTGTGACGAGTGTCAGCTGCAAGGGCTACCACGTGCTTTGCGGCGAAGTGGCAACAAAATGAAATGCACTGCGCGTTCGGAGGGCCAAATTCAAAAATTATTTTCTTCCTTAAAACAAAAAAATGATTTGATAAGACTTTTTTCATCACTTAACGATGAAGTCTTTTATCAAACGCCGCATGACGAGGATTTTTACTTTGACCGCATCAGTATGAAAAATATGGTCAAACATGCAACAAATCGTACATTTTCTCTAATTTCACAATTTTTTTTTCGGAAAGATTTGAAGTCTATTTTACCCCTAAACATTTCTGTACTAAAATACACTTTGCTGGAAATCAGGCTATTATTAATATTGGTTAGGGTGAGTTCCAGATAGCTCAAGAAAAATTCACGAACTTTGAAGATTTTTGTAGTTTTTGAAGCTACGTAGCTGGTAGTGAAACACAAAAATTCGGAAATAATGAATGGGACAACTAAACAGAACCTCTGCGATAGCGCAAGCGCAGTTTAGAAGCTCAACACACAAAAGTAGATTTTATACACATTTTTCTATTAGGTACAGTTTAATAAATAGCAGCGAAATTCGAGGGGGTGCCAGGACCGTCAAAAATTTTTTCGAGCAAGAATGTTTTGCCACAATACTCCATGTGGCACAGGAAAAAGGCACAAATTTTATCAGCAAAATCTGCGATGTGCGAGCGCCACGTCTGGGACACGGCATGGAATGACCCTTAAATATAAGAGCTACAGAAAGATCACGGAGGTCCTGATACTGTAGAAAGGCATTTGACACACGACGTACGTTTTAGCACGATGCTAATGCTAAAACGTACGTCGTGTGTCAAGTACCTTATATATATAAGGTATGATATATATAAATACATATATTTAGCGGTGGTATGGAGAGTTCTGTACAGAACTGAAATACAGAAACACCGTCCAGAAATACAGCGAGACACATTACTGTCAGAATGAGTGAGATATGAAAAGCAATAGTTTCGCTAACATCGTTCATTACTGTCAAATGCGGCAATATACTAGACCTGGCATAAACATTAGCATAGCCAGCAGTCAGTTTTTATGAATAGGAATCAATGGCCAGCCATCAAGCACTTCTTTGCGACATCCATTACATATTTTATGTGGCATACAGCGCAAAACATGCAACATGTGTAGTTCTCATGTAGTACAGGATTCTCATGTAGTCATCTGAGATACAGGACCCCAATAGGTGACACAGCTTGCGTGCATGAGCTTGGCAGTGTCGTGTTCCCCGACCATGTCAGGGTCAGGTGGCATTCTGGCGAAAAGGACAGCAGGTTGCACTGATTCGAGACCACTCACGGCCAGACCTTAAGCGTGGCTATTCCGAATTCTTGGACACGTCTTGACTACCTCGAGACACGAAGTTTCCAAGGAGGCTTCCTGGTCAAATGCAGCTGTAGAGCTTCAATGTGCAGTCTTGAAGCAACCTGAAATAGTCAAGTGCACAAAAATAAACACATGATGACAGACAGATCGATCACCTTTTAATCTGACAAGGGCAGCGCTCACACACCAGATTCCATGAAGTGTCATGGCAATGAACAAAACCAGGGATACTCATTAACTTTGCTGTACTTTGAGGGTCTGTTACTCCCTTAGCCAGCTGCAACTGTTTCCGCTGCATGACCTCCGTACAATTAGAAGGATGTTTTTTTAGAGAACGCATATTTCTTATCAAAATTGTATAATAGTCACGCTCAAGATGTTTTCGCGCACACACTCTATGTCAAGAAGGAAATAGTTTGCTGCAACTAAAATGGCAATGAAGAGATTAATTAACAAAAACTCATTAATTAACTTTTAATTCCTGACCTGGAGGTAGTTGTTTATATTAGAAAGTTGTATCGCGTGCCAATTTATGGCATACACATTTTTTTTTAATCGCGAAAGTTACACGTAATTCGTGATATTCATCCTTGAATTTCAAGGACGAAATCGAAACTGATAGCGCCTGACGTGCAGGAAACGTCGCTTCTCTGTTACGTAAGCTCGGAGCTACACGTGAAAAGAAGGTGATGATAGTTTAATGAAGGTGGGCCGAAGCAGAATGTGATCAGGAAAATCTGCAAGCATTCAGAAATACACAAGTAAACAGCTTATTATTTGGGCGCGATGTGTGGTACTTATCTGTAAACATAGAAAGAAAAGGTTGATATTACTGCGATTTCGGCTGCGCGCATCTCGAAAGAAACAGATGAGTACCAAACGCCACATGCAAAGGTAAGGCGATCCGCTGACGCAAGTTAGATGACTTGCCAGTTTTCACGAAAAGGTACGACCACGACGTGCCTTCATTCAAATTTCGTCACTCCCTTGTCGCGGGCAGCTCCGGTCTGACGTAACAGAAAAACCGCGTTTTCTGTGTGCCGGACACGATCAGTTTTGATTTAGCCCTTAAAATTTCACAATAAATATCTCGAGTTATGTAAAACTTTCATGATTTCTGAAAAATGGGTATACCATAAAGTGGCACGCACTACAAATTTCTAATATAAACAACTGCCCTCAAGTCAATAAATAAAAATTAGTTAACGGGTTTTTGTTAATTAGTCCCGTCAACGCATTTTTTGTTGCGGCAGAATATTTCCACCTCGAACTAGAGTACTACTGGAGCGTGACTGTCATAGAATTTTTTTATAAAAGATATGTACTGTCTGAAAAAAAATCACCCTGTATAGCATGGCAGCAGTATTTTAATAATAATAAGAATTGTTGGGGTTTGACGTCCCAAAACCACGATAAGATTATGAGAGAAGCCGTAGTGGAGGGCTTCGGAAGTTTCGACCACCTGGAGTTCTTTAACGTGCACCTAAATCTAAGCACACGGGTCTAAACCATTTTCGCCTCCATCGAAAATGCGGCCGCGGCGGCCAGTATTCGATCCCGCAACCTGCGGGTCAGCAGTAGAGCACCATAACCACTAGACTAGCAGTATTTTAACGAAGACCTGAGGTCGCGGGATCGAGTCCCGGCCTCGGCGGCTGCATTTTCGTTGGAGGCGAAAATGTTTGAGGCCCGTGTACTTAGATTTAGCTGCACGTTAAAGAACCCCAGGTAGTCGAAATTTCCAGAGCCCTCTACTACGGCGTCTCTCAATCATATCGTGGTTTTGGGATGTTAAACGCCAAATGTTATTATTAGTTTAACGAAGAAAACGGCAAAATGTGTATACAGCTACAAGAAATATGGCGAATGTACGACAAGACTAGGCTTGCCTTCACTGCCTTCTTTCTGTCGCATCATTGTGAGCGTACCCTTCTAGTGCCTGGCTTCAGAACAGCTGCACGAAGGTGCAGCTATTCTAAAGGCCTAATGTGCCATTTTTTCTTCAGATCTATATCAACAGGCAAAGGTCTCGTTTTTCCGTTTGCCTGGAAGGACAACCCACCAGCCAGCGTTGACCAGTATAGAGGGTTGGGAGCAAACTCGGGCAAACTGTGCAGCACAAACATCACCTCAAACCTCAAACAATTGAGGTGATGAGAAGCGATCAAACAAAAAGGAACAGTGCTGAAGTGACTTATATACATATTAAAAACAACAGCTGATTATGGCACGAAATTGGGACAATTAAGGTGCATTGTAAAAGAATGTCAAATGAGGTACCCTGCTGTAAAAAGTGCTAAATATTCATTGCAGACTATGGCGAATAGAATTCAAATAGGATACAGCGAGTGTTTCGAGGTATAATGACGAAGTAATAATTGCTAGAGATTTATGAGCGAAAAGCACAATGCTATTAAGTGGTGCTACATAGTGGGAGATCACGGATTAATTTCAACTACCTGGAGTTCTTCAACGTGCACAAATCAGAGGGCATGGGAGTTTCTGTATCTCGCCCCCTTCTAAATGCAGCTGCCGGGGTCAGGAATAGAACCCGCGTCTTTGGGCTTCGCAGCGTAACGCTTCCAAGTCCATTTTAAAGGATTTTTGTCCACTGCCCACAACATCACTGTAGACTGTATCTTTGTGTTGAAAATAATAACGAACTGAACCACGGCTGGTATAACAAAGGCATCCAATATCCACGCAACACAGCGTTTGAGCAGTATGTTTACTGCCATTATTACTAGCCGGTGTTGTGTTTACTATTAGGTACTAGCACCACACCACATTAGACAAAGCAAGTATCACAGGAGGATGAGGTTATGCTCGTATGCAGTTTGTGGACAAAAAAAAAAAACTACAACTTTGAAGTGAACTCACATTTACCTTTGTTGCATGATAATTTTTAGCATCATAAGATCAAGTCACCACTGTTTCAATTAAATGAAACCGTGCTACAAAAGCTATTGCATCAAAGTTTTATAGCAGTTACGCACGCACGCACGCACGGACGCGCGCGCACACACACACACACACACACACACACAAACAAACAAGCAAACACGGCGAGAAGTTCGAATATGCAGCGAATAAATACGTATTAAACGTGTTTCAACGTCTGGGTAGCAAAGGAAAGAAACACTAAATTCTAGAGTTTCACGAGCCAAAATCATGATCTGGATATCAGGCATGTTCGGGCCGGGTGCATTAGATTGATTTTGATCAGCTGATCTTACTTACCCTTCAAATATATATCGGTGCAACGTTGCTCTACGTGTCACCACACTCGACTTGCAACCGAGATTTCAACTCGCAATTTCATGTTTTTCTGGCATGTATGGAATAAGGAAACACGATATTGGAGCGCACCACTCCGTTTTACCTGCTACTGGATAGTCCAGTGCGGTTTTCGTCGTTGCCAAGCCATTGAAAAACGATAGCAAAATCCGTGCAACTGGAACATCAAAAAGACAAGTGGCAAAGCTACGTGTGAAGCGAATAAAAGAGTTGTAGGCAGAAGCCGGCAGAACTCACCTGAAGTCTATAACGACCGTAGGAGCGTCGTCCACAGGCTTCGTCTGTCGGTGCCACTGGGATCCATCATGCGCTGCCATCTTGCTCAGCCAAGTTCACGACGAAACGAAGCTTACTGCAGGGACTTCTCCGTCCGGAGGCTGCTTTTCCCAAACACTGAGTGACACTGCTTCAGCCAGTCACGGCAAGCGTGAGCCGACGACACGATACTACGCCACGAATGCATAGCACGGAAGGAAAGTCACGCAAAACGATCAGCCAGACACGGCAAGAGCGAGCCGACGATACGATACTACGCCATGAATGCATAGCACGAAGAAAGTCACGCAAAACAATCACTTGCAATCACGCCTGACGACACAGATTATTCTGGCGGACTAAAGAACGACCACAACGAGACGGATCACGAACAATGCCGTCTAACGACGCCAGGCCAGGCCAAAATGGCTGTCTCGTATTGATGGCTTCGGCTTTGGATTAAAGTAGCCTCCACGAACTGCCTACATGGTTTCGGTTTTGTTTTGGTGCTATAGAACACACATCCATGCATAGTTAAAGCTCTATTGAATAATATCAGGGTGGAGGAGGCGAAGCGTGCCCTGTGTGTGTCTGTAAGGGCTGTACGGTGGGAGGGGGCGCAGGTGAACGTGCATCCCCTGCTCTAGGGGCTAGGGAGAGTGCGGTGAGGCCGTGTGTGCGTGCCTAGCTGTGCTCAACGTTTGCTGAGCGATTTGGTGGCCCGCGCGGATTATCGTGAAGATATAGTTTAGCTGTGGCGGGCAGAAATGATGACCACGCGCGCTATAATTCTGGTAGTATTGTCGCTCTTTAGGAGACGCGGTAAAGCGTCGCCTTGATAACCGGTCTGCGCGGTTATCATGCCAGCTTTGCGGCACATGTTTTTACGGCCGTCGAGTTAGATGTGTTCCCGATCGCCAGTGCGTTCAACACCATGCACGTCCATTTCACTAATAAATGTATGTTTTCTGCCATACATGCTGTCGTAGGAATCTACAAACCTCGCTTGCAAACGTGCGAAGATTCGCAAATTTGTCAGCGCTGCCATTGTTAAACGTTGTCATAACTCTCAATGTTTCGCTTGGGGGCAAGATTTTTTAAGAACCCTGTTTACTTGTAGACGTTTTCGAAGCGCCGTTTCAGCAATATCGTAACTGAAGCCATAACACAATACGTGCGTAATTCCACATTTTACGATCCCATGTTATATATTCTCAACCAAAATTTTTCGGTATACCACAAGCCAAAGCAGCGAACTGTATCTTGGTCGCAGCCAGTGAAGCTTTCTTTTTTTTAAAAAAACCCACCCTGTATATGCAGAACCATCACTGACTCCCTTGGAGCAAGGGAGTCATCTATTTCATTCAGGAGCGTCGACCAGAGCATTGTGACTCCCCTTAGAAAAAAAGGTGGTCATCGGCTGCCACAAAGAGAGTCAAGCAGACGTGACTCCCTTTTGACTCTCTTTTTTTTAAGAGTGTACCGAGAGGATTTCTCTGAAAAATTCCGGCAGAGTAATGCTCTCGACAGCTATTCCATCAAAGCAATGCTCTCGACAGCAGGCGGCTCGCGACTAGAAGGCGTAGACAGCGATGTCGGCTCGGGCTTCCGTGGTCCAGTATACTTTTCCTCACGGTGTACTTACTAGGTTATCTGGGTATTTTGTCCTCTTCGCTTACCTAATTCTACCACAAAAAAAATGCTTGTGTCTGTACGAATGACAGAGCGAATGAATCAGGTGTGAACACTCAGGTGACATAGCATACCTATTATCAGAACACGACGCAAGTCTTCATGCGCATATGCGATCATTCGGAACAGGCTTTTCGGTAGTTCCTTATTCAGTAGTAGCCAATATCTCTGAAGAAATTGAATTCTCGGGTATCATAGGTAAATGGCATAAGTGATTAGAAAGGACAGTGGTCGACTTCGAACTAATTTTTACCAGCAGAGGTTCCTTAGTGCGTACTGAAATCAAAGTTACACTGAGGTTCTCGCTTTTGGACCGGCGGGAAATCGGCCGCTGTGCTCGAAAGTTAAAACGGCGCCCTCGCGTTTAGAAGTGCGACGCCAAAGCCACTAAGCCACTACCGCGGGTAGCCGATGTCCATATGTTGTCATCTTGCACGAAATGAAGGATGACAGCCCCCGATGGAAAAGTGTGGCAGTAAATACGGCGTATCTACGGGGACTGACCTTCAGCCTACCTTACTTAGGTCAGAAAGTCACAGTAAAGTTTTTATGAAAGTTGCACACAAACAAAACGCAAAAAAAGAAAGAAGATACTCATCGTAAAGTTGCTGGTTATACTCGTGCCTTAATCAACGACTAGATTAGGCTGTCATACATCATATCCGCCTTGAAGTTAGCCTTCGTCCCGAATGTGCAACAGTCGCTAGAAGTGTGTTGCTTACTGATGTCCCTCTTGTATTTCGCCACACTTGCTGGACGTATGCTGACAAGGTCGACGAGTAGGACAGCATGCCGACGGAGTATTTTCTTCACGTCGCATTGCTCCACCCAACCCAGGCAGAGATGCGCGACTGACAAGGGCCATTATTCATACTGAGCCGTGTGTCGAACTCTTCGCTCGGAGTGCAGAGAATCAGACTGTGTCGCGCTTACCATTCCTGCCAGGCAATGCAAGAGAGGAGCGGGTGACCGATGCACAGTGTCAGATTGCCGAGTGAGTTGCACAAAAGGAAAAGAAAGAAACGAACGAAAAAAAAAAAAGACGGCGCCACTTGGTGCGCCATGGGCTGCACGACATTCCAATTTTGACACGATGGCGGAAATAATGCGCCAACCCCCCTCCTACTCCTGATTCCAGAACACCTCCTCCTGCCACGAAGAGCACCGTTTTTCTGCTCCCGGGCGCAACTTTTGTCTCTCAATGCGTAACGCCCGACGCGCGCCGTGTCCCGCGCCTCTAGTGACGACGTGTCCCGAGGCGTGCATCGATCGACGAGTGGGACCCTTGTCTCGAGTTCACAAGCGTTTGCGATGGCAAACCTTCGTCGCTCCGCGTTTGCTTTTTTCGCTTGTTCAAGTAGCATTGGCTGCTTCGCGTTTCCATCGGAGCGGGCAGGCGCTGGGATTGTCTGAAGCCTGACAAGCAGGTCTTCTAGAGTGGATGGCAGTCACAGAGGCTTGAGGAAGGGGGAAGAGGGGGGAGAGGTTAGAGCGGACCTGCATTCCATGAAGAGATGGTGGCAGGAATTGACGAAGCGCGGAAGTGAGAGGGGAGAGTGCTGGGCTTAAAACAAACACGAAGCAAGCAGAATGAATACACTTCTAAAGAAAACAACCAGCGACAGCGCCCTTCCGATCATTGATTTGGTGCTGTTTGCGCATATTCAGTCACTGTTTTCAAGGATTTTCCAAGTTCTAAAGTTGAATCTGCGAGTAATATTTTAGTTTGTTTTTTTTTCTTAATTTTTTTCTGTTTCTGTGTTTTCGCCTTCAATGATTTCTCCCAACTCAATTCCAGACTGAGGGCTTCGGCACCAGTGGAGATTGATGTCCCCAAGAAAGACGAAAGGGAAGAAAATGCGCTAACACGCCGGGGTCTTTCTTGCACAGATACACATGCGTACACGAATAAAGAGAAAAAGAATCCGGGGAGGTTAAATAACGGGCACGAAAGTCCCTTGTTTCCCTTCCCGGCCGCCCTAATGAAATAAGTGTTCAGACGACCCGAAATGCACCGACCTCGGCACATCGGCCTACACAAAAGATGTTCTGATTGGGTGCAGCTCGTTTTTCTTCGGCAGCGTCGTCGGAGACACGCAGAAAACAGTGAACTTAGAAAAAGGGGGAACCATTGCACGTTTTGTCGACTAATGAATGTTGGCTGAGGGTTTCTTCGTTGTTTGCAGTGTCACCGCACAACGTGAGCATCACGGACGAGCTCGGCGCGGAGATGCGGGGAACCGTGGGGCCCTTCAACGACGGTGACCCGTTGGACCTCTTCTGCACTGCCCACGGTATCGGAGCCTGAGCCGGAGGGGTGTGTAGCGTAGGCCGAGCGCCCGGAATGCGTTCGAGCACTTCGCGACACTGAGCAGACATGCAGTCCCTTCGCATCTGTGCCGCAATCACGTGCGCCCTTTGTAAAGCCGCACGTTCGCGGCTCTCCACCTGAAGGAAAAGAAATTTCTCTATTGAGGCATGGCGCATAGTCTGACTCAGTTAGGGCCCAATAGAATCGACACTGTGACTACTTTGACTGCTTCACTCTGCCGTGAAGCATGCAGCAGTAGTTATAAGCTGGCTGAAGGGCAACTTCAGCAAAAAGCATGTTGTCTTTGTAGAATCAAAAGAAAGGAAGGTTAGACTAGAAGAATTCCCAACATGGGAGCAGCCAACTGCGCTCTAGTCGCATTTCTCTGGATTTTTAATAAATTTTGACTAATCAACCAACAGTAGTTGAAATAAGCGTCCTCCTTGAATTCACGAAAATACAACTGTTCTGGGATTCTCCTTGGAATTCTAGTAAATGTTGCTTAACATAATACACTACGCGGCAGAGCACACGGGATCGGAACGTGGTAAAATTGGTCGAATGGGGTAGGTAATTCCGCATGAAGGCAATTACATGCAGTCAGCTCATCAATCAATCAGGCTTAGTAAATCTGTTATTTCTTTATTAAAATAAGAATTAAGCATAAAAAAATGGCTGGTGTGCGCGTTTTAAGCAGTGTTCCCCGGCACCCGTGGAACCCAATAATAATAAAAATTATTGTTTTATAAACAGTTACTCTTGCTTGAACAAAAACAGTGACGTAGAAGATAATATCTCAAGAAATAAATAAAGATATTCACGCGCGATATTTACGTTATCCCAGTTAAGTACGAAGACAGCTGTTACTGAGACGAAGGTAGGATAAATCTAATATCTCCTGGCAAAAAGTCACCGTCGAATTTGCCCGAATGTCCTCTTTTCTCGTGGGTATAGTGACACAGACGATAACATTTAAAATGTCACTTTTTCTTAGCATGTAACCTGTCCTTTAACATTCGGAAACCATGATTTATACTAAACAGCACACAAAAAATACAGGTAATTATTTACCGGCTGCGCATCTACAGGCAAGCAACATATAAAGACACCAGTGTCAACATCTTTGAGGGCCGCGATTTTATTATTCCTCACGTCTTCTCTGCCTGCACTATATTGTTTGAAAAAGCTCTTGCTTGTATTGGCGCCGAGATCGAGCAGAGTCGGCACCTAGCGGCGAGCGGACAAAACCCCGCGGTGTTGATGACTCCTTGCGTCGTCTGCTAGCCACACCGTGTTCGCATGTGTGCGTACGTCATGCGCGTCCTCAGATTACAGCTTATAAACGTTGTGCTAGCACAGTCATAGGCGTGCGCACAGGGGGGCAGGGGGGGCGGCCGCCCCCCTATTCACCTAAGAAGGGGGGCGCAAAGTCAGCCCCACACATTGACATAAGAGGGAGAGGGGGCGCTGTGACTCAAGGGGGGGGGGCAATGTCAGCGCCGTACATTGACATAATTGGGAGGGGGGCGCTGCGACCAACCTTCGCCCACCCTGAAGGGGAACCCTGCGCACGCCTATGAGCACAGTATCAAATGCTTGTACGTATGCCTACACGACATACATGAGCATTTCGCCTTAGCAGACTTGTATGCACTCTAATAAGTGAGTACATGCCCGTGTCGGTATGGCGCTAGGTCTAACCATCGTACCGTCCATTCGCCAAAATCATTTCAATGTGGGTACCGCTTGCTCGTTCAAGCACGTCACATAGTTCATTCGGCGTCGTGCTAAACGAAAAAAAGAAGTACTAAATGTCGAGGTGTGAATGCAGAATTTTAGTGACGCCATCTCGTGATGTGTTGGCGATTTGGAAATCCTTGTGATACCGCAAAGCATGAACTAGCGTCTGCAGAGGATGGTAAGCGGTAAAAAAGACCTGAAGCGACGCATTTCTACAGCAATACGCGTATCCATGCAAACAGAGAAGCAGAGTGCGCAAAGTTCTACTTCATCTAATTACTCAGAAATACAGGTTCTCTTTCTTTGTAGCGGCTAGAGCAAGAAGTAAATATGTCAATGGCTCAGTCGCGCAACACAGTTTATATTTTGGTATATGCAAAAAAACATAATTTAAGCACGTGCAAATAAAGCAAGAAAAAACATCGAGCACAGGGCAAAACACGAATGTGACTGAAGGCCAGTACCCCATTGATTGGCAAATTGCACTTCTCTCACAATTAATAGGTCCGTTAGGACGGTTGCGTGCATTGATGTGGCAATGGAGGGCACATACATCACCATTAGGCTGCAGTCAACGCGCTTTACTCGCCAACAATCGACTCAAGCCGTATACGGCGAAGCGTCGCTGCGTATGTTCGTATACGCGCCGCGACCGCCTATCCACACAAACGCGGCGATGGTGCTGCCACCTATAGCCCGATCTCGCGGCGAATACGCTGGAAACTTCGTGCAACTTCGTCATGTGCAGACATAAGTGCGGTATCGCCAAAAGCTCCAATTTAACCGTTTTTCAAGTATGCATACGCCCAGGGCATATAAACGCTAGGGCAATAATTAGATAATTATATAATTAATTAATGATTAATTTGCTAATCGCATTATATTTAGCGACTTTGAGGCAAGCGTCTCCACTGAAACATCTGAGCAGAATCTACACCTGCTTCATGAAAAAAGATTGCAAAATTACTATAATTTCATTGATAATTGCAGACAGTTGCTCGGCAACTCTCGCTAAGCTCGTGTAAAATGCGTCGCTGTCACCGTTAACTCTTGCTTGAGTATTTGTCCATGTTAGTGCATTATGGTATTGCAAGACAAGAATTAGTATTTCAGCAGTTATAATTCAGTTCAAAATCGAATGATATTTACTGTGCCGAAAACGATTATGATTTTACATATTGTTGATTATTGAGTTATAGGTAAAATCGTAATGCAGCAGTGCTAAGAAGATCCTTCCTCTTAGGAAAAGGTCCACTACTAAAGTTGTTGGCAACTACGAACAAAATTACACCATTTCCTGCTAAAAGGGACCATGAGGCGATGCGAAGCCGGAGCACTTGCACGATCGCGTTCCGTTGGCGTTCGTTGGGCATGCTACCGACCTCGCGTCGTGGAACGCGAAGAGGAACGCTACGCGCGTCTTGTCTTCCCTCTAGCCTGGCCGTTAATTTTCACAGGGCGAGCGGGGAACGCCGTCGACAGGCGTGCGAGAGGGGGGCAGCGTAGAAGATGAGAGAGAGGGGGAGGGGACGCGCATGCGCTGGTGCTCATCGCGGCCTTGCGCAGGAGAGGATTTCGGCATGTCTAGCCCGCGTTTCAGAGGAAGAGTGGAAAGGTGTAGTGGAGAGAGGAAGTGGAGAGGGGGAGGGGAGAGGTGAAAGGAGAGAGGGTGAGTGGAGAGGTGAAAGGGGAGAGGCGGCGTGTGGAGACAGTATGCGCATGCGCAGTAAGGGTGCTCACGCCGCACACCACCACCACCGGATTGAACTCCGCCATAAGATACTTCGCATCTAAAAGGAACGATATGTGTGCTACTGATATACATCAAGTGGACCTCTTTGGCTATCAGGTCTATGCGCACGTTTGAAGTTTTACACTTTAAACAGTTGCACTCTTCGCGGTGTTTTTTGTCCCAAATCAGTAATTGTAATATGTCTCTCGTTTGAACGCCACGTACGCTGTATATTCCAGTCATGAACGCCGTGCGAGTTATCAGCATGACATGACAATTTTGACAGGACATCGGCGAGCGCTGTTTTGAAGATAGGCAACGCAAGCAAGCAAGCAAGATTACGACTATTGTAGTGAGACAAAAATACTCTCCAAGGGGTGCAACTCTTTTTAGACTGCACCTTCTTACAAAATACTCGAGACGCTTTGACTCAAAAAGATATTTTCAAAATTTTGCTTGCGTGTATCGGTTCAATAAATTTTCCACAAAGGAAAGTTTATTGAACCGGTACACGCAAGCGTTAGAGACGCTTATAAACTAAATACTTATAAATTGCGTCAGTGTAACTTACACAAACGCTAGACGCAATCTTATGCAGACTGCAGTAATACACTCTACGCTACCAAGCAACTATACAACAACAAACATGTTAACTAAAAGCATCGTACTTCTCAGGGAGATGGCGGGAAAAAAATTGGCCGCGTATCTGCGTGCTTCGCTGCAAATGTCGTCTAAAGACGATAGAAGAGGCGCTACGTGAGATATGGACGCCATCTGGCAATACGTCGGGAAACATGAGTGCTGTGTTGCGGGCTGGTAGCCCCGGCGCAGCAGCAGGCGAAGACCGGCGGTGACCAACGCGACCGGCGGGGACGGCAGCCAGCCCGAACACGCAGTTTGGCGCGAAGCGCTGAAGAAAAATCACAGCATATCCACGGGGTGAATGATGATGAGTGGGGCGAAGCTACGGAGGGAATCATCTGTAAACCGTGAATCTCTTCCGTGAAATGCGCCCAGTACATAATATAAAGAGTGTGAAACATCGTGTATATATTAAACATCAAACTTTTATTGTACTGTTGGTTTACGTGGTCCCTTCATTATCACTTGTGATCGGTGAAATGCAAAGAAGAAGTCCGCTCCCGAGCGAAAGAGCGCCAAGAGCGACCGCATTCCCCGCTCGCCCTGTGCGAATTAAAGGCAAGGCTAGAGGGAAGACAGGACGCGCGTTCCACGACGCGAGGTCGGTAGCATGCCCAACGAAAGCCAACGGAACGCGATCGTGCAAGTGCTCCGGCTTCGCATCGCCTCATGGTTCCATTTAGCTTCCCAAAACCAAACATATTGCTCAAGGTGTGCCTTGCGTTTTTCGTAGAAATAATTTCTTTATCATGTACATTAAGACGAAAAGTTGAAAGCTCACTAGAGTGTATCGCCCGCAAAGTATGTCTTTTAGTGTGATTTAACTCTCGTACGGCAGGGTCCTCGCGCCGTTGCCGGTCCACCTCGCCCGTTGACGATCGGGCGAGGTGGCTACATGCAACTACTACTACTACACTTTAAGAAAAACATCTGGCGTTCTTTCGTTCTGCTTTTACAAAACATCTGGCGTCTTTCGTTGGTTTATTTCATCAATCAACGGCGTTTTGAACAAAATTTTTATTGTTTAATCACGCACATGAGAAATCTCACCAGGCACTACCTTGGAGGTAAACAATGGCTGCTAATGGCAATGAGAGATAGAAGAAGTCGGCTTTTAGCTAACACTTACACTTCTACTTCTACTAACGTTTCCTACTGGAACATACCAATGGCTGCTAATGGGGAATGAGAGACAGAAGAATTCGGCTTTTAGTTAACGCGCACGCTGCGAATTTTTTATTGTTCAACAACGCACAGGAGAAATCTCCCACCGGCACCACCTTGGAGGTCAAAGCGTAAGACTTGTTACTCACTACTACGACCACGACGACTACGAGGGACGAACGGGTGCCGCCTTAAGGAGCTTCGCCCCTAAAAGAAACGTCCGCACTCAACGAGTACTCTCCACACACTCTTTTATTTACACGTCGCCTGGGTAAAACAGGAATGCCAGAGCGGCGACCCATGGCATTCGTACATAAAGTCCCTTGATATATAGAAAGTAGCGACACTCTCCTCCATATCCTCTCCACAGTGTTCAACCCTCCTCTCCCAAGTGTCCAAACCTGATCTATATCCTCTCCCAAACGGCCACCGTGAGGACGCCGGCCCTATAACCCGGCTCGCGCCACTTTCCTATCAAGAATGCTATGTCACGCTGATAAAGCGCGCAACGTTGGTGACCGCGAAGCCGGGTTCGGCGAAAAATGCAAACATAAGAAAAAAAGAAAGAGGTTTGCGCGCGTTTCCCGGGCGACGGCCCGTGAAGCGGGGAGGTGGAAGGCGGGAGAGGAGGGTGCTCTTCGTGGCGGCTCGGTTAAAAGAAAGACGGTACTTTCCTAAAAATATCCAGGGACTTTATTCGTACAGTGCAATACAGAACCGAAACCGAAACACAACAATCAGCTCGTGCAGAGGGCACGGAGGAAGGCAAGTTCCAGCGCAGTCACATTTTCAGCGCAGCTTAAGAAACTAGGGTCTTTAGAATTACGTATGTATGCATTTTGTATTAAAGGAACACACCACCTAATACTTACCTAGTCATGTTGCGCCTCAGATATGCGTAATGTTTGCTTTTTGATCAACAATGTACACAAGTATAAACCTTGTCAGCCGTTCAAGATGGCTGGCCCTTGGGCAAGTGGTTCAACTTTGGCCGAGTGGCTGAATCGAGTGAAGTGCCGACAAACAGAGAGACAGACAGAAAGACAGACCAAAATTTCTCCGTTTAAGTATCCCAAGAAAGATATTCGTCTTTAAAAAAAATGGAAATAGAAAGGGAGGGTGTAGCACGGGTAGTCGGCTAACTTCAAGGATTCTATCATCCTTGGATAACTCATACCCCCATTCCGAAAATGTACTGTCCATGAAGTCAAATTAACTACGGCGCGCCTATATGAAGTTATTCTGAAAAGCCTCCGTGGTCAATATAGTTACACGGCAAAGTTTGGTTGCCTATCCAAATAGCTTTACTTTATGTCTACACAATAAAAAGTATCCGAAAAAGAAGTGAACTTCCCCTCTTTGTCCTTTAGGCAAACGACTACAAGATAAAGGGGGTGATTAAATCGGCGCCGTTTAAAGCTATTGTACAAATTCCTCCCCAATCGAGGGGCACTTCAACGAAAAAAAAATTGCGGTAGTTTGCACAAAGTCGCGCAAAGCTCGGCACAGCGAAGCACGCGCCCGTCGCCGCTCGTACTCCCCGTCGACCGACACATCTAGCTTCGGGATGCGCGGCTTCCTCCTCGGGAGTATGCAGCCAGGCTATATATGGCCGCGAGATCGACCTATAGGTGGCAGCACCGTCGCCGCGTTAGTGTGGAGAGGCGGTCGGCGGCGCGTATACAAATGCATACAGCGGCGCTTCGTTGTGAGCGCTTTGAGCCTATTGTCGGCAAATAAAATGCGTTGATTGCAGCTGAATGGTAATATATACGCTCTTCATTATTGAATCGATGCACGAATATCATCCAATGTTACTATTACTAGTGAGAGAAGCGCAATCTTCCGATGAAAGGGATGCTCGCCCTGGATGACAGTCTGCGCTTACGCACTATATGACGTTTTTTGTTGTTTTCTCTGTACGTTTTTAGCTTGTGTTCTATGTACTACGCACTGCTTTAGCACGACTTAAATAGTGTTTACTTCTTGTTCATTTGAATACCAGCCCATATTCATGTGCAATGAGTTCAATAGCACTGTTCACGCGAGTACGCATATGCAGGTAGGAGTTTAGCACAGATCTTTCATCGAGTGATTACGTGCACGACAGTGATGCAACAAAGGTGCGGTTATTTTATGGAATAATGTCCGCTGCCTTCAATCAATCTATAACAACTCCACACAAACGCTCAAGATAACGTAAAAAAAAAGGATGAGGTTTTGCGGCAACTCCGTTTTATCACTGCCGTGTCATTCCACTGTCTGCTTTTTTTTTTGGGGGGGGGGACAGTTTGAGTGCCAAAATGTCAGACTTCACTTGATAGAAATATTTCGCTGTAGCGGGACCACGACCGTAGTATAAAAGGGCATCTTAAGCACAACTACAGCTCATCATGAACTACAGTGCCGCAGTTATACACCTAACAACGCGAAAGTGCATGAGCCTTGTTTTTCTTTACCACCGAGTCGCTAAAACGCTGCATTCACACACTATTTAATGCTCCTCACGTTTGGGACTATGCCAAGTGCACTTTAGGATGTGCTTGAACCAGAAAGCGGCACAACACTGAAATGATTCTGGCTAACGAAGGGTACGACACCAATAGACAGCCCTCTCGAAAGTCGCACTCACTGATCTTGTTACATTGCGCATGAAGCCGAGCAAGCCCATTTGCTTCTGTACACCATGTTAGGTATACGTACGAGCAGTTAAACTCGCACCAGCATACTAGAACAAACCGCCCTTTGAGAACGTGGATGACGCACGCACACATGCAAGCACGACGTGGCTGGCAGGTGACGAAGGGAGCAATCCACACTAGCTGCGGTTCAGCCAGTAGCCGCCAGGCGGCGACTGCGCTCGATCTCGCGGCCAATAGGGAACCCAAGCTCAAGTTTGGATGGAGGGATGGATAAGGCTGTACCCTTTATCGGGCGGCGGCTCACGCCACCTATCCGTAATACAGTTAAGTACTAGCACTATGTAGGTGAAGGAATTTTCACTGGCGCCTTGACTGTAGCCACCAATCAGATAACCTCCTCCTGGTTGTTTCTACCCGCTTAAAGTCTATTTTACCTTTACTGTCCCTAAACCCCAATGCTTTGAATAATTCTGCTCCATTTTCTTGAACTATAGGGTGGAGCCCTTTACAGACCAGTGTCAAATGTTCAGCCGTTTCCTCCTCCACTCCACACGCACTACTTAACGTGTCTATTCCTTCAAATTTGGCTCGGTACGTCTTGGTCCGTAATACTCCCGTCCTGGCCTCAAACAGCAGAGAACTACCCCGAGAACTATTGTAGATTTTTTCCTTGGCAATTTCCTGCACACTAAGAAAAAAAGAAGAGTCAAAAGAGGGTCATGGAACCGTGACTCTCTTCGGGCGTCTATTTGACCCCTTTTGGAAGGTACAGGATGAGAAAAAGAGTTAGCATTTCGGAAGAAGTCACTGGACGCTCCTGAAGCGCGTTTCGATTTGCTTCAGCCATGAAAAAGCCGCCGTATACGCCATACATATCGCCGGCTTGCCCTTTGGCGCCGTTGTGGCGCCTTGCTCACCGACGGAGACGGGGTTGGCGCCGGGGTGGCGCGCCGCTCTCCTCTCTCAGTCGTCTCAGTCTCCTCGTCTATTGGAATGCGTTGCGTGGTTGCGTTGGTTGCACGGGTTGCATGTCTTGAAGTTTCATCAGTTTCATGTTCATGCGCGTCTTCGGTGGTGTTGACGCCGGCTCCGTGCACGAAGTGACGCTTGGAGGGCGGAATATTCATGGAGCTGCGAACACGGACAACGGGTGCCAGTTAACGGTGAGTGTACTGCTTTCGTAGGTACTAATTATACAGCTTTAGCTGGGCGTCTGCAGCAGATCTGCGGAAGTTATTTGCCATCCGTTTCCAACAGCAGCCTGTGTCCACGGGGCTGTTGCGGATGCCCAACTAAAGCTGTCAGTGAACGAGTTGCCACCGTTATGCGCGTTGCTGTACAAGCTCCCATAAAGTGAGCGATGCAAACAATTATCAAGGGTCATTTCTTGCTGATCGCACGTTGTGTCTGCACTACTGAAGGTGCAAGATGTCGTTTTGAGATGCACTTTACTCTACTTCATAATAACATTTCCATCGACCTTGAGTGTGCTGCGTGCTTCCGCGCGTGAGAACGTGAAAAAAAAGCCTGTGTACAGAACGCTCAGACGCACTATATATAATGGTTTTTGCTGGCTTAAAGACGGTAGTTTGAGGTGCAGATATAGTACGGTGGCTTCCAGAACGTACGCGGTAGTCGTTCAAGTTGGACACGCCTGGCCGGTAAGGCGAAAATGCTAGGCTTTCGACGGCGCCCGTTGTTGCGGCCGCCGCCGTGCACTTTTTCCCTTCGTTTCTGTTTGCTGTTTTCATAGTTTGCCAACATCTGCGATGACGCTATAACAGAATAAAGTGAGTGTACGTGATTGTGGGAGTTATGTGTGCCAATTCTAGCATATGACATGTCTGATCTCGACGTAGACGGCGTCCGCACGCGCTGGGTGTCGTTCGGGCCCTCGTACTCGCATGTGTTTATCTGAGTATGGGTTACGTTTGTAAAATATGAGGTCAGTAACCGCTCACGGCGTTCCCCTGACTGCCGGAGGATGTGCTTGGGTGTCGGGGTAAGCCGGCGCAAAACCGTGTTTATTCTGAAACCAAATTTTGAAGGGATTTCTCAGAAAAGAATTTCTTACATTCGTGTATAGCCAGTGCCTATTGCGACACGAGGTTTCCGCTGCCTTTTACGTGAAAATTTGCTTTCATTGCGAAATTTTAACTAAACACTCGTAGCAGATGTGTGTACAATAACGGTGTGTTGAACAAAGGGTGGTTTTAAATACAAATAATGTGTGTGTTTTGGTCATTCCCAGAATCCCGGATCACTTCTCCCGCATCTTCACTCCAGTTGACAGCCACACTCGGGGAAACGAACGTGCCGCTCTGGTCAGGCGCCTCACCGCTCGTGATGGGAAAATCAACAGCAGTGTTCGCCCTGTCAACGAGGCAGCCGGTCCTACATTTCCTTTGGTTGGACAAGACGACGTAGGAAAAGAGGTGAGTGGCACCCACGCAAAGGAGCCTAAACCAATTTCGTTTGTTGTTTAAAAGAGGCTCACATCTTCTTGTGCTGCAAGTTTGTCGCCAAGTGACGTGTTACAAAAGGTACTATTTGCAAGTTGTGTTTTAAACGATAACGGCAAAAAACTTGGTTCCTTACCATCAGTGTCTGCATTTGTTGTTTTGTTGTGAGCCTCCATTGTGTCTATGTGAACCACTTATTTTGTAGGTTTTGCAAACCTTTACTGCAATTTCATTTTCTCATCATAACATCACGTTCTGCTTTTCAGATACCGTTTTTCATGGTGCTCACGCTGAACAGGAGCGACAACCTAGCAAGCCACAAGTCTGATGCCTCCAGCCGTCACCACTTTTTGATTTATTCTTAATCATAAGGAATAAAGATTGAAACATGATGCCCATTTCCGCAGTTTATTTTGCACTATATGACACTATGCACATCAGTCACACATTTTAGTTGGCTATACTCATAGAAGCATGTAAATGAGGAATACCCAAACTTCTTAATTGGAAATCAAAGACCATATTTTGGCGCTTTCTATATAACTTTGCTGGAAAATATGCGTTGTTTTGACGAGTTTTATTAAAATAATGCTAAAACTGAACTATTCTTTTTTTGCAGCCGCTGGGCAGAACGGCAAGTATTATTGGACATGCTTAAAATGAATACACCCCTATTTTCAACAGTAGTCGCGCGAAAGTAGAGCAAGGGTCAAATGAATAGCTTAAAATACTTGTGGAGTCGCTTGACGCTTCGGTGTGGGTCACTTGACCCCCGTAGGAGTGTTACCGGCAAGAGTCGTCTGACTCCCTATAAATGGTAACCTGATCATTCGGATGAGAGTCTTTCCACTCTTCCTAGAGGGTCAGGGACTCTACTAAAGCGAGCCGACCCTGACCCACCAAGAGAGTCACCGTGACTATTTAAAGGGTGTCCTATACGTGGCAAGTCAGAACTCTCCGAAAAGAGTCACGCATACTCTTTTTTTTCTTAGAGTGCTTGAAAGTTCGGTAGGTCTCCAGCGCTGATTTCATACTCATCCCTATTTTGCACATGTCCCTCGCAGTTTCTTTCACCTTTTTCTTAACGGATAGTTTCCTTTGGTTCGGTCTCCTGCCGTTTTCTAAGTATTTACTTGTCAATTTTCTGGTCCGTTTCCTCCATTTTGTATCGACATTCCTCATGTACAAGCAGCTGAAAACTTTCTTAGCCCAACACTGCTCCCCCATTTCTCTCAATCGCTCCTCAGATTCTATCTTGCTGCTAGCCTCCCTGCCCTCAAATGATGTCCATCCCATGTCACCTGTACCCCCTGATTTGGTGTATTCCCGTGTGCTCCCAAAGCCAGCCTACCTATGCCACGTTGCTTAACTTCTAATCTTGCTTGAACCTTTGATCTCTTATACAAGACCGCATTGCCGAACGTCAGACCAGGAAGCATGACCCCTTTCCATATCCGTCTCACAGCATCATGCCTATTTTAATTCCACATTACGCTATTTTTCATTGCAGCTGCATTCCTGTTACTTTTAGTCACCACGTATCTTTCGTGCTCCCTTAGATACTCAGCCCCGTTGCCTATTCATACGCCAAGATATTTGTATTTATCCACAATTTCCAGTGTGACCTCCTGTATCCTATGCTCACTGCCTTGGTTATCATTAAAAATCGTGACTGCCGATTTTTCCTTACTGAACTTCAAATTTAACCTATATCCCTCATTACCGCAGATGGCTATCAATCCCTGCAAATCTTCCTTATTGTCGGCCATTAATACTATATTGCCAAGGGCGTTTCTTATTATCACTTTTGCTGTATTCGTTTTTCGCCCACAAGGACTGTCAGCAACGCTCAGCGCAAACCGCGCCTCATTGTTCGAGATGCTTCGCGATTATTGTAGATCGTTTTGTGAAGATTGCGCGCAAGACGCGAACACTCGAGCTTATTCTAGAACTTGCGCGACAACCAGCGATAACACTGGAATATTCGACGGCACATGTATAAATACCGACGCGCTTCGCCGCTTGTCAGTTGATCGACGGTCGACGCTCTGTTCGCCGCTATCAGTTTATTGCTGTAGCTTGACCTTCAGTTTCCCGGCCACAAGTTCGGCCTAATAAAGAGTTTCATCTCGGACGTGCTGACTGCTGCCTTCGTCGACGTCACGACCACGTGACAATATCATCTGCATACATAAATGCTGGTAATGACTGTTCAATGCGCTTTCCTTGCTTGAAAAAAGGGAGGCTGAAGCCAAGCCCACTCCCTTCTAATTTGGCCTCTAATCTAATTTGGCCTCTAGGTACAGCATAAATAACAAGGATGACAGGGGACACCCCTGTCTAAGCCCTCGCTGTATCTCTATAGGCTTGGATACCTGCTTTTCCCGTTTTATAACTACCTTGTTACCTTTATAGATATCATTTAAGAGATTAGTTATTGCATCTTCCACATCTAGTGTGTCCAGTATTTCCCACACGTCCTCTTGAATCACACTATCGTACGCTCCCTTGATATCCAGAAATGCCAGCCACATGGGTCTGTGTTTTTTTTCTGCAGTTTCAATGCACTGCGTCAATGAGAACAGACTGTCCTCCAACCTCCTTTGTTTCCGGAACCCGTTTTGCAGTTCCCACAGCACCCCCTCATCCTCTACCCATGCCTGCAGTCTTTCCTTTATAATTTGCATCACCAACCTGTAGTAAACCACTCATGTCACGGTTATAGGGCGATAGCTGTTTATGTCTGCTTTGTCCCCCTTTCCTTTATAGATCATACTCATCCTGCTTAGTTTCCACCATCGGGGACTTCACCATCCATTATTGTTTTGCTGGCTGCCTCTCCTAATGTTTGCTTAGGCTTTGGACCCAATTTCTTTATGAGCATAATTGAGATGCCGTCAGGGCCTGTTGATGAGCTGCTAGGAACTCTCTTCTCTGCCCTTTCCCACTCTCGTTGTCCAAGTGGAGCAATTGCGCTACTTGCTCTATCCTTGTCTGTTAGGGTACACGTGGCGCTTTCTTGTTTTTTAATTTTTTCTGTCATCATTATTCTTATATATTCTATTACCTAATCCCCTTCTAGCCTGACATCTTAAGCTGTAGTTATAAACCTCTGCTCTAGGCTTGTCTTGTTACTCAGGGAGTTGAGATGGTTCCAGAACTTTGCAGCTGCCTTTCTATCCTTTTTGTTTACTTCTGCCGACCACTGGGCCCACTTCCTTCTAATCTTTTCAATGATAAGATGGGATGCTTCCCTCCTACAGCTTAAGAACTTGTCCCATTTTCTTTCGACATCGTCTTCCGGTTCACCCCTGTGTTCAGCGTATCTGTGTTCCTTAGAGGCTTCCTGACGTTTTACTATGGCCCTCTTAACATCCTCGTCCCACCAGCTCTTGGGTTTGTGTCTCTTTTTCCCGGTCGACTTGACTCGCACTTTAGCAAGCTCTAGCTCAAACATTGGTTAATGCAGGCAAGCTGTACCGCAGGAAGCCGAGAAAAAGTACCCTGTACAGCTGTAGCATGGCACTTGGGGACATTCCCCAAGTCTTCCCAGCGAAAAACTTCAACAGATGACAGATGCCAATCAACCGCTTTTTTAGGTACGATACGTGATGGCTGCATGATATGTCTCTGTCAATTATGACACCCAGAAACTTGTGTGATCGAATATACGGTATAGCTTGACCGTTTATTATTACGCTGTAGTTATTCATAGGCTTGCGCGTAAACGCCACGAGAGCGCACTTTTCGGAAGAAATTTCCAAGCCTCTGTTACGGAGGTAATGGGCAGTTTGAGTGGCAGCTCTTTGAATTCTCGCTCGCAACTGTAGGCGTGTTACGGCGGACGAAAACAAGCCTACGAATGTTACAAAGTGTTCAGGCACAGGCACTCCGGATTTGCCTAGGCTTGCCTCTTAGTGCATCGACGGCGGCTTCTATAGCGATCGCCGGAGACCATCTCATCAAGACACACATTGACGTTGAAACACTCAGGACACATATAAGGCACCTGGCTCGGACTCCCCGCCACCACCTAGCCTCTTTACCAGCAGACAGACCACGCGCATCTTTTTGCCAAACGGTAACCGCGTATCGCGTGTCTTTACCAACATGTTTCATGCCCGCCGCGAGACCTTCGATTCCTCCGTGGTGCCTGACTCAGCCCAACATCAGCCTAACAATACCTGGCATCCGGAAAAAAGCGGATATGTCGTCACCTGCCCTTAAACATCTCGCTTTACTCCTGCTATATGAAAAGTACCAAGGCTATGTACACGTATACACTGACGGCTCCGTTTTGCCAAACAGCTCAACTGCAGCAGTTGTGATACCGATCAAAGCCACAACAATCAAATTCAAGACCTCCCACCTAACGACATCGACGGCAGCAGAGCTCGCAGCGCTTCGTGTCGCATTACATTTCATAAGCAATGAACAGGCACAAAAATGGACTATGTTCAGTGACTCCAAGGCGGCACTACAGTCTCTTCTGTCACCTTTACGACGCGGCCCGCACGAACAACTTGTATTTGAGATTGCAGAAGAGACGCACCATTTAACTAAGAAAGGGCACGAAATGCCTTTTCAGTGGCTTCCAAGTCACTGTGGGATTATCGGCAATGAACGGGCCGATCAAGCTGCCCGTTCCGCCCATACTGAAAACAATCAATTCTTAATACCGCTCTCCAGAACTGACGCTGCACGGAAGCTCCGCGTGCTTGCTCGCCAACTCACCATGTCGCAGTGTAACGAGCCACACTTCCAGCACGCACGACTATATGCCCTAGACCCAACACTCAGCCTTCGAATTCCCCCAGGACTTCGTCGAGGTGACGCTACCCTTCTGTGCAGGTTATGTTTGGGTGTCGCATTTACCTGTGCGTACGCGTTCCGCATAGGAATGGCCGACACCGCAGCTTGTGACCACTGCGGAAGTGATGAAACAATTAAGCATATTCTGTGCGACTGTCCACAGTACTGTTAGCAGAGACAGTCGCTTTGCAACGCGCTTGACAAATTGGACGACCGAACTCTTTCGGAAGAAAGAATCCTGCGCCACCGACAGGATTTTACGTCTCAGAAGAAGGCTGTGCAGGCGCTAATGCGCTTTGTGCGTTCAACCGGGCTATCAGAACGGCTGTGATAGGACGTCTTGCATGTGTGTCCATGTGTGCATGTTTTGTTCTGTTTTTATTTTATCTCCCTCTCTCTCTGTTCTCTTTCCGACCCCTATATCCCCACCCCTGTGCAAGGTAGCAAACCGGTCGCTCGCACCAGGTTAACCTCCCTGCCTCTTCCTTTTCATCTATTTCTCTCTCTAGCTCAAACAGTCTAGTTAGTTTTGTGTACGTCCACGCCGTTTTAGTATCCTCGGTGATTACTTTCTTAATTTGTTTAGTTGCTATTTCTATTTGCCTTTCTGAATAA
Organism: Rhipicephalus sanguineus; assembly: GCF_013339695.2. Lineage (NCBI taxonomy): Eukaryota > Metazoa > Arthropoda > Arachnida > Ixodida > Ixodidae > Rhipicephalus > Rhipicephalus sanguineus. Next base: position 167,540,225 of record NC_051180.1, on the reverse strand, counting down.
AATTTCCTTGTGGTTGCTCATCTTGCCTGCTTCCTATTTTCATTTCTCTTCGAAAACTCAACTTGATACGTTTGTGGTCACTGCCTGGGCTTCTGGAGCCTTATTCATCTATGTTCATTAGCCTTAGCCTATCATACATCCTGTGTGACATCAGTGCGTAATCTATTGTCGATTGTAGCCCTCCTACCTCCCTTGTTATGTGCCCTTTTACACTTCTCAGTACTGTTGCAAATGATTAAATCATGCCTTTCACACATATCCATCAGCATTTTGCCTATTGAATCGGTATACCCATACATATCCTCTATGTGCGCGTTCATATCTCCCAGTATATTTATCTCGCACTCTTTTCCCAGTTCATCAGTATCATTTGCTATGCACTCCACCATTTCTTGGTTTTCCTCTCTGGCTTTTGCTCCTGTCCACAAGTATACAAAACCCAGGAGTGTCATCTGCCCTGCCACTTTCCCTTTTAGCCATAAATGTTCCCTGCACTCCTGCTTGACCCTTTGCCAGTCTGTACTTTTATGAATAAATGCCCCGATTCCACCCCCCTTTCTGCTGTCTTCTGTTCTATTGCAATATTCCCATGCATGGACTTTGCATGGAATTCGCAATATTCCGCATGCAGTTTGCGGCGCGGCGACAGCGCCGCGCTGCGACTCTGGAGAGAAGCTCTGGCGCAACTGGGTGCAAGCCCAGCCGACTCAACCTGTTTGTCGGCAGCGGGAACTGGGGCGCCGTGCCGACAGCTTGGCACGCTGAACCGACAGGCTTGCTGTGCGAAGCTGCATTTCCACGTTGGCAGAAGCGACCCCGCAGAAGCGCAAGCGAGGTCCGAAGTATTGCGAGGTCGTGGCCTGCCACAACAGTGCAGACAACACCAAGGCACGCGATTCACGTGTGAAACTGTATCGGTTCCCGGGCGTGTTGCACGAGCAATAAAGGCGGCAAGTGAGGACAGCGCTGTCTCGTCTTCTATTTTGGTTGTCTGAGTTCATCGCTTTCGTTCGTTTCGACTACCTGAATCTGTCAAAAGGACATTGTCAAAAGTTCGGCGCCTGCAATTTACGCGTCGGGAAGGCTGCTTTATGACGCCGGAACGGACGCCTGTGCATTTTCAGCAAGCCTTGACATCGTTCTGCAGGAGTGCTTTGTTTTTGTCACTTTATTAGGGTGATACATATTTAAGCCGCTAAATATAACTGGCACTTAATACATGCTTTGCAATTGCAACCTTGAAGTAACCACCTTTTGACTTTGTGCGATTTTCTAGCCGCGTTCGCGCAGCACGTTTTATACACCTGTCAAGTCGATATCCTCATAAAAAGAGAGTGCAAGCATGACGCGAGAGCCGCAAAAACGAGGCGAGCAGTTCATCTTGCTTCACAGTGGTTAAAGTTCAGCTAGCTGCCTCGCGTCTTAATCAGCGGGTGATCCTGAAGCGGCACGGAGGACTTGACTCTAACCTTCTCAGGAAACAGTGCCATGGCCGTATAATTTCTTTTTTTCGCACGCCGCAAACGTTTGTTCACGAAAGTACACGGCTGCTACTGTAAGCATCTCATATCAAAACAGCGATCATATGATTCGTAGTCCACACCGCAGAACATCGATAGCGTGTACGGATTCATTTCGGAGTGCATGTGGACCATTATTCATCTTTAACATGGCAGAATGAGACTGACCTCGAAGTATACGTCCTACACGGTGTAATCGCGACTTCGGAAATGCATTTCGCTTTGAGTCGGGCGTCGTTGTGGTCGATCGTCTGCTCTTCACCGTAAACGTGATTGACGAGCCTTTCTTCTTTTATCAAGTTCGCTTTACGGAAGTGCCAGTCAAGCTTGAAGATCCTTTTGGAGACAGCGAGCAATCATTACTGTAGTCGCTGCGCGCATGCGCCGCGTTACGTACTGATTGATGTAGTCAAAACGAACGAAAGCGATGAGCTAAGGCCGTCAAAACAGAAGGTGAGACAACGCTGTCAGTTAGGGCATACTTGATTTTCCTTACTGCGGTGATCCACGCTTGTCGCCTTCATTTCTCGTGCGACATGCCCGGGAACCGATACAGTTTCGCACGTGCATGCCTTGGTGTTGTCTGCACTGCTGTGGCAGGCCACGACACAGCAATACTTCGGACCTCACTTCCGCTTCCGCGGGGTCGCTTCTACCAACGCGGAAATGCAGCTTCGCACAGCAAGCCTCTCGGATCAGCGTGCCAAGCTGTCGGCGCGGCGCCTCAGTTCCGCGCACCGACTGAGCAATGCGCGCCCGCGCGTGTGCCCCGCACCGACTGAGCAATGCGCGCACGCGCGTGTTCCTGCAGCCGATAAACAGGCTGAGTCAGCTGCGCCTGCCCCCAGTTTCGCCAGAGCTTCTTTCCAGAGCCGCAGTGCGGCGCTGTCGTCGCGCCGTAAGCAGAATGGGAAGGAATAAGTAGCAAGGACAGCGTTGAAATTAGCAAGGGGCTGAGACAGGGATGTCCTTTGTCCCCGCTGTTATTCATGCTATACATGGTGAGGATGGAAAAAGCGCTAGAAGGTAGCAATATTGGATTTAATTTCTCACACAAACAGGTCGGCACGATGGTTGAGCAGAAGCTTCCAGGTCTATTTTATGCTGATGATATTGTCCTATTTGCGGACATTCAAGATGATATACAGCGACTGGCAGATATATGCGGAAGGGAATGTGAGGCTCTAGGACTAGGATTTAGTGCAACAAAATGTGGATTGATGGTATTCAATGATCACGAAGATCATGCGGTCTTTATACAGGGCCAAAAAATACCGAGGGTAAGCGAGTACAAGTACCTCAGAGTATGGGTAAATGAGGGGGACAGATATATAGAGGTACAAAAGAAAGCATCGGTAGTAAAGGGAAAGAGGAATGCTGCAATTATGAAGCACAGAGCTTTATGGGGATACAATAGGTACGAGGTGCTTCGAGGGCTGTGAAAGGGTGTGATGGTCCCGGGGCTTACATTTGTGAACTCAGTGGTGTGCATGAAGTCGGAGGTACAATCAGGAATGGATGTAAATCAAAGGACGGTGGGCCGCCTCGCGTTGGGCGCTCACAGGAAGACGACAAATGAGGCTGTAAAGGGTGATATGGGATGGACAGGCTTTGAAGTGAGGGAAGCTCAGAGCAAAATGAGATTCGAAGAGAGGCTGAGGAAAATGAAGAAGAGTAGATGGGCCGAGAAGGTTTTCAGGTATTTGTATAGAAAAAGCGTTGACACGCAGTGGAGAAAAAGAACTAGGAGGATCACCAGTAAATATACGGCTAGCAGTGCGGGCGATATGGCAACAAGGAGCATTAAGCGTAAGGTCAGAGAGGCGGAGAGGACTTATTGGATGGCAGCGATGGAAAAGAAGCCGGCTTTGAGTAACTACCGAAAGGGAAAAAACGAAATAAGGAGGGAAAGGTTTTATGATAATTCAAGGGGAAGCGCTTTACTGTTTGAAGCAAGGTCGGGCTGCCTTAGAACGTGTATTTATAAAGCAAGATTCAGTAACGAAGAAGAACAATGTACATGCTTCGGGGGAACTAAGGAAACGATGGAACATGTACTGATTGAATGTGGCGATATTCACCTAGGTATACGTGTGGGCACGAGTCTACATGAAGCCTTGGGTTTTAGGGACAACAATGGAAAGCTGTAAGTAAGAGACGGTTAGAATATTGGTGGCAGAAAAGTAGAGATAAAGAACAAAAATAAATAATGGGGGAAAAATAAGGTCATTCTGCCTTTAAGAGGCAGAGAGATGGACCGTGAATTTATATTTTTTTGTATAATAACATAATTTAATCAATGTAGGTAACGTATTAGGCCAACATTAAACAAGGAAGCTTTTTTTTTTTTTATCGAGCCTGGTGGCAGACATGTCACCGCCCCGTTTTAAAGGGGACGCTCACAGCATCCATCCATCCATCCAGTTTGAGCTTGAGCGGAAGTAGCGCGCGATGCTTCCGCCGGTGGGCGTGGCTTAGCTACTGCTCATGCGCGGCTTGGCCAGGTGGTGCGGTATCTGGCCGCTAGTCTACGCGATGCTTTGCTTCCTCTTTCTTTCTATCTTTCTTTCTTTCTATCTTTCTTTCTCTCTTTCTACTTCTTTTTCTCTCTTTCGTTGATGTTCTCTCTGTCTCTCTTTCTTTTTTCTTCGGCATTTCTTTCTCTCTATTTCTCTCTTTCTCATTCTTTCTGCGCTACGCTTCACTCTCCCCTCCTCCTTTTTCTCCTCCTCGCCATCACGTCTCTCCTCCTAACGCTCACTTCCTTTTCCCACCCCCTTGCTACACTATAGGCACCGAGCGGCCGTGGTAAGGCGCTAGCAGCGCTCCTCCCGTACAGCGCCGCAAGCGGCGGCAGAGACAGCACTGGCATGTGAAGCAGACGACGTGGAGTAGGCTCTCTTACGTTGTGGACCGTAATCGAAGCGAAGCGGCGGCGTTTCTTGTTGAACCACGCGAAGCTGTACGCTATTCCGTTTGCCGTTTGGCACCCAAGTCAAAGAGAAGCGGCAGCAACAGTGTTCGTTTGAAGAATGCACGTAGCGTTCGACTGTCGAACATGTGTTCAGATAACAGGGCCCGTCGCCGGGCTTCTGAGAGACTCCCGCGCAGTCGTTTGCGGTCGTGGGCGCGTTTAATGGTCGCTATGTCACCTAGAAAGGATGAATCCTTACCCTTTCATGTCTTCCCACCGAGGAGCGCCGTCACAATATCAAACCAGTCAGGTTCTTTGTGGGTGCTGTGCTTTTAGGCGTATGTTTTCGTTCGGAGGCGGATCAGAAGGGGCACGATGCCGCCTCCCTTTCAGGACTGCATATGAGACAGACCCGATTGGCGACACGTTGTAAAATAAGCATCTTTGCATTTTAACTGCCGGACTCGCTGTTCCTCGCTGTTTTCTGGAGGACGCCTCGCGGGAAGGCGAGTCCAGACAGCGCAAGTACACCCATGGCGCTGCCAGTTATTTTGCGCTGCGGTTTATAGGCTTGATCAGCTGGAGTACGCGTTTTCGAGCGTTTGCTCTAGAGAAGGGTCGCCGATTGCACGCAGCAGGTCACGTGCACGATATAACGGAATATATGAAGGAGACAACGAGTGCAAATTGCGCTGCAAGTGCTACCCGCAGACGAAACAACGCGATAAGCCACGATGTGGAGCTAGATATAAGTAGCACCTTTTCTATTTTCCCAATACTTTGTTATCCTGTCTACACGTCCCCTAACCTTTAAAAAAGGAGTGCGTACGTCTCCCATTCGCTTTTAGTCTTTTTTTTTTACGCGATGCTTCGCCGATCGCACACGTTAGCTGTATTTGCACACTTCTGTTCCCGTTTTGTTTTCTTTTCGATGCTTAACCGTTCCTAATATTTTAACAGCTATGGTAATCTTCAGTCTGTGTATTTCACGTAGCCTGACGCAACGAAGGCCGTCACTGGCAGCCGGTGCACGTGCGAGGCCGGCGTCGACGGCGCTTGCACACGGGAACCGTTGGAACTGGATGTACTCCCTAGCTTTATCCATGTTTGCTTAGCTGTTTGTGCAGCCTACAGCGCAACATGTCTGCTCGGACTTCGTTCCCCGAGACGTTTCGGTAGGGGTGTGCGAATATTTGAAAATTTCGAATAACGAATCGAATAGCGTTCTATTCGATTCGGTACTCGAATCAGATGGAGGGTTCTGGGGTTCGAATCCCGCCTCATGAAGAATTTTTTTCTGCAAACGCATTTCTTTCTTTTTACTTATATATTTCTTTCCGTTCTCTCTGTTTTTTCCTCTCTTTCTTTCTTTGTTTCTCTCTCTCTCTCTGTACTCGATCTCAGGATTATTACAAGCAACTGCGTAGCGGTGAGTAGTGGGATCTGCTCAAATTCTGTTGCACATACGCGTTCACGATGATGTTTGTTTTCGGACACCGTCACACACTTTACGCCGACCTAGAACAGCTTTGCTGTTTAAAAAAAACACCACCAATAGCCATGGCAATTGATGAATGAATGAAAGAATGAATACAAACTCCACGCAAAAGCTTCTTTGGGAGTGGTCTAAGGGATGCGTAAGCGTAGGGTTTTATTGTAGACTTTCCAAACTACCTTTGCTGCAACTTCCCATAGAACGCTGTTTTCGGGTGGCATAAGCATGGCGTCTCTCACCTTGCATTCGTCGCCGTCTGGGACGGCCCCACCGCAGCCGAACCGCGCTGAAGTCGCAACGTGAGTTTGTCATGAAATGTTGGAAAGTTCTACATTTTCATACGTGTGGTATCTTGCTTGTCGTTTTTACATGTTGTCCTCGAGAGTGCTTTTATTCCACTACCACGAAATACAATGAAGGCTTCATCGAACGTATTCTCTTTTTAGACTTGTTTTGCACAGCGGGTACAACGCCTTCATAAGGTTCAGATATTTAAGATCCCGCAGGCACGGATGAAGACGCCTGCGCAAAACCGTAATAGTAGTAGTAGTATCTGGGGTTTTACGTCCCAAAACCACGATATGATTATGAGAGACGCCGTAGTGGAGGGCTCCGGAAATTTCGACCATCTGGTGTTCTTTAACGTGCACCTAAATCTAAGTACACGGGCCTCTACCATTTCGCCTCCATCGAAATGCGACCGCCGCGGCCGGGATCGAACCCGCGACCTTCGGGTCAGCAGCCGAGCACCGTAACCGCTATACCACCGCGGCGGACCAAAACCGTAATGCAGAACCCATCATTTCTTCAAGCACATATTTCATACCAATGGCTATTAACCTAATAGGTATTTAATACGAACTCCACATTACACTGGACAGGTACCCCATCGTTCTAATAAGTAAACCAGATGAATATGGTATCCGTGTCATGGCAAGCTTTACTGTGCTAGCACATAGCAACTTTATGTTTCTCAAGGAGCACGGCAATTCTCCCCAGCCAACAGGAAGTTGAGCGCTGGCTTGAATGTTATAAAACGTCAACAAAAAACAAATGCTGATATAACAAGGTGGTAATGGTCCATGTTAAGAGTTGTATAGGATACATATTGTCACGTGGTCGTGACGTCGACGAAGACAGCAGTCGGCGTTTGCAGGATGAAACTGTTTATTTGGCCGAACTTGTGGCCGGAAAATCAGAACTAGAACTACAGCAATACACGCTGTACAATGATAGCGGCGAACAGGGCGTCGTCCGTCGATCAACTGACAAGCGGTCAAGCGCGTCGGCTTTTATACAGATGCTATGGAACTTTCCAGCAATATCGCTGGTGGCGGCGTTATCTCTCGACAACGCTGGAACATTCGCGTGCGGCGCGCAATCTTAACAAAACGATCTACCAGAATCGTGAAGCTTCTCGAACACTGCTTCGGGGCCAGCGTCGAGCGTTGATAACCGTCCTTGCTGGTCAAACTCGAACACATCAAAATAAAAGCAGAAGCGGGCGTGGCATTGCCCCCCTCTGAAAAAGCATCGTCCCGATGCTTGCAACAGAACATGGAAAGGAAAAAACAAGTGCATACACAAATAAATTACAATAACAAAGGAAAAAGTAGAGTCTCCAGGGTCGCTAACGCGCAAAAAACGGCTTAAGGCGCACGACATGGACGACTTCAGGTCGTGCGCGGCGTCGCTGGGAGTTCGTAATGCCGTCCGGGACAACCTCGTAGTCAAGAGCGCCGTGACGTCGAAGCACCTTGTATGGCCCGAAGTATCGCCGAAGAAGTTTTTCACTGAGCCCACGTCGGCGTATCGGCGTCCAGACCCACACACGGTCACCGGGTTGGTACTCCATGTGGCGTCGTCGAAGATTATAGTGACGGCTGTCGACCCTCTGCTGGTTCTTGATGCGCAGGCGGGCGAGCTGTCGAGCTTCTTCGGCGCGTTGCAAATAGGCGGCTACGTCGAGGTCGTCTTCGTCGGTGGCGGTTGGTAGCATTGCGTCGAGCGTCGTTGCCGGGCTCCTTCCGTAGACCAGCTTGTACGGCGTCATTTGCGTCGTTTCTTGCATGGCCGTGTTGTATGCGAAGGTCACATACGGAAGGATGGCATCCCACGTCTTGTGTTCGACGTCGACATACATGGCCAGCATGTCGGCGATGGTCTTGTTTAGCCGCTCGGTGAGGCCATTGGTCTGTGGGTGGTACGCTGTGGTCCGGCGGTGGCTTGTTTGGCTGTATCTCAGTATTGCCTGAGTTAGGTCAGCAGTAAACGCCGTACCTCTGTCGGTGATGAGGACCTCTGGGGCGCCATGACGCAGGAGGATGTTCTCAACGAAGAACTTCGCTACCTCGGCGGCACTGCCTCTAGGTAGGGCCCTTGTCTCGGCGTAGCGGGTGAGGTAGTCGGTAGCTACGACGATCCATTTGTTTCCGGTATTGGACGTCGGGAACGGCCCCAGTAAGTCCATCCCAATTTGCTGGAACGGCCGTCGAGGTGGCTCGATAGGCTGCAGAAGTCCGGCTGGCCTAGTCGGCGGTGTCTTGCGTCGCTGACAGTCCCGGCAGGTCTTGACGTAGCGAGTTACGTCGGCGACAAGGCGCGGCCAGTAGTACTTTTCCTGTATTCTTGCGAGCGTGCGAGAAACACCCAGGTGTCCAGACGTCGGGTCGTCATGCAGAGCCTGGAGGACCTCTGATCGCAATGTCGAGGGCACTACGAGAAGGGAATCGGCTCGAAGCGGCGAGAAGTTCTTCTTAAGGAGAACACCGTTGCGCAAGAAAAACGACGTCAGTCCTCGCGTGAATACCTTGGGAACAACGGTGGTCCTGCCCTCGAGGTATTCCACAAGGCCCCTGAGTTCTGGGTCCGCTCGCTGTCGTTCGGCGAAGTCTTCGGCACTTATGGTTCCCAAGAAGCAGTCATCCTCCGTGTCGTCCTGCGGCGGTGGGTCGACGGGGGCGCGGGACAGGCAGTCAGCGTCGGAGTGTTTTCTTCCGGACTTGTAAACGACGGTTATGTCAAATTCTTGAAGTCGTAGGCTCCACCGTGCGAGGCGACCTGAAGGGTCCTTCAAGTTAGCTAGCCAACACAAGGCGTGGTGGTCGCTCACAACTTTGAAGGGCCGGCCGTAGAGGTAGGGGCGAAACTTCGATGTAGCCCAGACGATGGCCAGGCACTCCTTTTCTGTTGTGGAGTAGTTGATTTCTGCCTTTGATAGCGACCGGCTAGCATAACTGATGACCCTTTCGAATCCGTCGGTCTTTTGCACAAGGACGGCGCCGAGTCCTACGCTGCTTGCGTCGGTGTGGATTTCCGTATCGGCGTATTCGTCGAAATGCGCAAGTATGGGAGGCGTCTGCAGGCGTCGTTTCAGTCCTTGAAATGCTTGAACTTGCGACGTTTCCCACCTGAATTCGACGTCGGCCTTCGTGAGTTGCGTCAGTGGCTCGGCGATCCGTGAAAATTCCTTGACGAAACGTCTGTAATAGGCGCACAAGCCGAGAAAACGGCGTACGGCCTTCTTGTCGGTGGGCGTCGGGAAGTCAGCGATGGCAGCTGTTTTCCGCGGGTCCGGGCGAACACCATCCTTACTGATTACGTGACCCAAGAACAAGAGCTCCTCGTACGCGAAGCGGCACTTTTCAGGCTTCAAGGTGAGTCCGGAGGTCTTGATTGCTTGAAGTACAACTTCAAGGCGCCGAAGGTGTTCGTCGAAGTTTGAGGAAAACACAACGACGTCGTCCAAGTACACGAGACACGTCTGCCACTTCAAGCCGGCCAGTACTGTATCCATAACCCGTTGAAAAGTCGCAGGTGCCGAGCAAAGACCAAAGGGCATGACCTTGAACTCGAACAGGCCGTCTGGTGTTATAAAAGCAGTCTTTTCTCGGTCTCTCTCGTCGACTTCTATTTGCCAGTAACCGGTCTTGAGGTCCATCGACGAAAAGTACTTTGCGTTGTGTAATCGATCCAGGGTGTCGTCTATCCGGGGAAGGGGATACACGTCCTTCTTCGTGACTTTGTTCAGGCGACGATAATCGACGCAAAAACGTAGAGTCCCATCCTTCTTCTTCACTAGCACCACCGGGGATGCCCACGGACTCTTCGACGGCTGGATGATGTCGTCGCGTAGCATTTCGTCGACCTGTTTCTTCACGGCCTCGCGTTCTCGCGTCGAAACTCTGTACGGGCTCTGACGGAGTGGTCTGGCGCTTTCCTCTGTTATGATGCGATGTTTTGCCACGGGAGTCTGCCGAATTCTTGACGACGACGAAAAGCAGTCCTTGTATTGCAAGAGCAGGGTTTTGAGCTGTTCTTGTTTGTGCTTCTGAAGGCTGGGATTGATGTCGAAAGCTGGTTGCGGTGCTTTATTCGTCGGAGTAGGCTCGGGAGAATCGGTGAGGCCGAAAGCATTGCTGGCTTCTACGATTTCTTCGATGTAGGCGACCGTCGTGCCTTTGCTCACGTGCTTGTACTCGTTGCTGAAATTCGTGAGCATAACTGTTGCTTTCCCTGCCCGCAGCTCTGCTACTCCTCTTGCGACGCAAATCTTGCGGTTAATCAAGTGGTGCTGGTCGCCTTCAACAACGCCTTCCAGGTCTGCTGATTTCTGAGTGCCGACGGAAATGATGACGCTGGAGCGAGGGGGAATGGTGACCTGGTCTTCCAGCACATTCAAGGCGTGCTTTCTTGGCGGAGTGTGCGGCGGCAGTGCCTTTTCCGTGGACAGTGTTATTGACTTAGACCTCAGGTCGATGATTGCACCATGAAGGCCTAAGAAGTCCATACCAAGGATGACATCTCTCGAGCAACGCGGCAGGATTACGAAGTTCGCGGGATAAATCCGGTTGTTAATGGTGAGTCTCGCTGTGCAGATTCCCTCCGGGGTTACGAGGTGACCTCCAGCTGTCCGGATTTCGGGGCCTTCCCAGGCTGTCCTAACTTTCTTCAGCTTCGTGGCGAACGGTCCACTGATGACAGAATAGTCGGCTCCGGTGTCGACGAGGGCTGTGACGCTGTGGCCGTCGATAAGAACGTCGAGGTCGCTAGTTCGTCGTCTTGCGTTGCAGTTAGGTCGTGGCGTCGGGTCACGGCTACGTCGGTTTGTTCCGCTGCTTCCACGTTGCGTCGTCAGGTCTACTTCGGTCCGCGAGGTTTCGTCGTCAGGGGTTCGCGTCGTGTCCTGAAGCCTTCGTCGTGGCGGCGGCGTCGGCGGCGGAGGGTCTTCGGTATTTCGTCGTACAGCAACCGCACCTCCATCGGTTGCTGCCCTTAGTTTTCCGGATGCGGGCTAGGTGACCGGCCCCGGGTTGGGCCAGTGTATGGTCGGCGTTGGGGAGAGGCGTAGCGGCCTGGCGACGGCGATCGGGAAGGTCCTCGGGGGGTCCACTGCGCTCCTGCCAGGTAGTCGGCGATGTCACGTGGTCGTTCCCCCTGCTGTGGACGCGGCGCGTCGACGGCGAACCCACGCAGTCCCATCTGTCGATAATGGCAGCGGCGGTAGGTGTGGCCGGCTTCTCCGCAGTGGTAGCAGAGTGGACGATGGTCGGGGGCGCGCCAAACGTCGGTCTTCCTCGGCGCGTATCGCTGGCCGGTTGGCGGGCGGTATGGCGTCGGTGGTGGCGGCGGTGGTGCCTGGCGGCGGAACTGCTGGGGCGGCGCGGCGTCTTGACGCGGGCGAGGAGGGGGGGCGTTGCGTCGGGCTGCAGCAGCATAGCTCATTGCTTGCAGCTGCGGCGGTGCCGGTTGAGGAACACCCAGTGATTGTTGGATTTCCTCGCGTACAACGTCCGCAATCGACGTCACTTCGGGCTGTGTAAAAGGTGCGAGCTTACGCAGCTCCTCTCGCACGATGGCTCGTATCGTTTCGCGCAAGTCGTCGGAGCCGAGGGCGTGAACTGCTGCGCTGTCTTGGAATGCGCGGCGATTGTACTGCCGTGTGCGCATCTCGAGCGTCTTCTCGATTGTTGTTGCCTCCGCGAGGAATTCTTGGATGGTCTTGGGTGGGTTTCTGATTAGTCCCGCGAACAGCTCCTGCTTGATTCCTCGCATGAGGAAGCGAACTTTCTTCTCCTCGGGCATCTCAGGGTCTGCGTGGCGGAACAGTCTCGTCATTTCTTCTGTGAAGAGTGCCACGTTTTCGTTTGGCAGCTGCACGCGGGTTTCGAGCAGAGCCTCGGCCCTCTCCTTGCGGACAACGCTGGTGAATGTTGCCAGGAACCTGCTGCGAAAAACGTCCCATGTTGTCAGGGTTCGCTCTTGGTTCTCGAACCATGTTCTAGCTGCGTCCTCCAAGGCGAAGAAGACATGCTGTAGCTTGTCTTCACTGGTCCAGGAATTGAAAAGGGCGACTCGGTCGTAGGCTTCCAGCCAGCTTTCCGGGTCTTCGAACGACGATCCGCGGAAGGTGGGCGGCTCCTTGGGCTGGCGAAAAAGGATTGGCGCAGGCTGCACGTGGTCGGTCATCGTCGCTGTGGTCGATGTTGAGATCTGCGGCTGCCTGGGTTTTTCGGGAAGGAGCCCGTGCTCTGGCTGCAGTCCCTTCTGCCTGCGGCTTGTTCGACGATCCGGGATTTCCTTGCCGTCGTCCTCGTCGCGGCTTGGGCTTGGGTCAGCGCTCCGCGGTGGCGTCCGGATCATGAAGCAGCACCTCCACCAGATGTCACGTGGTCGTGACGTCGACGAAGACAGCAGTCGGCGTTTGCAGGATGAAACTGTTTATTTGGCCGAACTTGTGGCCGGAAAATCAGAACTAGAACTACAGCAATACACGCTGTACAATGATAGCGGCGAACAGGGCGTCGTCCGTCGATCAACTGACAAGCGGTCAAGCGCGTCGGCTTTTATACAGATGCTATGGAACTTTCCAGCAATATCGCTGGTGGCGGCGTTATCTCTCGACAACGCTGGAACATTCGCGTGCGGCGCGCAATCTTAACAAAACGATCTACCAGAATCGTGAAGCTTCTCGAACACTGCTTCGGGGCCAGCGTCGAGCGTTGATAACCGTCCTTGCTGGTCAAACTCGAACACATCAAAATAAAAGCAGAAGCGGGCGTGGCAATATGATGTCGGAGCATAAGTTTAATAAATATAAAGGCCAATTAACCCTCAGGATAATTATTGGAACTTAGTCGAATTAGGTTATTGAAACAACCATCTGTTTTTCTTGTTGGTATGTGACAAGAAGATGGCACATACCCGCAAGGCAGTTCTGTAGTGCACTACATAACTGTATTTTTCACTCATCAGTTTACATTAATGTGGACGGCGGCGAACAAGCCTGTCCTGGTAGATTGTGAGCGTGGGGGCGTGGGTTCAAAGCCCAGAACTGCCGAAATAACTTGTTTTTTTTTACTTTTATGTTTATTTATGCCGATTATCATCTTAGGTGATGAAGGGACTGACGGACGGACGGACGGACGGACAGTGTCCTCGTTCGGTCGGCATAGAAATGCTTGTACGCGCAAAACATTCATTTCTCCCTCTATAATTACAAACAGAAGAGAGGACATGCGCGCACAGCAAGAAATCACAGCGCACTACAGACTAAATCGACAAATATACCCGGGAGCGGACAGAACCCCTAGTAAGAGAGCGGAGGTTATGCGGTGAAAATTACAGGCGGGTTTTTTTCCAAACCCAGTACTCTACAGCAAGTGGCATCCCGAAGTATTTAGGTCCCAGTGCGAATTTTGTCATGAGGCAGCCAATTTGGCCCACATGATATGGACACGTCCGACTCAGTACGATAGCTCGCACACCCTAGAATCCTAGGACGCTCTGCTCTGCTACACAGACCCCAACGTCCAGCAGGACACCATCAGTCAAGCCCTTGCTGCTGCCGGTGTCTCAAGGATTTCCGGCCGACGGCTAGGGGCGATGGGGGAGGTGGACGTCCTACTGACGTCAATTGATTGCTCTTCCAATAGTTTTTTATGTTTTTTTCCAGTAGTGTTGTATGCCGGGGTCCACCACGGCTCCACTGACGTATTTCCATCACGGATATGACGTTGTAAAGTATAAAGAATAACAGATGGCAAAGAAATAAACTAGAAGAAAACGTTCCGTCACCGGGAGTCGAACTTACGACCCCTTGCTCCGCAGCGCGCAGCGCGAAACGATTAGGCTACAGACGACACGTTCGTCGCTATGCTGACGGCAGGCTATTTGTATAAACAATTTGCCGGTGGCGGTACTCTGAGATCGGTGGTACATCAGCGTGCTTTCGTTATCACTAGCGAGATGTTGCGAAGGGCTTGAAGAGCGCGCTTTAAAGATCGACGCTTCACGCGTCGCGATGAGTGCGCGTCTCTACAGGGCTTGGTCGCTCGTTCGCGCGCTTATCTTTTGATGGGGGTGGTTTGTAAGTCTTGTGCTCTCACCGCAAATTTGCGTTGAGGGCACGAAGGTCACTTCGCTCACTGCAGCGGCCGCTTTTGTGAAAGGAGCGCGCTCCTCACACAAAAATAAGCTACAACTGTGACAGTTCGCGCTCATCCTGTGTAGGTTCGTTCCGTGTGTACTTTCTGTTTGAGCAGCCTGTTGCAAGTTTCGAGCTGCTTGCCGTTCTTCGCGTGACATTACAATTTGTTGCTATATCATTCATTCCTTCACCATTGGGGCGAAAGAATGCCCAACAAACGCTCAACTACGTCTGTGAAGACACGTTTCACTTTCGTGTTATACCGATTCCTATGACGGAGGGATCAGCCATGGTTTTTTCTCTCTCCCTCTTTAAAGTGAAGAAGGCGAAGGGACAGAGAGCGGAAAGAGGAATATTTATCGTCGCTTTAGAGCTTCCCAGACGTAGTGGCAACCAAAAAGTAGGGGCAGCTATACGCACTAGCGGTGCAACGACTGAGGCAGCGGCAGCGCTGGTGGCGTTGCCCTCCTTCTTTCCCCCCTCCTCACCTTCACTTCCCTTTCCCACCCCTTGCTAGTATACTATACTATGCATGGCTATGCTTGCTCTCTCATTTTCTCTCTCTCTCTATTTTGTGTCTGTTTCTTTCTATCTATTTTTCTCTGTGTGTCTATGTTTCTGCATATATCTTTTCCTCTTTCTTTATTTTCTTTCTCTCTCTCTCTCTGTATTCGTACTGTCGTCTTCCGTCTTTTTCTCTCTTTCTCTCTATTTCTCTCCTTCTCTTTCTATTTCTTTGTCTCTCTCTCTCTCTAGGTACTCGTTCTCTCGTCAATCAGAGTTATTCGGCATACGCGGCATACAAATCGGCACACGCGGTCTGTGAGCGAAGCAGATGATGATGGAGAGGACGAAAAGAGCGGGTGCTTGTTCATGATTATGATAGTTTTTTCGTGTGACCGCACGGCACAACGAAAACCTTTAAAGCTCAGCTGTCAAATTAAGAGCCCCTCCAAAGCGGGAAAATAGGGGCAAGCGAATGTTAGCAACGTGCGTGTCCGAGCTAATATTTTTCTTTCTTCCTTGATATCGCATGGAGCAATGCTCCCTCCGAACTTCTTGCTTCTACGATGCCGTGAATTAGACCGTCACACACGTGCTGAACAGCGCTAAACTTGTTGCTGCAGGCAACAACGACGCTCGTGCCTGAAACAATGATAGGCAACAACGAAACGTCACAGCGTGAAACGACAAGTGACCTCGATAAAAGATCAGATTTCCATATATGAGAAACGGCTGATCGCCGAGAAGCCCACGATCGAGAGAGCATCAGTTATTGGAAAACGGCGCACAGAAGTAGGCATGTGACCGGCCCACCTTCGAAGGCTTGTTTGAGTACAGCCCCCATTCCTGTACACTCAACGGCGCCGGGTTTTTCGCGAACTATGCCGCCACTACCGAACTCTGTGACTCACAGAAACTCCGCTTAAAGCTCCACGCATAATCTCCTTGGGCAGTTTTGCATAGATGATGTGCAAGCATAGAGCTTTATTGTAGGTTGTGGCCTTCCATAAAACGTTGTTTTCGGGCGGTACCGGCATGGCGTCTTTCATCTTCTATCCATCTTCATTGTTTAGAACTTCCCCACAGCAGCCGCACCCTAAATAATCAAAACACGAGTTGGCATCAAATTTTTGCAAAGTGTAAATTTTTCTGATGCTCACAATCTTCCATGCCGGCTTTACATAATCTTAGAGACGGCTTTTTTATGCTCACTCAACGAGATAACTTTGTGTACGTGCCTCTGTCAGAGGGACTGCTCACAGCTAAGACGATCACCACTATAGAGAAATAAATGCATAAGACAATAGGAGTTTTCTAGGTTTTGAACAGAGGAAGTTTGGTTTGAGCCCTGGCTTTGAACCTCATTATATGAACTCAATGGTTGCCATATTACAGCAGCATCCATAGTCGAACTAAATTTCAGCAACGTTCCTTTTTCGACGATTTCTCGTCACTTCAACTATACATGATATCGCCTCAATCTCTGTCCCGTTTGCCTTTGCATCATAGGTTGTTTATCTTTTGATCACTCATTACCACTACTTATAGTTAGTATTACAGCGAAACTGTATATGGCTTCAAAGTGGGAAAATGTGGTGGTCCGTGAGTTCGCAGAAACTATAATGAAGAAGAAATGCTAGCATATACTACCTCGAAGTTACTTCGCGCTTGCGCAAGTTTCTCTTCTGGATTTGCCAGCATATATAGATAGAGATGGTATCTGCTGCACCGTGAATCGCTATGCAGAAAAATTTTTTTAGAGGTTCTTAATATCCTTTAAAGTAACCTCACCAAACACAAAGTTTGAAACACGTATCTAATGTGGTGATAGAGACATCAAAAGCTGCAGCAGAAGACGCTTCGGTGGATCCCAGCTCGTCATAAATACCGAGGTCACACATTTTAGCTTCGCTGCCTAACCATCTGTACGGAGTGCATGAGCAGTGATTTTAAAACTGAAGCTGTTTAATCTATTGGTAACTTGTGCTCTGTCGTGCAAAGCTACTCAGGTAGGTATGCACGACAGGCATTGGGCAAGCATCACTACCGAGTACAGCAGGTGCGAGCGTTGGGCGAAAACTCTGCTCGGCGAAGTAGAGAACGTGAAACATGGGAAAGAGAGAAAGAAAGAAAGAAAGAAAGAAAGAAAGAGAGAGAAGTAAAGCGATAGAAAGAAAGAGAAAGAGAAAAATAGAGAAAAATAATTTTTTTTCTGATATCTCTGTCTATACTTCTAATTTTGACAACGCCGATAATAGAGCGTACTAGCAAGACTTGGTCCAGGTGTTGCTATCTAAATAATGGAAACGGTGAGCTGGACGATTATGAAGTCTAACAAAACTGCCAATAACCTAGAAAGAACCTAACAGCAAGTAGCAAAAGCCCAGCAACGACCTAGAAGCAGCCTAGGAAACAACATAGATGAGAGCCTAGCAGCTACCTAGAAGCAACCTAGCATTCTCTAAGCTGAAAGCCTTGCAACTACCTAGAAACAATATGTTATCACCTAGCTAAAGCCTAGCAACAACCTAGAAGCAACCGAGAAACAACCTAGCATCACCTAGCTATAGCCTACCAACAACCTAGAAGCAATCTAGAATCAACCTAGCGTCCACCTAGATAAAGCCTACCAAAAACCTAGAAGCAATCTAGAATCAACCTAGCGTCACCTAGATAAAGCCTACCAACAACCTAGAAGCAACCTAGAAACAACCTAGCATCACCTAGCTATAGCCTACCAACAACCTAGAAGCAATCTAGAATCAACCTAGCGTCACCTAGGATAAAGCCTACCAACAACCTAGAAGCAATCTAGAATCAACCTAGCGTCACCTAGATAAAGCCTACCAACAACCTAGAAGCAATCTAGAATCAACCTAGCGTCACCTAGATAAAGCCTACCAACAACCTAGAAGCAACCTAGAAACAACCTAGCATCACTGTCACTTCTCCCGTTAATCGGATGGCAATCGCCGGCGGATTCTAAGGGCTGTCGTCACGGCCCTCCGAAAACGCACCACGAAAGCGCGGACAAATTAGGGTTGGTCCTTTGGTGCGCCAGCGGACGCCGGTTGTGGTCCAAAGACCGAGTCAGAGCCGAGAGTCGATAACACAAACGAAAACGAAATATATTCTCAGTTAAGGCAATACAAATATCACAAACACGTGCACACTCGGCGGGTACGAGTTACAACATCACTATATAACTCAGATGGTGTTTACACAACGGGAGCTAAACAAACAGATCACACGCTACAAATGCAATCGCACGCATTACAACTATTCAACGACAGTTAAAGTCCTGAATAAACAATGGCGTATCCAGTCCACAATACTTGGACGGTAAACGAATGCTTCTCTTCAAGGAAACACTCACGCCAGCTCCAGCGTTGATCGTCGTAGCTCAACCGTCGTCGTGACTTGTCACGGCTCACACGGCGTCGTCATCGGATTCTTCCAGATCGACTGACCGCACACCATCATAAACACGTCTTCTTTGGCCAACGGAGCCACACTTCGCATAACTTCACCATCACCGGGCTGACTGGCTCGCTCACTCCTTCACTGACTTCACTGGCCCCCTGACTGGTCGTCGTCGCACGCTTTTATCCCTTCTCCACCGGTTTCTAGAAGCGCCGGGAGAGCTCTTCGGCGTGCAGTACAGTTAAGGCTAGAGAAAGGGCGAGAGCTTTCTCGTAGGTTCGAATCGCGGCGGCATCATCGGCCATGCGTCACCCTTTCCTTCTAGAAAGATCCAGGCTTTGCTGGGCGTTCGATCGTTTTGCCTGCGTTTGGCTCGAGTGGGTGAGGAGGATGCTGCGCGCCGGCGTCTTTTGATGCTTGTTTTTTCGTCGTTCGCGCTTCTTGGGCGCGCGACTCGCGCCGTTCTGTCGCGCAGCTGCTTGAAAGCGGCCTCGCGCGCGCTTTATTACGCGCTAATTTGTGACAATCACCTAGCTATAGCCTACCAACAACCTAGAAGTAATCTAGAATCAACCTAGCGCCACATAGATAAAGCCTACCAACAACCTAGAAGTAATCTAGAATCAACCTAGCGTCACCTAGATAAAGCCTACCAACAACCTAGAAGCAACCTAGAAACAACCTAGCATCACCTAGCTATAGCCTACCAACAACCTAGAAGCAATCTAGAATCAACCTAGCGTCACCTAGATAAAGCCTACCAACAACCTAGAAGCAATCTAGAATCAACCTAGCGTCACCTAGATAAAGCCTACCAACAACCTAGAAGCAACCTAGAAACAACCTAGCATCACCTAGCTATAGCCTACCAACAATCTAGAAGCAATCTGGAATCAACCTAGCGTCACCTAGATAAAGCCTACCAACAACCTAGAAGCAACCTAGAAACAACCTAGCATCACCTAGCTATAGCCTACCAACAACCTAGAAGCAATCTAGAATCAACCTAGCGTCACCTAGATAAAGCCTACCAACAACCTAGAAGCAACCTAGAAACAACCTAGCATCACCTAGCTATAGCCTACCAACAACCTAGAAGCAATCTAGAATCAACCTAGCGTCACCTAGATAAAGCCTACCAACAACCTAGAAGCAACCTAGAAACAACCTAGCATCACCTAGCTATAGCCTACCAACAACCTAGAAGCAATCTAGAATCAACCTAGCGTCACCTAGATAAAGCCTACCAACAACCTAGAAGCAACCTAGAAACAACCTAGCATCACCTAGCTATAGCCTACTAACAACCTAGAAGCAATCTAGAATCAACCTAGCGTCACCTAGATAAAGCCTACCAACAACCTAGAAGCAACCTAGAAACAACCTAGCATCACCTAGCTATAGCCTACCAACAACCTAGAAGCAATCTAGAATCAACCTAGCGTCACCTAGGTAAAGCCTACCAACAACCTAGAAGCAACCTAGAAACAACCTAGCATCACCTAGCTATAGCCTACCAACAACCTAGAAGCAATCTAGAATCAACCTAGCGTCACCTAGATAAAGCCTACCAACAACCTAGAAGCAACCTAGAAACAACCTAGCATCACCTAGCTATAGCCTACCAACAACCTAGAAGCAATCTAGAATCAACCTAGCGTCACCTAGATAAAGCCTACCAACAACCTATAAGCAACCTAGAAACAACCTAGCATCACTTAGCGATAGCCTACCAACAACCTAGAAGCAATCTAGAATCAACCTAGCGTCACCTAGATAAAGCCTATCAACAACCTAGAAGCAACCTAGAAACAACCTAGCATCACCTAGCTATAGCCTGCCAACAACCTAGAAGCAATCTAGAATCAACCTAGCGTCACCTAGATAAAGCCTACCAACAACCTAGAAGCAACCTAGAAACAACCTAGCATCACCTAGCTATAGCCTACCAACAACCTAGAAGCAATCTAGAATCAACCTAGCGTCACCTAGATAAAGCCTAGCAACAACCTACAAGCAACGAGGTTAAACTTTAGAATCGTCCAGTTTCGCCGTTTCAAGCCTTGCGCGACATGGTGCAAGCTTCGGCATTCTTTATCAGGGACACTAACGCCCATTGACATTGATTCCGTTCTTACTCTTCCTATACAGTTGTTATATGAGCCATACTATATAAGCGTATCATATCCTTTTACTCCAGAAAACAGGCTCTCGATCAGAGCAACATTCTCCCGCTTTTGCCTCAGGTTAGGGACCCGAGCTGCCGCGTTATTAGCTCGGGTTCCCTAAAGAAAACCAGGGTTCACAAGTTCATTTCTGCGCAACAGTCTTTCTAGGGAGCGAGCGGGTGTGAGTCGCGATAGCCATCAAAATTGCACGCATGGCAGTATGGAAGTTCATTCATATATTACGATAACTAAAGTTAAAAAAAAAACTATATTGCGATGTGAAAACTTTGGCACACAACGACGCAAGTAAATAATAAGTAATGCTTGGATAATGTACATCGCATAGATTTTTTTTCTAACTTCGCAAATTATTTTTGGGAGCCATCTTCCCATTTGTTCATACGGCAGCATCCTCATTGAACTTCTTCAATGGGGAATTTCAAAAAATACTTTCTTGCCTGAACAACAACATGTAATGATAAACTTGCCATATAAGAAAACTATTTATTTGCTCTCGATTGAGGTATAAAGATCACTTTTAATTGGATCACCACGTAGTGTATATTGCGTCTCAGTGTGGACCAAAACGAAGATTTTATCAACTTCGGGATTTTTTCTCATAATATTTAGGAATCTCAATGGTCGCAAAATATTTTAAACACAAAATATACCTTAAGTAGAGCAAGTATTGATTACTCAGATACTCATACATCGCGGAATACTATTAGAGAGGAAATGCAAACATAGAACATTTGCGTAACTTTCCGGGTGCGTAATGGCAGAAAAATTGCCAATAATATTATTGAGCTCAGAAACCTTATAGAAACGCCTTTGCTTAATATATAAACCAAGCTTAATATTGAAACGGAATCAATACTCTCAGAATAAATTTGCTGACAACATAACTGAGACGACACTCTGCGAAATCGGAAAGGCTCCCCCGTGCTCAAAAAATTCCTTTCTTTCCTAAATATTCCAGCAAATCACTGTTTTCAACGCAGTACATCAGCGCAAATCGTTTTCGGATATATTTGAGGTGCTAGCCCAAATGGCTGGGAGATTTAGCGTCGAATGAAAAAAATACTTTCGTTAAAGGCGCACTTACTTACGAATAAAGCTGTAAAAACGGAATACCTTTTGTATAGCATACGAGAACGAATGTTTGAAAGTGACAACAAGGTTGACAATTAGCGCCGCTCTGAATGCGTCCGAAAAATCGCTTCGGTGATGATTAACTTGCCAGCTGCGCTGAAGGAATCTCACCTACCGCTATAATCGCTATAAAATGCCAGCGGAGCAGACTGGACGATAAGTGCTCTCACTCAAGTAGCGCATAATTGTTGTCTTCTAACAAGCTACAGCTTCAGGCGGCGCGGTGACTTTCTAGGAGACCTCATTTTCCCGAAAACGCTCACGGAGAGCTGCTGAGGGAAAAAGAATGCATCCGACGTACCACACGAGCTCTTATACCTCCGTGTGGCTCAGACCTCCCTGGTGGTTCAACCCGCCGAGATGAGGTTACGTGACGGAGGTTTCGTGTCGGGGTTGCGCTTAGCCCATCCGTGACCATTCTCTGGGCGCAACATGTATACCGCGGCGCATACGGTACATCATGTCCATTTCGCTAAGCCCCGATCCGCGATGTGCCTGCCGCGCACTTGTTGTGGACTTGCACAGGCCTGCAATTAAGCAGTCTTCGCCCCCTCCGTGCAACGGGCCTCAGGCCAGGCCGACCACCCGATCAGGACCGCTGGATCCACGGACTTTACAACCGTTTGCTATTAGACTTTATACACGAAGGACATTTGCATGTGTATTTTTGATACCATGAATTACTATATCTAAGGGCAGGCTTTTGACAAGACATACATCTAAATATCGACGCCTTAGTAACAGTCACTCAAAACTCTTGATAACATACTGTAATCACAAGCCAATTTGCCTGCTGTTATTTGCTACACAGTAACCCACCTTACACCCTTAAGGGGGTTTTGCCGTGTCTATAACTAACACCCTTACACCCTAGGAAAGGGTGTTTTCACGTATCAAAACACCCATACCATAGGGTGTTTCCAATAGCCTAAACACCCTTATTACTGAAAAATGTGAAAAATAAAATCTACTGGTCAGGGGACAAGCAATTACAGATGACGTCAGCGGTAATACGGTGAATAATTCGTCTTTTATATAATCGTTGGGGTTTAACGTCCCATTCAGCTTGTCGCCTTACTTCTATGCGATTTTAGACCGCAGATCTTTTGGTTTTGTGGCGCGCGCCAGTTATCGACGTTGCCTCATCGAAGTGAGTGGAAAGCGAGCGGTTCGGTTTGGTGAACATGAAAGCATCGGCGTGCGCTACTCCGGGCAACACCCGATGTCTTGATGACGTGACAGAGTAGGCACGGTAGCTTCACTTATTCAATATTTCCACAGTGCATTTGGCTTGCATTTCTTTCAGCTTCACGCATGCCATTCGGCTGCTGTGAAGAGGTCTTCGCCGGCGCAGAATGAAGCCGTGATCACTGGATCTGAGAATCAGGACTTTTCTTTTTTCACGCCATCTAAATTACATTTGTGTACTGTTGCATTGTTAAAAAATTCTCCTGGCGCTTCCCATGGAAAAAAGAAGAAGAAGAAGAAGAAGAAGAAGAAGAAGAAGAAGAAGAAGAAGAAGAAGCCTTTTAGGAATATACCTGACATAAAAAGGTCGAATTTCAATTTAACGACGTTTCAATGTACCAATGTGCCGATGTTGTCCACTTCGTCCAATCAAGGTTTAACTGTATTAGCGATATAATACCGTGTAAATTTATAGTTTTCCATGTCTACCTTCTAGATTAAAACATAAGAGTGCGTAAAGTATTTTCTTCTTTTTGTTCATGATGCTGCACACCTACCAAATGTCCTTTCTGTACGTTACATCAGACGTCCTCAGCGAAAAAACACAAACGTAATCAGTTCGCTGACGTCATGTTTACCTGCAGCTGGGCCTTTGCATTGTTTCGTACAGATCACGTATTTTCGATTGACACGTTTCTACGCCTGCGTTTTTTACAGGGCGTCCTCCCCCTGTACTATCGTGGTGGCAAGATGCCAGGATGCTGCAGGACAACGACTCGGCAAGCATGGCTGAAGAGGAAGCCTCCAGGAGCCTTCTGCATATCGACCTTTTGCAACGGAGTCATCTCATGGCTCGTATAATCTGCAAGGCTCGAAGTGGCGACGAAGAGGATGAAGCGAGTATCACCCTTGATATGAATTGTAAGCAAGAAGACATACCTTGCGGCAGACATTTTTGCTCTCAGGTCCTCCCCAAAATAATGAAAGCTTCTCGCTTTATATGCGATCCCGCGTATGAAAATGGGCGAAATGTCGGAACGTACATCCTGCAAGCAATTTGTTCCCTGTTTCGCTCGCAGCCAAAAGCATTAGAGCCGCCTCTGTGCATGAAAAAAAAACATAAGAGTGGCCACGCCAATGCATTGCGCAAAATATGGTGAATATGATGTAGCTAGTTTAAGGCTTAGGTGCTGGTCCACTACATACCAATGGTTGGTAGGGTTACCGGGTTGATTGAATTACTTCTACCCATCACATGCGAAATACCGTATGCCGAGGAAGCATATAGAACAGATACATATGCTGAATAGTGTAAACGTTAAAGGGACACTAAAGGCAAATATTAATTCGACGTTGATTGTTAAAATAGCGATCCAGAAACCTCGTAGTGCTACTTTTATGCCAAGGAAGTGCTTATTTTCAAATTTTAGTGGTCGCGATGCGTTTTAGTGGTCCAGATGCGGACCACTAAAACGCGGTGGTCCGCATCGCGTTCGCGCACTTCAAATCACCCGCCTGAAATCAGACTTTCATACGTCACTGCTGCCGTGCCCAACGTTGCCCGCCTTTACGCGCGGCCGCCGACACTAGTAGCAGCAGAGCGAAAGTAGCGGGACCCACAGCAGCAACAACGGCCATCGAAGCCATCGAAGCTTGCCGCAATCGCCACAATGAATGTGGACGGAGAACTTGACAACGAGGCATTGGTTCGTGACGCTGGGCTCCAATTACGCGACTTGAGCCCCGATGAACGCGGTATGCTGCTGTGGGCTCGTAGTGTCGGCGTCGTTGCATGCGGCATTTTGTCGAACTTTCTGTAGAGCGACTTTCACGAGCCCGCAAAACACACGCGGCAGTACGCGATACCGAAACTACCACTGAGACGCGACCCGCGTGAGCGAAGCAGGGCGCCGGGCGAAGCCCAGTTCGGCGGAAAACGGAACCCTCGCACCGTTCCCCATGGAAACGCCACAGAGGTTCTTCTTTCCATGAATCAAACGGAAACGAACAAATAGCATTTTATTACGCCTTTTGGTGCACGGAAGTTTCTTTTTTTTTATTGCTTGCTAGTTTGATTACTAGTGATTAATTGTAGGCAGACTCTCATACGTCATCGGGATCACTTCGAAAATGTCCCACTCGTGGCGCTCATCATGTGATACATTTTCTTAATTACTCGGTAAGTTAGGGCACTGCTGTTGATAATATTGCCGTTTAGAAGTTGTCATACATTGAGCTTTCACTCTGATATAATTGTTATTTGCCTTTAGTGTCCCTTTAAAGACATATAGCCTTGTGTAATACGTAGTTAGAAAAAGCGACCACGCCCTGTGCCCGACACGCAGCACAGACACGCTAAGCGGGAGGAGCTCGCCTTCTAATAGCACGTCGTACTTGTGTGAGGGCAGGTACTTTAGGTAATGAGGTAGAAATCAGTGGTTCTAACCTGGACAGATTTATCGAAATATAGCCAGGTGTGCACCGTAACTGTACGAAGTACGTTGTAATGGACATGCAGTTTGAGACTGAGGTCACTATATTGTGTATCAAAAACAGAATACAAATGATCATGTCAAACATGGCTCATTGTTCCTGCTTCTATATGTCATTTTTCATGTCTATACCTCATTAACTTCTTCGCCGAGCGGTCGCGCTCACTAGTTACCACTGGCCAGACATGTTCAAATTACTGATTTAATAGCTTCCATAGCCAACCTGTATAAAGCAGATGCAATGATCTGAGCGAATGTTGTCCTTTTCTATCACCTTCATAAATTAAGTTCATTGTATACTTTGCCGCCCATGGCCCTTGCGCCACAAAACCCCACTAATCATCATTACTTTGCCGCCAACTGTTCAGTATGCGCCTATCCTGTAAGCTTTCTGCTACAATTTTAAGTGTGCTTTTTTACTGAAGGAAAACTGCTAGCGGCCTAGTTGGAACGAATTCATTGTGGTACTTGCGCGAAAACAAACGGGGACGAAGAAAGGTGTACACGCGCTTGTCCATTGCGTACACCTTTCCGTGTGCATACGGAGAGGTGTACACACAGCAAGCGTGTCTCTTGTCTGTGTGTCCTTGTGTTTGTCCGTGTATACATTCTTTCCTTTGGTAGAACTGAAATGTACGTTAGCCACAGGAACGTTTGCGAAGCCGTGTGCGATTTTTTACGGGAAACAAAAGAATAGAATGTTGAGTTTATGTACAATTTCACTGTTTCCGCCTATCGGCTTCTTTTTTTTTGAAAATCTTGATTGTACCAGTGAATTATTATTTAAACCATCCATTCCTAAACATATCGGACTAAAACAATTTATTTCTAAAATAAGATGCCACCCGTTTCATGGCCGATCCCCTAGCGGTGGCGTTGCGCCAAGTAGCTGAGGACCGACCGACCCGACCGACCGACCCACCTTTCGTTGTCCCCGGTGTTTTCGCGCAAGTACCAGAATGAAGCTTTTTTACTGTTTTGTTCTGGTAAGTTAATCAAATAATGAGAACCCCACCCAATCTCCTGCGGTGCGTTTAATCATTTTTCTTCTCCACCTTCTTTCCGCTGCGTTCGCTGTTCTCATGCATTAGCTCTCCTTCCATAGATCTCGAGAATTTTCCGCATACTATTATTAATCGGAGAAAAAATGTCTCTATTCGTTTAAAAGATTCGGCTGTCCCCTGCGGCTAACTTAGCGCCTCGTTTCTTTCTAAATTTTTTCCTCTTTGATCCCCAATATGTTTTGTGGTATACTCGCTACTTTATAAGATGATGTGGCTCCAAGATACCCTGGGTGAGGCCCTCCTCTTGGTCCTAAATCCGGACGGTTCAAACCAATGACTTTCCCTTAGTATGCTTCCACCAAAATCTGCACCCATCGAGTTTTCTTTCCCTTCATAGATTTTCCTTTTCTGTGCAATTCATTCTCCGGCCTCTGCGCATTTTTGCTTTTCTGATCCGGGAAGCTTCGCGTCATTTCCCGATCACATTCATCGCAGTCTAGCTTTCGTACACTGCCTATTATCAAATGACTTTAATTCACAGTGCCCTAGCTTCAAGGGACGTGAAAATCTACAACACAAGCTCTGGCGATGCCCCCGGTTACGTGGGTCAAGGACGTCACAGAACAAAACAGTGGTTAGGCTAGGACTAACTGTCCCCACGTCGGAGCGTCCGCGGAGCCGCCCTAAGGTGTGGCACCTCTCAGGATGCTTTTAATAAAATTCTTCGTACCGTATCCCGAATTTCCTTTTTCAACCAGCTCTTCGGCCTTCTTTCCCCTTCCCAGTATATACTTTGCTCCTCTTTCCCTATTTACGTCGTCAATGCGTGTACAAGCTCACTGCTCCTCCGTCGTGCAGTGCGCCCGCTGAAAGTTGCCATCGCCACACCGGAAACGGTCCTCGTGGCGGAGCAAGCGGCACAAATTCGCTGCGATTCGTGGGGCTCAAGGCCGGCCGCAAACCTCAGCTGGTGGATGGGCAGCCGGCGCATGACCACGTCAGTGCGGTCAACGTCGACGAG
This sequence comes from Rhipicephalus sanguineus, assembly GCF_013339695.2. Classification (NCBI taxonomy): domain Eukaryota; kingdom Metazoa; phylum Arthropoda; class Arachnida; order Ixodida; family Ixodidae; genus Rhipicephalus; species Rhipicephalus sanguineus. The sequence goes on along the minus strand of NC_051180.1, from coordinate 167,512,916 downwards.
TCGAGCTGGCCGCACTAGCAGCCTGCTCGCCTTCACGCCCGGAGCTGACGACCACACGGCCGGCGGATCCGCTGTCGCGCTGCCAATGAGCGTGTGCCTGTAAGCGCAATCTGAAGATGCGCTTCTACTAGAGGTGAGGCCGCAGTGGTGAGCTTACTGAAGCCAATTATATGAAATAACGCGTCTTGAAACAAGGAATGTCGCTGGAACCAACTTTTCGACAAGTGCACTTCTGAGACCCTTGTAAGGTTGCCTCAAGCGACGTTTCCTCCTTCTACTTCTCACAATTTCAAAGATTCCACTTTCAATTCTGTCTTTTAAAAGGTTTTTATGAATATTAACACGCGGGCAGGTGCAGAGTAGCGCAAATACTTAAAGGTCGTCGCCATGATTAGCCAGCATCGCTTCTTCTACTGGCCTTTGGTTCTCCAGCATTCACATCTGAAGAAAAAAGAAAGACCGCCACTAGTACTCATTAAGAAAGTATCTGTCTCTCTCTCTATTACCTGTGGCACTAGTAAAGGTAGAAGGTGGAACATTGACAAGGAGGGTGTGCCTTGGACAATTGAGTGTAGAAGTACGAAATTATCTACCGTAACCTTTAGATGGTCGCAATGCTGTATTGAACAAGTTGAATTTTAAATAAAGCTATTTTATGAAATTTAAGCCACCTTTATTTTTAGCGTAGACAAACGTTAAATAAAATCAATTTTATAACTTCCGCGCAATTAAGTGCCCTACAAAAGGTAAGTGAAGAGCCTACTGAATAGCATCGCACGCATAGGCCGTTCTTGGATTATACATGGGAATCAGTTTCAGAGAAAGCGGTTCCCAATGTACTCCTCAAAACTTCAAATAAATTATCTGATCGTGAAGTTTGCCGCCACCATTTCGATGGAAGCTGCCGAAACAAGTTCAACTGTTTGGATTTGACGAACGGCTTATCACTGTATTTTTCACCCTGCTATCGTTATCCGCCATGGTAGCCAAGATATTGTGGTGTTTACATACGGTATTTTAAGCGCAATAGTGGGAAGTAAAGAACCGTAAGAAATAGAAGAAGAACACAGTGCACAGGGCGACTGTGGCATTGTGCAGATGTGACTAGAGTCGCTTGTTTGATCTCAGCAGCGGCGGCCGCACATGATGATAGCTAGATGAGCGGGCCGGTACATCTGCATCCTTTACACATAGCGCGAATGAAATAATAATATACACTAGAAGAATAAACGAGGAATACGAGCGCTGGCTCACGAATAAAGGTTCACGCATATATAGCAAAAATTGTACATGCGTACATCAGCACACTTGGCCCGCCATTCACCACGGCGCAAGAACCACAAGAAAAATGATAGAAGGTATTGGTGATTAACGATTACATACGCCAAGAAATAGCTTTAGCCTTCTGTGTAAAGCAAGCGGCGCCATGCATACTGCTTTAGAAACCACTTGGTGATCTAACTTAAACCAGGAAGCTATTGCAGACGGTAAATACGCGGTATTTTTTGCATTCGTTTGATCCCTTCATTCCCTTTATTGTGCCCTCCGGGCCGGAGCGTTGCGAGAGGAGTGGTAACAAAAAAACATAATTATGAAAAAAAAATGCTCCAATGCAAGAAATCATATAATGCACCAGAACACGGTATATGCACACACACCGTTAACAATATCAACAGGACTTACTCTAAAACATTGTAAAGCCAGAACAAGATCATACAGTTAAACACATGAAAATAAAGGAGTAACAACGAAGAAATTTACGGAAAAAACATTTTCAGTTACTCTTAATCAAAACATTCTTGTATTGTTATTGGCCTTTTATGTGTGCACTGACGGTAGGAAGGTGGGTCCGCTCCTCACAAGTACTCGAGGAAAAACGAATACCGGATAGTACAGGTGCTACAAAAAGGATCGGCTACGAAATGTTTGGGTAAACCTTCTACGTAGTACCCTACCTGTGACCTTTTAACAAGAAAGTATTTCATGCGCGGGTCCACCAAGACTTCAATGACGTTATTTCCGTCACGGGAATGACGTTGGTAAAGCACACATGAACAGATGACAAAGAAAACTAAAAGGAAAGTTTCGTTGCCGCGGGATGAACGGCGCTCTACCAACTATGCTGCCAACACACACACACAAACACACACACAACACCACACACACACACACACACACACACACCACACACACACACGCACGCACGCACGCACGCACGCAGACCACACACACAACGACACACACACAGACGAGGTTATGCAAACGCGCCTTATTTCTCTCACACCTCCGCGATAGAGACGCCAGCGGGAAGTGGGACGTCTTGGCGCGTTCACGACTCAAGCGTCAACTCTGCCGCTCTCCTTCCTGAATCGCTGTGTGATAATGCATGAGCACTGGCGTAGATGACCCGATTACTGGGTAACGCGCACCATGGCATTTCTCTCCGGAATAGACGCTTGTATGAGTGCATATTAAGTACCAGTGTTTATTATGTGCTTGTTGATGCCATCATTGCGTGGGTGTCCACCATATGCTGGTCCAGGTGTATCAGACCCGTAGCCAAGGGGGGGGGGTCTCAAGAAATTCCTGGCTACGGCTGAGGTGTATGTAACTACTTCAACTACGCAAGGTTTTACTACTCTCATGGACGTTAGTCGTCGGGATGGAAATGCGTCACAGGCGTCAACGTGGTTGCATCCACGCCAAACACCGATAGACATTGTGCAAGATCTGACACATCCATGTACAATAAACCAATCAACTACTTGTGTGACGGCACCTTTCACTGTCGTGTTATACTGATTCCTATGAGAGGGGACCACCATGCTTTATTTGTACATTTATTGAAACATTAGGATGAACCTTCCTGAACGAAGCCTCTTTATGTGTAGAATATTGAATAAATGCGTAGCTTCACATGGGTTCACATCCCATCACGACACATCAACCTCGCTTACAAACTTTGTCACGTGAGCACATCGACTGGTTCGGAGCTTGTTGCCCTGCGAGGTGCCGTCGATTATATCAAGCAACAACCGGCTGAGCGATGGGCAATATTCTGCGACTCAAAGACGGCTCTACAATGCGTTTCGTCGGCACTTCGTCGCGGATCGTACGAACAACTTGTGTCAGATACGAGAAATGCTGCGCTATGCGACTGAAAGAGGACACAACGTTGTGTTTCAGTGGATACCAAGTCATTGCGGTATCTCCGGCAACGACCTCGCCGATGAAGCTGCCAGAAAAGCACATGTAGAGACGAACCTTGTTTCTATACCGTTATCTAGGATTGATGCGGCTCGATACCTAAGTACGCTGGCGCAGAACATGACACTGCAAAAGTGGCAAAATCACAGTTCACACACCATCGACTGTATTCTCTCGAGCCATCTCTACGACTGCGTCTACTACCTGGTCTTTCCCGGGAGGAAGATACAGTGTTGTGCCGTCTGCGTCTGGGTGTAGCGTTCACCAACGCCTACTCATTTAATATAGAGATGGCCGACAACGCCGATGCAACGACTGTGCCGTTGAGGAAACTATTGAGCACTTCTGTGTTACTGCCCGACATACGCAAACGAGAGGCTCACCTCAGCACTGCACTAAATCAAATGGACGGAACGCTTTCACTGTCGCGAAAATATTGGGACCATGGGGCTGCCCATCACAGTTCCGAAAGGCAACGAAAGCGCTGTTGCGTTTTCTGAATGATACGGACTGATTCGCCGTTTGTGATTTCAAACGCGGAACTCTTAGTCGGCTGAAAGAATCTATCTATCTATCTATCTATCTATCTATCTATCTACATCTATCTATCTATCTATCTATCTATCTATCTATCTATCTATCTATCAGTGGCGTAGCCATGGGGGGGGGGGGCACACGGGCCCATGCCCCCCCCCCATATTCTTTTTTTTTTTTTTTGCTATGGCATACAGAGACCAAAATGAGACTCGACCACATCTGCCTGCCCGGCCCCACTTCAGATCAAGGAGGTGCACTCCCCCCCCAACCCCCCCCCCCCGAAAAAGTTCTGCTACGCCCCTGCTATCTACTATCTATCTATCTATCTATCTATCTATCTATCTATCTATCATCTATCTATCTATCTATCTATCTATCTATCTATCTATCTATCTATCTATATCCTGTCTGTCGTCTGTCGGTCTGTCTGTCTGTCTGTCTGTCGTCTGTCTGTCTGTCTGTCATCTCTTTTGCCATCTGTTTTTGAAGTTTCAAAGGGGTTTCCATGTTCTCCTTGTTTGCACTTGTGGATGTCAGATCCAGCTTATGTTTAAAAGGTCTTCTGGTTTCACGCAGACATTTCTGACCAACCCGCCGCCAACCCGTCGTAGCTTTTATACGCCACAAGGATTATCCAGGCAAGATGAAGCATGCAATCAACAGCTCAGTCTCGACGTTGCCCGTACGAACTACTTAAGCACAAGATTAAGCAGTCGGACTCTCCTTTGTGCGCCACGTGTCACACTCGAGAAGACGTCCTGTGTGACTGTTCCCGTTAAGACGCAGACCGAGAGATCTGAAGGCTGCACTTCATTTGCAACGCGGCTTGAACTTAGAGCTGGGGTGTTACTGAGGAATAACAAAACTTTAGAAATGACTCTTTTGTGCGTATATGTGAGTTTGTTACTGTACGTTTATTTGTGTGTATATGTGATCATTGTCTATATCAGTCATCACCCGACACCTAGAGTAGCGAGCCAGGTAATAAACCAGGCTATTACATCTCCGGAAATATAATTAAAATTGCTATTATCTGCCTATCGCCATACGAGAGCTACAGTAAAACTTCTTTGGGCCTAGTTGGTTCATAATCCTAGAAGTACATTTACAGCGCAAACGCAAAGACGCACTACAAGGAAAGAAACGACACACACAAGCGCTGACTATCAAGTGACTTTATTTCGGCGATTGTCAATGCATATATACCTCCAAGGCAGCCTTTCCGCACATGCGCCATGCAATTGACAAAAACAAAAAAGTTTTTGTCGATTTTGTTTTTCTTTTTGTCTATTGCGTGGTGCATGTGCGGTAAGGCTGCCTTGGAGGTACATATGCATTGACAATCGCCGAAATAAAGTCAGTTGATAGTGAGCGCTTGTGTGGTGTCGTTTCTTTCTTTGTGGTGCGTCTTTGTGTTTGCGCTGTAAATGTACTTCTAGGAATACGAGCTAGCCCGCGTGAGCCTAATCTTGGCGAGGACTTTCGGTTTTCCAGGTTGAATTCGTTCCCTCCGTGCGACTAAGGCTCGTCGGTGGTTCGGCCGTGGACGAAGGTAGAGACGCGAGGTTTGAGTGCAGCGTGAAGGCACACCCGCAGCTGCTGGAACCACCCCGCTGGCTCTGGGAGGGCCGACCACTGTCGGCCGGAGGGCGACATCAAGCCGGAAGCAACGGTTCCCTGCACGTGCTCACGCTGCACGGAGTGCGCCGGTCACAACGAGGACGCTACTCCTGCCTCGCGAGGAATGCCAGAGGAAAGGCACTCAGCGCACCTGTCAACCTCCAAGTGCGCTGTGAGCATTTGAGTCTTTCTCTTTTTTTTTTTTGGGACTGCTGCAGCGATGAGACTCCTGAGTTTGTTAAAAACCAAATACCGGTGCTTCACGCGGTAAACAACCACGGTAATACCGCGGGCATGTATGACCTTACAGATTTTGTAGTACTGTGGCTAATTGGACGAATCGGTACATCTGCATCTTTACACACAGCGTTCCGTCCTTTACTTGTCGAAGCTGCCTTCTAAGCAGTCAAGCCGATTCATCCTAACCATTTTAATACGACACTTCTTGTCTCGATGTAGCCGCATTGCAAGCTTTCGTTACCCATGGTTATCATGATTGTCATCTTCATCATCAAGTCTGCCGAAACGAACCCCTCGCTATGAAAATACAAAAAAAGGGAAATGCTCGAGGTGCTAGTTTCCTTGTTAGAGCCAGCCGTTGAAACCAACATACAATCAAGCTAAGGAAAGCAGAGGGGATATAAGTTTGTTGTTTTTAACTGTAGTATAATAGTTATGACTTGATGCCTTAGGTAGCATGCGAAGGTTTATGGGTTAGCTGACACCTCGTGCAAAGATCACTTGCCACGTACAGCCCTTTTGCAAGAGAGTGCTCCACACCCGCCGTCTTGGCTACGAGTGGCGCTGGCTAACGCTCTCAAGGATTCAACACACAAGCGTAGCAAAAAATGTGTACCATGGAGCACCCTCCATTGTAGCTCAGTTGTTAGAAGATCGCACGCGTAATTCGGATATTTTGGATTCGGATCTCGCCGACGGAGATGGTGCTTTTTTTTCTCAAGAATAAAGTGAAACGATCAATGGCTTTAGATTGATAAAGGGTACTCTGGGAACTCTGATATTGTTAATTTCACGATCATAAGTTTATTAATAGAGGAGACAATCATCATTAAAGCTTCATTTTTAAATTTTTCGCCGAAATCTCCGCGCGTGATGTCACAGATTTTCTACCGATTACGTAGGTCCTAGTAGACGCCGTAAAATCTACGACGTCACGGCGATTGGTGCGGGAATTTCAACGTGGCCTTGGCACCCGCATTTTCTTTTTGCGCGTTTTCTCGCTTAACGAGCGTCTTCTAGCGGTAAGCGTGGGGGTTTTGAAATTATGAAATAGCAATTTACTAATAATAAAAAAATAGTTTTTCTCTTTAGTATCCCTTTAATTGCTTTAGATTTAGGTCATAGTCATTACCACTGCACTTAACAAAATTTTCCGGTACGTTTTGCTTGGCTATAGTGCGTTCGTTTCATTGGTTGTGTCTAACAAAGAAGCGAGCCCTGGAAGAATTCCCCGTCTCAGGCACTCTACATAATGGGAGAGCGGTAAGCTGTCACTTAATGACAGATTGATCACACTATACGTGCAGCGACTAGGTGCATGCGCATTTAGACTAAGCGGAAAGTGTCACGTGCTATTCTGTGATGTTTAGAAAAAAAAAACAGGGTAACGATATGAAGTACTAAAGTTTAAACTTACTTTAACGAAGTGACGGCGTCGCTCGAATAATTTCGTTAGAAGGGGAAGTTCGTAAACACAAGAATAGGGTTTTTCAGTCCTCGTAAATCTCAGCCACTCTGAAAAGGTACCGAGGCATTGTATTCGACGCGAGTCCACGCATGCGCGTGTGAGAAGTCCGCGAGGTTGGCCCGACAGCATGGAGGAAAGAAAAAGAAAGGACGGAGCATTGCGTCACGCAGCCAGCCTTGGCAAGCCAACTCGTTTTGAAGCCAGCAGTGCTATTCGATTTTCGGACTTCTGGCAGCTTTCTGGCAGCCACAGATAGCCAGAGGGTCAGCCAGCAAGTTCCGGTTGGGACAGGAAGTAGCGTCTTGGTCATATGTGTGGGAAGCCCGAGACAACCCGAAGCTGCCCCAAGATTACAAAATCGAACGCTAGGACAGCCATCGTAAACGTACGCGTAAACAAACGCTACCACCGTGGCAGCAAACGAAACTTTGCGCCGCGTGCGCGTTGGTTTTTCTGCATTGCCCGCTTGAAAATATGTGGCTAGGTTTGCTGAAGAGCTGAAGTGATATTCTCGAGCATACGGATTTGGGATACGATTACGTACGTTCGCAAAATCGTGCGCAACTCGCCCCGTCCGCGAACAAAACAGCCAGCTGGCGCACGGCGCCACGAAAGCGATGCAAGGTGAGCTACCGCGCCGCTAACGGCTTAACCAGCTCACGTCTGCTTAGTACGTGTAACAGTCGCTGCACAACACGACGCGAAAATCTCGCGAAAGTGATCGTGTCCCCAAAAGAGCTCGAGGATCTATCGCGTACTACGTCGCACACACGGGTTGACCAGCTTCGTTTTGTCATAACTTGAGACATGCGGCGGTATGGGTACCACGAGTGCGCGTTATATCTAAAATAAACTTCTGTGTGACGCGTCGTCGACTCGTTTTGGCAGATGTTGCCTGAGCCTCTTTTCCAGTCCTAAGTGGCACTCCAAAAATCTCATGTACTAGCTCAGCTTTTATTTGAGCTACTAGGTGATAACCACGTACATACTGCATGGAATTATTACTAAGAGGTGGAAAAAGACAAAGCCGACGATGAAATAAGCAACAAAAGGATGTATACATTTCTCAATTCATCTTCGTTTTTTCACATCGACGCGTCGTAGCATAACATAATACCATACCTCATATACTGGCCCGTAGATCGAAGTACGCTCGCACGCCGTTCGCGACCAACGAGCACACAAAAAACAATGTCGCGATCGCTTTTATTCGATCAGTGCATTTTATCAACATCGAAGACCTAGTTGAAATAGTTAAGTTCTGACGGGGTTCACGCACGCAAACATACGACGGAGAGAAATATATAGTTCGATCACAATCGTCTCAGCTAAATGCACATAAAGCACACACGACACCACAATCGAATACTACTATGAAAAAATATACTCGAAAGGGGTCTCCATGCGTTCGTACGAACGTGTACATAACTTTTGGGACATGTGCACGACGCAGTTAGAATGGTTAGAACGCGACAGTTCGCCGCGTTGTTCACGGAAGGAAACTTCACGGGACACATAAGAAAAGCAATGAACATTAGCTCCAAATGCTCGCCGCCACTCATAATCGCGCCATCTTGCACGGCGGAACGGCGCCGAGCGGCCCGAGCGTAAGGACAAGCAAAGGTGTAGTCCGCAAGCGCCCGCATTGCAATCCGTCGAGTCCTCACAAAGATGGCGGCGAGCGCGTATCGTCTCTTTTCGGCGTCTGCTAGCCCGAAACCTTCCAGAAAACTTCCACGACTAAATTGTCCTGGAAGGTTCTGGCGACCCTCGGGCTCCCCGCGGGTCGCCAGAACCGTCCAACCCGAGAAAAACGAACGCCAACCGAAAGTGCACCGCGGGGGGGTCGGAGCAACCCGAGAAAAACGAGCGTGCTCTGGCTGGCTCTGGCAGCCCGCGGGTAGCCAGAAGTGGAAAATCGAAGAGCCCCAGTGTCGACCTGCCAAGCACGTGATCATCTGCGTCAAGATCATGCAAGAAATTTGATTTGCCGAGACTTCGGGTATGACGCCCGGTAGTTTTTAATCGAAGCGCGCTCGTTTGGCGCAGACCGGCCGTCTCACGGAGGAGGTTCAAAAACAGAACTTCACCGGTAGTACTAAAACCTACCGCGCGCTCTGACGTTTTGATCACGTGTTGGACTGGCACGCTGGGCTTCAATCGCTTGACGTAATGCCCCCTCCTTTCTTTTACAGCGAAAGTTGTTATGAGATCATTTCAACGGCCGTTTTTAGCGCCGTAGTTGTCCGCCGCCGCCCCCGGTGTCCGTACCCGCTATCGCACGAAATAAGAAAAAAAAAAAGAAATAAGCAAAAATTTCCAGAAAGGAAAATTGCCAGGCCTGCGCTGAAACCGCAGCACAGTCACAGCGAAAGCTGGAAGAGCGGCGTTTCTAGAGCCCGTTGCATGCTCTCTTGCGGCTACTAATAAAAGTACACTAGCAAGGTACCCACTACGCCATAAATCACAATTTTTGTGAAGTTGCGAAGCACCTACTAAGCTATTATCGTCATTCTGCGAAGAACCGGGGCACCAGCTACACGTCTGTAAGGCATTATGTGCACTTTCTTGAAGCGACGACATGCGCAAATGGCTCATGCGCCTATAGGCTTCCTTGGCAACCAATACAAGTGCATTTGGGAGGAACCCACTACGCTATAAATCATTGTATTTTACTGAGACCACGAGGAAGTGGATCATTCGCTTATGGGCTTCCTTGGCAACCAATACAAGTGCACTTGCGAGGAACCCACTACGCTATAAATCATTGTAATTTTTGAGATGTAGGGCAGCAGGCACTGTGCCATTTTTCGTCATTCTACGGAGAGCGTTGGTAGCTGCTAACGCATGTAAGGCATTATGCGCACTTTGTTGATGCTGTGTCTGATGACGATGAAGTTATGGCAGAGCCCTTTGTAATGGGTTGGAAGCATTCAATAACCTACTCGTTGCGCAATTCGCATTGTGTGACTGGTTACAGAATTCGCGTTGTGCGACGCTTGGTGCTTATTTTATCTTCTACCACGCTATATTGCATATGCTAATGTGGTTCCTTCCCGACATGAAGCCTGTATAGGACCTTTTTGCAAAGCAGTTTCAAGCACCGGCATGGCTCAGAGGTTGAATACTGGGCTCCCACGCAGAGGGCCCAGGTTCGAACCTCGTGCCATCCTGGAATTTTTTTCTTATTTCGTTTTTTTTTCTTATTTCGAGCGATACTGGTTACGGACACCGGCGGCGGCGGCGGCGGCGGCGGCGGACAACTACGGCGCCAAAAACGGCCGGTGAAATGATCTCATAACAGCTTTCGTTGTAAAAGAGGTTCGAACCTGGGCCCTCTGCGTGGGAGCCCAGTGTTCTACCTCGGAGCCATGCCGGTGCTCGAAACTGCGTTGCAAAAAGACCCTATACAGGATTCATGTCGGGAAGGAACCACATCAACATATGTAATGCAGCGTGGTCGAAGAGTAAAATAACAACCAGGCGTCACACAACCGCGAATCTGTAACCGGACGTCACACAATGAGAATTGCTCAACGAGTGGGTTGTTGAATGCTTCCAACCCATTACAAAGGCATCTGCGATAATGGTTGCCAAGGGAGCCCATAAGGCACTCATGATCCATTCCCTCAGGCTCTCAATAAAGTTAACTCGCTCTCGCTCTCTTCTCTCGCTCTCCGTTTCTCCAGTTAATGTATGTTATAAAGCGTGGTGGGACAGTTAAATAACGACCGGGCGTCACACAATATCAATTACGTAACTAGTGGGTCGTTTAAAGCTTCCAACCCATTACAAAGGCCTCAGCCATAATTCTTCAGCCCCATCAACCGTCGCATCAACAAAGTGCACATAATGCCTTACAGATGGTACCTCGCTTCTCCGCAGAATAACGAATATTGTCGTGATGGGTGCTTCCCAACTTCCCAAAAATTATGATTTGTGGCGTAGTGGGTACGTTGCTAATGTACTTGAATTAGTAGCCACAAAAGAGTTTATAACGGGCTCTAGAAATGTCGCTCTTCCAGCTTTCGCTGTGACTGTGCTGCGCTTTCCGCGCAGGCCTGGAGTTTTTTTTTTCTTTTTGCTTCCTCCATGCTCTCGGGCATGGAGCTTCCTCCATGCTCTCCATGCCCGAGAGCATGGTGGAAGGAAAAATAGAAGGGGGCGCCACGTGATTCCCCTAGCCTCGGCTAGCCAACCTCCTCTGAAACCGCACCTCTCAGAGTGCGCGGTGCCTCCTGCGTAGGATTAGGCCCCAGTAGCGCCCGCAGCAGACTGAACCAAAGCGATCCGTCCAATAACAGCGCTTGCCTATCGCGTCACCAAGGCCTATTTCTCTCCTAATTCTTTCTATGACTAGGCTTCAAGATTGTCACGTGACGCTCGCTACTAGTGGTTCCTTCCTCCATGCCCTAGGGAGACCTGAACAAGGATCCTGTCATGTCGCCCGAAGGTGGAAGGCTCCATGTCTGGCCGGTGCAGTGAGGTAGGCGGTAACGTGAAGCTTTGGCAGGCTGCCGATATGCAAATACGCGGAGAACGAATGCAGTGTTTGTTCGAGCAGCGCTAGCAAATAAGTTTCAAGGGGCCGATCATACCCGTGTCACTCGAGCACTTGAAAGTCTTTTAAGCAAGAAGACTTCTTCCGAAAAAAAAAAATTTCACACGCAGACACATGACAGAGATCGATCTCTTTTTCAGAAAAGGTCTTTTCTGGAAATCGAGTTCGTCGATCTTTTTCACGGCCGTAAAAGAGTAGCCTCGAAACCAGTGGGCGCCAGGAATTATGAAGTGGGAAAAAATAACTGGCAAGTGTTTATTGTTCTGTCACCTAGGCTCATCATAAAAATAAATTTCATATCTCGTAGAAGGAGTAATAAACCGTTTAAAGCTTATTTTCTTGTTTACTCTCGAAAGGCCGAACGAGTCGGGGATATTAGAAAGTTTTAGTGCCGGGGACCCCAAGCCACCTGCGTACGTAAGCCCTTGCGCTCTTTTGTATTCTCCGTGGATGCGGCTGGGAGTACAAAGGAACGCAAGAGCGTGCGTACGCAGGTGGCTTGGGGTCCCCAGCACTAAAGCTCTCTTACATGAAGACGCTTAGCGCGTCGCATGCACATACGCAAAATGCACGGCGCTGTAACATGCATGGCCACGGCCGGACTAGAAAGGCGAGCGAGCATTCCCTCTGTCTGGCGCGCCTTTTCAGTCTGGCCGTGATATGGCCAACGGCGGTCACCGAACAGCCCCGGACGCACAGAAAAAACAACGGCTACCATACTTGGGCGTTATATATCGAAATCACGGAAGTTCATGATCGCGATACATTATGTTATTTTCACTGATTCAGTTTTGAAAGCTAGCGCCACGCTTTCGGTTGCGAATTCAGACGAAAATACTAAAAAGAGATCGTCGGTGCCGTGGGTCTGGGAGGCAACGCCTTTTAGGGGCGAAGCTCCTTAAAGCGGCACCCGTTCGTCCCTCGTAGTTGTCGTAGTCGTAGTGCGTAACCAGTCGTAACGCTAGTACCAGATCTTGACCTCCAAGGTGGTGCCGGTGGGAGATTTTTCCTGCGCGTTGTTGAACAATAAAAAATTCGCAGCGTGCGCGTTAACTAAAAGCCGAATTCTTCTGTCTCTCAATCCCCATTAGCAGCCATTGGCATGTTCCAGTAGGAAACGTTAGTAGAAGTAGAAGTGTAAGTGTTAGCTAAAAGCCGACTTCTGTCTCTCATTCCCATTAGCAGCCATTGTTTACCTCCAAGGTAGTGCCTGGTGAGATTTCTCCTGTGCGTGATTAAACAATAAAAATTTTGTTGAAAACGCCGTTGATTGATGAAATAAACCAACGAAAGACGCCAGATGTTTTCTAAAAGCAATACGAAAGAACGCCAGATGTTTCTAAAGCAAAACGAAAAGACGCCAGCTGCTTAACGAAAGACGCCAGATGTTTTCTAAAGCAATGGTTTTCTAAACAATGAAAATTCACAGCGTACATATAAAATTAAAGTGAGCTGAACGTCGTCATACCTCATCGAACCTTTAGTATAAACGCGCCCGATCTCACGTCGGTGATGATGTACTGGGCAGAATTCACGGAAGATTCACGGTTTACCAATGAACCTTCGCAGCTTCGCCCACTCATCATCATTCACTCTGTGGATGCTGTGATTTTTTATTAAATTTTCCAACTTCGTGAAAGACCGCTTACGTAAAAGAGTTTTTGCGTGTTCGTGTGACACGGGTTTCAGAGTCACATGTCGCATAAACCATGAAATAACCAAAGCAACCACCGCACCCCTAGGCCATCTGGTGCCTAAGAGCACAACCTATATGCATGCCCTAAGTCCATTCCTCCTTGCTCGAACGCGGCGTGCAGCATCGACAGAATAAAGCTTCTACCATTATTAGGGCGCCTAGGCGTTCTGATGCGACAGTGCAACATCTCACGATCAAAGTAAAACCCGCCTGTGTAAAACTTATAAAGAAACGAGAGCTTTTAACTCGTTTTCGTCAGCAGACATTTCCCTAAATTGGGTTCGGTGGTCAACTTAGTTTTCGTGATTCGGGTTTACAACGTTGAACCCTCTAGGTACCTGCCAGGGATTAGAAACACTCTTTAAAAAAAGGTTGTAGTGCTTACTAACTACGGTTTACTAACTACTTGTCACATATGTTACTACCCTGTTAGTAAGTGCGGTTAATAACGGGGAGGTTAGTAACCGTTACTACCCTCGCCGTTACAAACGCACTTAGTAGCGGTTACTACCTTTCTCGTTGCTAGCTAGTAAAAGAGGTAGTAACGGTTACTACCAAAAAAAAAATTAGTAACCGTGATCCTTTCGCATCACGAGCCTCCTGCTTTTATAACGGTCAAATTCGCGAGCATCAACATTGCGATATATCATTAGGTAATTATGCACAGTATGACATGAATCAGAACAGCACACATAAACAACGACAAGGCTACGCGACACGTATAATTCAAAAGTGTTTCCAGGAGTATATATAGCCCTACCTCTGGGTACGCAGCTGGTGCCAGTGGGCAGCTAGGCTTTAGGATAGATAGGTTAAGTTATGCGCCTATATTATATAGCGTACAATTTTATTAGGTGCGCGAGGTAACGTAGCGTAGAACTTTTAATCAAGCATATTAAGAAAATCATGTTATATTTATATTTTGCGTAATATCATCTCAACATGGCCTAATATACAAGACCCAACACGGGGTACTAAGCTTACTAATATCGCCTGAGTGATCTTGAATGGATCCCCGTGCTAGTGAACAGGTTCTAAAAAGCTCGTTCTAATAACTTCTATGATTCGCTTAACAAGTTCATTTAACAGGTGCATCGCAAAAAGTTAGTAACGGTACGCAAGAGGTAGTAACCGTTGCAACTTTTAAGTGTATGCTAACGTAGGTAGTAAAAAGGTAGCAAAAAGTTAGTAATGGTCCAAGAAAGCTAGTAGCAGCGGCTGTTACTAACTATTTGCTCGTGGTTACAAGCTTTTTCCGAACTTTTTTTTAAGAGTGATGTTCTTCGTTAGATGGAGAGCTTCGTAAAATCACGATTCGTTAGATCGAGTTTTCACTGTATGTGTTATGTTACGGGAGAGCTCTATGCACCTGTCTTTAACAGATAACAGCAGAATTAGTGTATCTTCACAAACAGAGAAGACTTAAGAGTGCAATATATGCACTCAGTAATGGAAGAGCGTTAAGCGGTTCGTGATAGAAAAAAAAGTCAGCGCCCACTCTCCATCGGCAGTTCTCTAAGTGATGCGCAAGTTTTTAATTGAAGCTTTAGATGCCTCGTCAAACGCGAAAATTGACCGTCGGCGCCATCGGCGTCTCACGTGGTCGACATCGACACAAGGGACGCAAAAAAATTATCATCACGTGATTACGTCACCATATGACATTATTATGACGTCACAGATCACGAAAATGTGTGGCGTCATTGTGACACCACATGACGACATCATCAAATGACATGGTCGCTTGGTCAAAGGTGGGGTGATCACGGAGGCAGCGCAAAGGCATGTTTTGCGCAGAAAGCTTTCGGAAGGGTTTGAGGAAGGATCAATCGATCGACTGAGAAGCAAAAGAAGATGGCTTTCGCCTTCGAGTCGCCTTATGCGAATGTAAATGGGACCCTGTGAGTTCTACGGGAGGCTGGAGAGCATTTTTTTTTTTTTTCGGGTGGCATCGTCATGGAGTCTTTCACCTTGTTTGTAGACTTCGTCAGCGTGTGTAGCGGCCCTATGGAAGTATGACGACCACTGACACCCCTGTGGGGCACTGGCTTAGGAAATAACCACCACATTTATTTCTTTGTCATCCTACCGACAGATGCAGGAACGGCCCCAGAGAGTTTTTTCGTTGAGTTGGCATATATAGTTACGCACCTAAAATCAAGAACACAATAGTGCGCTGTGTAAGCGGTAAGCTGTGCCAGCTGATGAAGAGGTGGATTACACACGGCAGAAACGCCGGAGCCACGTTCATATGACTGCTTAGAAAATGGTAGACGACGCAGAGTACTAGGTATTCTATGATCGGAGAGCGGTACATTGGCCCTACTCATCAAGGATCATCAGCATGGTTGCTGTGTTTAGAAAAAAAAAAAGACTCGCAGAGTCCCTTATTAATTCGCCGAAGACTACTCGAAGGCGAAAGTCATCCGGCAGGCTATCAGTAATCGTTTTTCGGGAAGTAGCGAAGTAACCAGCAAGCGTTTGTAAAACATTGTGTGCACCTACGTAGGTGGACACTCTGTTGAGGCTTTGGCTGATGACGATGAATATGAATTATCGATGAGCAGTTTGTTCTGGAAACAAATTGCGCGAAAAAACGGGGACTAGTAGAAGAAAGCAACAGGACAAGCGCATACTAACAAATTAACGTTTATTAAAAAACGAAGACATTTACACCAAGCAAACCACACGTTCACCACGCGGCCCCGCCACGGTGGTCTAGTAGTTATGGCACTCGTCTGCTGACCCAAAGGTCACGGATCGAATCCCGGCCGCGGCGGCTGCATTTCGGTGGAGGCGGAAATGTTTGAGGCCCGTGTACTTAGATTTAGGTGCACGTTAAAGAACCCCAGGTGGTCGAAATTTCCGGGAGCCCTCCACTACGGCGTCTCTCATAATCATATCGTGGTTTGGGGACGTTAAACCCCAGATTATTATTATTATTATTATTATTCACCACGCACAGAACCCAAACCTCAGATGTGCGCATCCAGATAGCTTATCTCAATTTTGTTCAAAGCAAGAGAAGGTTTAGACACAGTCATCACCGCCTTTCCCATAAACAAAGCTTCCATAAGTTCACGTGCCGTCTGGTCACGATGGCGAGCAAGCACTTTTGCATCAGTCAGGACTGGCGTGCAACTACAGCCACGGCAGTGCAGGACAGGTTAGACGACGCTGCCCTTTCAAGGATAACCAGGGTTTCCAGAATGAATTGCCAACTCGCCCAACAGCTCTATCTTTCTGAGCAGTTTGTAATGGGTGCGCAGGTGTCAACCACCCACTCGTTACACAATTCACACGGTGTGACGCCTGATGCGACTCGACGCTTCTGCCACGCAATATTAAATCTGTTAACGTGACTCTGGCATTTCGACAGTACGATGTCTCTTCCCGGAGCATCTTCGGCGCGGTGGTGTCACTCTGTGCTAGAATACTTGACAGCCACCCAGAATACCTGTTGCTGATACCGGTTTGAACTGTGATTTTTATTAAACTCACTAAGGTCACGCCAGTTTTTGTCGCCTGCGCAGCGCTTTTGAAGGCCAGCGTCCGATCAGGTACGCATATTTGGAGCGTTTACGAACCATTCAGGAAAACGAGATGGGGGAAGCGGGACGGCACCGTCTGCCAATGGAGCCGTACGCATTGACAGACGCAAGAAATGCTATTCCTCAAACCCTCCGTGCTTTCTCTGGTCAGTGCACCATTATTTGACAGGTTAGTTTAGTTGGTATGAAAATGCGCAAGTTTGGAGACCGCCAAAGAAATACCCTATATCTCTTCCATAATCTTTAGGCTAACATACCTGCAAGTGGCATTAGCTCACGCGTGAATCTGTTCGTCAGATGCTTGGTTGTCAGATAAGGAAACCAAAACTCAGAGGGTTCCTTATGTATTTCCCTAAGACGACTCGAAGGCGAAGGCCACCTTTTTTAGGGGCGAAGCTCCTTAAAGCGGCACCCGTTCGTCCCCGTCGTAGTCATAGAGTTAATATACTGACTCTAGAGGAAAGCTGGGCCGCGAGACCTATAACCACAAGAACGCTGACATCTTGGAACGTTGTCATTCTTGCCATCATATATCAATCCTAAAGAAGCATCTGCACAATTAAAAACTTGCGGATATTGTTTTGTGTTTATTTTGAATACTTCTACGAAAGAATACGACGGCTATTTATGCAATTTACTGCGCGCGGAAAGGAGCGTTTGCAGGCTGGTTGACTAGATGGCACCACCATATCAACATTCGCGAGTACGCGAGTGTGTGCTTGCGGCCGATTGCGCCGGTTTGCGCGTCGTGTTAAAGCCCCTGAAACTTCGTTCGCGAAGTGTATCTCGTAGTTGTCATAGTGTCCCGTGTGCGTTTTCTGTCGCCGCATACCACTCGACTTCATGTGACAGCCCTTTTTTCTTTCGAGCTGGAAACTTCAGTGCATCAGTGCAAACCAGGACGGACGGCAAAGAACGAGATGAGACAAGCCCTGAAAGTATGTACGAACTAGTCGCAACGGATTTTTAAATACTTTTAACGGCGATAAAGCTTCGTGGGCCGTGTAACTTTAGTTTCGATTGAAGCTTTCGGGAGCTGTCTCACTCACATTCGCCGTTGATGCTGCAATCGACATTTTTTCTGTTTACGGCTCTCTGCGCTGAAGTACGGCAGCAATGAGCTGAAAAAGAACGTGGATACGGGTGTCTCGCCATTGCAAGTCGAATCGGCGCGCAACCACGGCCTACGGACCTTGCTTCGAGCTGCGAATCTGTCCAGTGACCTTGTGCCAGCGACGGAGAAACTTTGGTAGGGAGTGCTAGTAAAAATCCATGCAAAACAGGTGGAAATTTTAACTATTATCACACCGTCCAGCTGCACAGACAACCGTACACTAACACACGGCTTCACGAATCAAACACAGCTGATTTCTTTGAACAGCGCGTAGCTGGCTTAGGTTGGTAGATTAAAACTGATTACTACCGTCAAATATAGAGAGCGTCTCAGGGTCTGGCAACGCTGGCAACAATCGTTTTGTTACATCATGGCGGAACACATGCGGTTATAGGTTCAATGCGGGGTCCTATGGGGAGCGTTTCCTCTAGAGTCTGTATATTAACTCTATGGTCGTAGTGCGTAACCAGTCTTAACGCTAGTACCAGATCTTGACCTCCAATGTGGTGTTGGTGGGAGATTTCTCCTGTGCGTTGCTGAACAATAAAAAATTCGCAGCGTGCGCGTTAACTAAAAGCCGAATTCTTGTCTCTCATTCCCCATTAGCAGCCACTGACATGTTCCAGTAGGAAACGTTAGTAGAAGTAGAAGGTAAGTGTTAGCTAAAAGCCGACTTCTTCTGTCTCTCATTCCCATTAGCAGCCATTGTTTACCTCCAAGGTAGTGCCTGGTGAGATTTCTCCTGTGCGTGATTAAAACAATAAAGATTTTGTTCAAAACGCCGTTGATTGATGAAATTAAACCAACGAAAGACGCCAGATGTTTTCTAAAAGCAAAACGAAAAGACGCCAGCTGCTTAACGAAAGACGCCAGATGTTGGTAAAGCAATGGTTTTCTAAACAATGAAAATTCACAGCGTACATGTTAAATAAAGTGAGCTGCAAGTCGTCATAACTCCATCGAACTTTAGTATAAACGCGCCCGATCTCACGTCGGTGATGATGTACTGGGCAGAATTCACGAAGATTCACGGTTTACCGATGAACCTCCGCAGCTTCGCCCGCTCATCATCATTCACTCCGTGGATATGCTGTGATTTTTTTCTCTTCAGTCGTTGTTTGATCCCCTCCCCCCCCCCTCAAAAACCTTTGCTAAAGGGGCCCTACCACACTTTTTCAGCATAGTCAGAAACTGCCGATCAGTAGTCGAGACTCTTGAGAACACGCGAGCCAAACGATAAAGCGCTGCACGCGGCGTGGACTTTAGAAATAATTTTCAAAGTCAGCTAAAAATCGTTTCCTCTTCTCTCTGCAAATGATGCCATAAACCCAAAGTCCACGGACATTGGCTGATTTGAGCGTCGTGAGTTGCATAGTTACTGCGGCTGCGCGGGATTCCGCCACTTGCCTGCGAGTGCACTCGCAATCAATACTGAACGTAAGCTGAGCGTTCGAGGAAAAGAAGAAAACAAAGTGCTCAAGGTCATGACGCGCACTGAGGAAGGGGCGCATCTTCTTGCCCGCTTGTCATCCCCCTCTCTGTGTAGCTTTCGGCGTCCTTGCTGTACGAAAGGAGAGAAAAAGCCCTTGAAGAGTGCGACAAATGCCTGTAACTCCAGTCGCACTTGATGGGTTCTAAAAATGTTGCGGCAGTAGATTCGTGTGGCAATGAGCTACACTTCTTGCGCAAGATTTTCTCAGACAACACGAAACAGACACGGACGGGCGCAATACGTGTCTGTTTCGTCCGTCCGTGTCTTGCGCCCGTCCGCATCTGTTTCGTCCGTTGTCTGAGAAATTTTGCGCAAGAAGTGTTGATCATGGAGTACCAACTAGCTTGAACCCACACCTTGTTAAGGCAATGAGCTGTTTAACGAGGTCATTGGACGATTACTTGGAAGAGTATTGTTGCAGGGCCCCTTTTACCTACCCGGTTTCGCACTGCTTTCAGGATCGGTGGCACTGCAAGCTTTCTGCACCTCAATTGGTTTGCACTGTGTCCGTGATAGGCCCACCTTGAGCAAGTGACGATGTCATGTGATGTCGCTATCGTGTGACGTCAATAAATTTGGCGATTAGTGACGTCATCTGGTGACGTTATCATATCATGATTTTTTGTATTACTCGAGTGAAGCGGCGCGCACGGTTCTTCTCATCAAGTAGAGATCTTACACATAAAGTAAATGTATCTCACTCTAACACACTGGCTACCTCACAATCATTTCACCTAAGACATGAAACGAATAGAACGGTCTGCCAGCTCATGTATTTTAGCATAAGCAATTGTGCTCTATTTAAAATTACTTTAGTTAAGCGCATCTTTCCTTCAAGCTTGATTTGAATAATGAAGCATGTCAGTTTTTGTTGTCGTATCAGCGCGATATATGAAAGTTGTGTATATATTGACCTACTGTTCCTAACTGGTGTATTGAAAAGAGTATCATGAAATATAATTAATTAGTGAGCTTGCATAACTTTTCACTGCTTCTTTTTTTTTTCGTGGGAAAATTGATCCAGCATTTGTGCTCTAACTAAATCGAATATATCACCCCGTCAACAAGACAACTGCCTGTGAGGTCTTTTTTTTTATTTTGGCCACTCTGTTTCGGCCCAGTTTCTCTGAAACAAAATCTAGCCACGAGCTAGAGGTAGCTTATAAGACTATACCACGACCCTAGCAACACGGAGCTACGTAACGTAGCAAAGCTTTGGTATAGTTGGTCACGCTACTTATGGAAACACCCAGGGGCCAAGCAGACGAAAACTTCTACGTGTTCTTCGCCCACTACTAAGACGAAGTAGACAAGACGTCTACATCGTCTTGTCTGCTGTTTCTTTTTTTTTTTTTTGAAAGATGGCTCTTAGGCATAGCCGCCTGCTGTTCTTCGTGTTCGTCAAATTTGGGCCTGGGTGTTTCCATAAGTACTGATGGAGTGCTTTGCACGGCTATTTCCTTTCCCGCAGACGCACCGCGATGTGCGCCCAACCAGCGGCACGAATACCAGGCAGCCCTACACCAGGCGGTGCTGGTGCGCTGTCGCGTGGAGGCCGAGCCTGCAGCTCCAACACTTTTTCGGCTGGACATTCGCCGGTGGTCCACGAGCAGGCACTCACGTTGCTCGACCACACTCGCTCAGCCGGTGGACTCGAGAGCCACATACGGTAACGGCCCATAGGGCGCTCTGTAACAAAAATATAATTACGCAGCTTCGCACTGGTGGGGCCAAGCCTGAAGGAACAGCGGAGCCGGGCGGCCTTCCTTAGCATGCCAGCCAAGTCTAGACTAGAGATAGCCAGTTAAGCCTAGATATAGGCCCATGAGCCTAGAAAGGGCAGCTAAGCCTCGGAAAGCCACGTTGAACCTAGAAGGCTAAGTTGAGGCTCTCTCTTTCCCCATTTATTTCTCTGTCTCTCTTTCTCTTTCAGGCTATCTCTTTCTTTCTCTGTCTCTCTAGTTGTTTCGTTTTCTGTCTTTCTTTCTTGATTGCTTGCTTTCTCTTTCCCTTTATCCTTTTCTCGTCCTCTCGCCAATAGCGATGCAATAAATGGTTCTAAACGCTTCTCTCGTACCGTGCCTGGATAGACGAGCGGTTACGATGCCCGCCTTCGAACCATGGGTGCTCAGGTTCGAATCCCGCCTCGCCAAGAAATTTTTTTCTTCTCTCTTCTTATTTCCCTCTCTCTGTTTCTCTTTATTACTTTCTCTCTCTCATTTTCGCGTTTTCTCGTCCGTAGAAACGCAACAAAATTGTTACGTGGATATAAGAGCACTGACCAAGTAGGAAACCACACCAAGCTCAAGCAAGACCGTCGTATTCTTCACCTTTCCCCCAGACGCCTTTCAGGATATATCACACTATGCGCTGTTACCGTCGGTGAAAACCACGCAACACAATCCCCGGCGGCAAAAGCGCCGACCCGGCGCGTCTGGCCACAGCAGAGAGAGGGTGGTAACGCTTGAGCTTTGGTATATGGAAGACATCACGGGATAACAGAGCCGAAGAGGTTGTGGAATTATCAGGAACAATTTCCGACGTAACGTAGGAAATTCAGGTTTTATCAGTCCTCTTTGGAAGGCCTCTGTTATTATAACCTTGTGCTGCAGTACATGACACTTTCCTGCCCCGTACTCGTTGTTTCACGATGAACTGAATTATTTAATAAAAAACAGACAAGAATAAAGTCAGTGAATGACTGAATCAATGCTGAATAGCTAAACCATATGAACACGCAGCTACGTGCCCCGCAGCGAGCTGGACTACGGCACACTCGCCTGCCTGGCTAGCAACCCTGTGGGCGCGGCAGCGACCCCTGCTTCTTCTCGGTGCTCGCGCCAGCGCCGAGGTGCAGTGTAATCCATCCGGGTCCTCGTCTCGCCTGCATGACGGCGTCGCCGCTCGTCAACGGCGCCTCCCTTCTCGTCCAGCTGAAAGACCCGCGAGGAGTGCTCCGGGCTTCTCTCAGATCAGCGCAGCCCGTAATTCTGGTACTTTTGGCGTTCCAAGATAAGTCGGTCGTGGTCATTTTGTCTTTTTTTCTTAATTTACCCACCTGCGGTGCTCTAAGGGAGAGCCCAGGTGCTTCACGAGCCTCTGTCACATTCACGACGTTTTTTGCGATTTTCATGTGTAGATACTTCTTAATCGCCCGGGAATGATACCCACGTGTTATGCATTCTCACTTTCTTTCTTTGATGGAAATCCTGGCCGACACATCTTATCACGCCACACGGGATGATGTAGTATGCCAGTTATTATTAATATGCCAATGATGTTTTCTACAAGTACGCTGTCTCAATATTACAGCAAAGCTGTATATGCCTGGGAGGTGCGAAAATGGCGTTCCGTGAGTCCTTGAGTGCGCAGAAACTATGTTGGCATACGCTACCTCAAACTATGTTGGCATACGCTACCTCCGCGTTGCACTGATTTCTCTTCAGGCCTCACCTGCATATTCGCAATGTCCACGAACTATAGGTGGCGCGCCGTGCGATTCAAGATAGCGCCCCGAGGAGGGTAACCCGTTTGTTAGCATATGAACAGATAGGACGTGCGGACTCACTGCCCGTGCCACTTTCACCGGATGAAGTGATGAGCTGCACTGAAATGGATATGAGACCAAAATACTTTCCAAAACCATGGAAAGTGCTAAGTGCTCATCACCTAATTATTCGCTGCGGTGTGAAAGGTTGCATTTCAGTTCCGTTACCGTGCATCAACGATGCTTTGCGAAATCCTGTGCGGGCTACAGAAAACTGCATGAACTAGAATTGACGTTTGAACTGAACGGCACTCTGAGGTAATACGTACCGAGCCTGCCTGGCCGATTTGCCGCGGTAGTAGGCCTCCAGCGAGTAGCGTCATTGCTGAACGGGACCGCATGTTTAACGTGGAGGTGGTTTGCAAACATATTACGCCATCGTGCTTGCTTGCGCAGTCAGGAACGCGGAGTTACTTCTTCAACGGGAAGCATTTAACATCCCATTCAGTAGCGCTTGTGTCACAGCCATGCTCAGACTGTAGCCGTGTGCATTCACTTCGCTCGCATGTTGCAGGTTCGATCAGCACGATCGAAACATGAATATCGAAAATAATGCACACGTATGCTTTTTCGCAACGTCGAATAATTCCACGTAGCGAAACATTCGTCGAACAACAATGCCGTTCGGAAGGTACCGGTGAAGTACAGAAGTTAGCCGAGAGGCGTGGATTGTGGCCGTGACTGCACGTTTCATCGCTCTAACCATTTCGCTTCGCTGGTCGAGCTTGAGCGTGTTGGCTGCGTGCGGCACTCCACATTATCCACAATAATTGCGCTACATCCAATGCACAAAAAAAACTATGCTTTATTTTGATCTCGCTCAAGGATATTACACGTTAAATACAATCAAAGTGACTTACGAGCGTGAAAGAACATTAACGCACGAGGGGACGTGAAGTGCAACTCGCTCCTCGTGAGTTAGCAGCTGATCCTTCATCGTCGCTGTCACTCTCGGTGCTTTCACAGCCTTCTACGTCCAGTGAAAAATCCTCGTCGTCAAGATGGTTCCTTTCAACATCACTGCTGAAAGCAATCTGAGGAATTTCCTCCGCGCCGAACGACTTCGACCACTCCGCGTCACCATGTTTACAATTAGACAGGCGTCTGGGCGCGGAGAACATTTCGCTTATTTTGCTCTCAAACCAGTCAACAAGCAAATCGCTTGCAGTGTGCTGCCACACCTATCAACAAACGTACAAAAACCATCGGCGCAGCGCTGGCCGCGAACTGGTGAAGGACGGCGTTGAGAGTGTTCGCTCCACGAAAGGCGTGGAGCGGACGCGTCCACGAATGACTAAAACCTCACTCGCACGATTCGTAACAGCGCTTTCCTGACTAAAGATAGACGCCCTGTAATGTATATTGCCAACTGAGATTGCTCACGTATAGAAGAGCACATCGCGAGCCCGCGTGACCTCCCGCGTACAATGTTATGGATTCATGCACTGCAAAATACACTGACGAATGCTATATGCAAGTAAAACAGCGTGAGTTTCAACTGAAAATGTCAGACGATAACATTGAACTAACCTACGTGGCTACAGAAAACCTCGCGAAGCTGAAATGGGTGCACTGTGGGCTATCATTAAAAGCGCGAGTTATTACGTATTTTCACGAAAACTTCGCGTCTCGCAAGAACGAATCAGATTTCTCGTGTCACGGAGGGCCCGGTTTGTTCACTGATGCAGGGAACATGCAAAGTCATAGTGTTCCTTTCTTTCCAACGCGTTAACACCGAGGCTAGCACAGCCGAACAAGGGAGCGACTGCGTAGTGCTGCCATTTTGTCGGCTACTAACCCTCCTTGAGAGGATGCTCCTGAATTCCGCTTGGCGGCGCGAGAGTCTATGGGCATTGCGATATAGCTAGGGGTGAAACCGACCGCAGCACGAACTACTACCCATAATATCGTTTCGGGGTCCTAAATATCCTTTAAAAGGTCGCTGCCGCATTTTTCGAAGTATCCAGCGATTTGCTTCATTAAAGGAGTTTATTTCCTCACGAATCGACCGCTGTAAAAATGTTTACAATCCGTCAAGTACGAGCGGAGTTACAGAGATTTGTCACAAGCTGTAACTGCTTTCACTTTTCTCTCGTCCCGACGAGCGCGCTGGAAACTAAGTAGGGAGGAAGACACATGGGAAAGAAGTTACGTCACGCGCGCGACATGACCTTAAGTACTTCTTTTTTTCGTCGAACGCGTGGCTTACCTTCAATGTGATAGCGAGCGAGCACTGTGGCACGTGGAGGCCTCCCGCGTCGGCCGCCGTAACTATGTAGCTATATAACCGTAACTATTAGGGTATATGGTATCATTCGTAGAAAGGAGAGAGAACGAATTCTAGCTGATTTTGAGAATTAATTGTAAATACCAGGCCGCGTGCTGCGCCATGATGTTGGCTCGCGTGTTCTCAGAAGCCTCGACTACCGATCGGCATCGTTTGCTGACCATGCTGAAAAAGTGTAGCAAGACTCCTTTAGGCTAACGACACCAAGTAAAGTTTGAAGCACTCATCTCTGAAATGTTGGTGGTAGAGAAACCAAAGCCACTGCAGAGACACTTCGACGATCCCACGTCGTGATAACCCGGGCCGCAGCTTTCATCTGTGCTGGTTTGACCATCGTAACGGATGATTGGCAATGCTTCTTTTTAAGTTTTTTCTTCATTTCATTCCGCCGTGTGTGTGCAATATATGCTGAGTGACGCTTAGCGTATAATGCCTAACTGGCTGACTGACTTACTGAATAAAAGGAAGCAATTTAACCAGCCAACTAACTGATTTCGTTAGACGCGTAATGCCAGATCCCGCGTACTTAGAATTAGTGCACGTTAAAAAACCAGGAAGTAGCCGGGATTTCCGACGCCCTCCACTACGGCGTGCCTCATAATCCTATATAGGTTTTGCCGCGTAAAACTACACATGTAATATTTACCCACTGGAGTCAATGATTGAATACTAGAAAGGATTCATTTATGTTGTGGATATTATGGCGCGATATTGCTGATAATGTCACAAGTTTCACCAAATCGTGCGTCGTTTTGGAACTCATATTGACAGCCTGTATCAGATTACGTTACCATAAGCATAATGATTAAGCTGCACGGCCCTGAGCAGTACGCGGTAAACCTTTCCGTCCAATAAAACGAAGCACGTATGAGGCACAGGCTCGCCGTATTTGCCATGACTGATCCCGTGCCTAAGCACACTTTCATTTACCTAGTATAAAGCGCAGCATGCGGCATAACAGCCTAGTAATGAGGGAGTGTGACAGCACTGTTTTCTGCAGGCGGGAAGAACCTTTATAATTCGTAGTGAAAGAAATACCTACAGTTCGTTAATGGACAGAACACTTTCAAGTTACGAGTTGAAGCCTTCAGTAATAATACTTGTTTGGGTTTTACGTCCCAAAACCAGGATATGATTATGAGGGACGCCGTAGAGGAGGGCTCCGGAAATTTCGACCACCTGGGATTCTTTAACGTGGACCTAAATCTAAGTACACAGGCCTCAACCAGTTTCGCCTCCACCGAAAATGCGGCCGCCGCGACTGATATTCGATCCCGCGGCCTTCGGGTAACCAGTCGAGTACCATAACCACATCCACCATAACCACTAGACCCTGTGGCGGGTCTTGAAGCATTCAGTGCCTCGGTTTGGTGATATGGACTTAATTAATTCTATGACGAAAACGGGAAAAAACCATCGTTCGTTTTCTTTTATCGCTTCTTCTGACATCGGTTGGAAACGGCTTTTCCCTTGAAGTTGTCTATGAGTACTCATTGAAAATGTCTGGTGTGTCCGCTACAAAGGATTTGGCGTTTTACTGCAGAACACAAGGTAGAGATTCGACTCTCGGACTTTATTCCACACTTTCGTGGGGCCAGAGTCCGAGATAATTCGTGCACACTGCTCCAAGTGCAAGTTAGTGTACCCAGGCGGTTATTTTTATTCCGGGCCACTCAATTTTGCTCCGCAAGTTACGTAAGGTTGTTTACTTACGGATTTTTCTCATGCACCTTGTAAAGCAAAGTTCATTTTGTTCCCCAAACACAGCTTAAGGGTCCACTGTTTAGCCACCCTGCTGGCCACTGCTTTCATGGTGAGCCCCTCGGGACAGCGCAGTTCAGCGTCGACTCCGATTCACTTGGCCCCGACAAGCCTTCAGGAGGACAACGCAAAGGCAGGGTCCAACAGAGCTTCAGTCTCATCGCAGGGTTGGAGATTTACGATTCATGTCGTGATGATTTGGAACCTGAATTACAAGACGACGAAGATACGTCATTAGAGGAGATGCGCACCTCACTGTGCCCCATGCGCACCCAAGAACGATATTAGAGAGCTTTAGTGAGCTCTCCCTGCTTCCTTTAACTCACCAGGCGCACCCAAAGAGAGTACAATACAACGCAAGAGCTTGCCTAGACAAGCCGCTTGGGGGCCCCGGCACTAGAACTCTCTATTAGCGAGTTTTCGTGCTGCGTACGTAAAGTCCGTAGCGGCGTTGCTTGCGTAAGAACGCAGCATTACGCATAAAGCGCGCGCACAAAACTTCTGCGCATATGCTCTATGCGAAATGTAGCTTCCTAACGTACGCAAGGCCGTTACGAAGGATAGATGCCGACTAATAAAACTTGCTATTGTGCAGCGGACAGCCCGGAATCAGGCTGTTTTAAGACATCACTACGTGCACAACGGTCTCAGACTACTCCCAGCAGCGAAAAAAAATGTTGCTGCTTTCACGTGTTTTGTATTTTTATACAAATTGTTAGACTGTTGCATTGTTGAATAAATACTGTTAAGGCGAATTGTTTTTCAATGCGTGCTAGGCCCCGAAATGGAAGCGCGCCTTTCTGGAAAATGCTCCAGGTAAGTACGTGGCTAGAAATTTTTTTTTTTCTTCCATTAAGAAGTGCATGAAAGAACATCCCGTGAAGGCCCTATGCAAGATGGTCTCGAGCTGTTTTATGATTAAGTACCCTCATGAGTCTCCAGAAGCTCTGTCATGACTGAACATTTCCCCATATTTATAAAGGCAAAGGGGCGAGGAGGGTAAGGCACTCGTTGCTCTTGGAGTGCCGGACTGCAAACTTGATACGTATCACATTCAGGGCTCAAAATCTGGGCTGCCATACTTTCGGGAATACCACAGAACATGCTCTTCAACATGTTCAAGCGCGCGTGAATATTTTTTAAAGAGCTATAGCATAAGCAGGGAACATCACGCACGCCTGTTATTTGACGAAGCATTAATATGATGCTTAATCAAGCACTATTATAGAACTGCAGTTATCGCTTTGTGGTGTCCAGGCAGTGCTCTTTGGGCCGCGTTGCATGCCCGCAGCGCAACAGTACACGTATTGCTTATCACTATACGGCTCCGTGCTTTAGGAGCTTTTTTGATTTTTGCGGAAATTTGGCTTTTATCGGAATTTTTCGGCTTCCGTAAATCCCCAATTCTCCGAAATTCGGAGTTTAATTTCGCATTATTTCAATGCCCCCAACATCTTCAATGAAATGGTATCTGCACACGAAAACATTAAACACATGACGCGTATTTTAGTTGTATAGAAGGTCTGAACGCGCAAACACATACACACAAACGCAAGCTCTTGAATACAAAACTATGTTTGTGCGTATTAAAACCTTAAAGCTTGTTGTAATAGACAAGAGAATGCTTTACGACATACTCAGCGCTCGTGATGTTGTCTTCTGCGTCTTTCATCTTTTGCGCTGTTCCAAGATGAATGCGAACCAACTAGCCCAACCCTCCCTCTTGATACTTATGAGGTCCATATATTCGATATCTGGCGCGCCCCAGTGCCGCCAGGGGACCGTAATCTAGATGGCGTCTCGCGCTCCCGGGGCCGTACACACGTTCACGTCTCTCGCTCCGTGAGTGACAAGCCCTTTGTTAAATGTGCGATGGGTGCGGTCAAGAAGATAGGGACCTGAGATAAAGTTTATATTGGCCGAACCGGCCGGTGTATCAATGACTGCTTAGATGTTTTGTTAACGTGTTTGTTAACTGCGCGCCACACTAATCATACAGAAGTCTATCTCACAAGAGAATAGGTCAACAGAAGGACAAGCGCAGTGTCTTCTTGTCGTCCGTGTTTACTACCGCGCAGTATAAATACGTCGATCATGAATCACCAACTCGTCCAATCGTCCACCTTGATTGGTCAACAGAAGGTTTGCTGAGGCATTTGTTCCCCATCTTGCAGATGTTGATGCTTCGAATATTTTTTATTCTTTTTATCTTTTCAGCACTTGCGTCCTCTTCAACTCAGGCGCACAGCCAGTGGTCGTGCATTGCCTGCTGCATTCTAGTTTCAGATTGGTCCCCGTACCTGTCTTTAGCGTACCCGAAGAAGCACGTGCTGTATGTAACGTGTTTGCCCCCAAGGAGCACTCCATGTCCTTCGCGGAGTGTGAGAGCCACATCGTATACGAGGGTCACCTAATGTGCGGACAGGTATATGTAGGCAAAACTTGGCGGTGCCTCAACGATCGGTTGAGGGAACATAAGGACACGTTAAAGACTGGCACGTGGAGAAAGTGGACTCGCTGTCCATTTGTTATTTTTCCTACTCTTTTTTTTCCTTCTCTATCTTATACATTTCCCCCTTTCCCATCCCCACGTGTAGCGAAGCCAGCCGAGGTCGTCCTTCGACAACCTCTCTGCCATTGCCTTTCGTTTCTCGCGCTCTTTAGCCACTACTAGAGTGGCTTGCTGGCAGTGGCGTACCGACTCGTTCGCGAGTGGGGGGGGGGGGGCAGGCGTGGCACACACACACACACACACACACACACACACACACACACACACACACACACACACACTATATATATATATATATATATATATTATATATATATATATATATATATATATATATATATATATATATATATATATATATGAAAGACGGGGAGGGAACTTCATTTGCTTTTCAGAACTGTTGTATGACATCAAGAAAGAATCTGCACAAACAGATTGTGCAGGCGGGGCCGCCCTATACCGCGACAACATAGCAGTATTTAATAACAATATGGAAAAATTAGCGTCAAGTTTTAAAAATACAGCCAAATTTAACTGAGCATTCCATCAGCAAACTTCAAAGCCTCAGTTTGGCGTTGCAAATACGATGAGTATGAAGAAGCTGCTATGACTCTTGTACTTAAATCCTCACTTATTAAACGAAACATGTGGCTGACAAAGCAAGGTACTTCGCTGAAGTCTTCAGAAGAAGCCGACTGGCATTTTTTTTTTACTGTTAGAGCCCTCTAATATCTGAATAAGGCCAAGTTCAGTCGATTAATATTTATGGAAACCACATTGAGGTGGTTGTATATATATAAGATTATAAATGACTGCGAATTTATATACTAGGTGTCGTTCCTTGCCCTCCTTCTTTCCCCAGCTAGGGGGGGGGCATGGGGGGGGGAAAGCGGTGAAGTGGCTCCTCCCCTCCGGACCCTCCAAGTAAATAAGTCTACGTGAACTGTGCAAGCTGAAGTATTCATTGAAAAATGTGGGCGATTATAACGTTAAACTGCCCCTCATTGTTTTCTTCCGTATAGGTCGTTTGCTGTTAATGATTGGTCGAAATTTTCTGGGTCATGCTCACAGCACCTGCTCGTAACACTACGCGACAAATGACGCGTAAGTGATCCACCGCGTAATTACCACTTACGCATGACTACGTCAAAAAAGTAAACTATTTTCAATACGGCGTATTGTTAGTCATTGGTTCTTCGCTATTCGTCAAAAGTTTTTTGTGTTTCATAAAATCACCTCCTTGTTACGCGACGTCACAAGTCTGCGAAAATCGCGGCGTTAAAATGAAGTGTACACAATAAGCAGTTCACTACTGTGCTGACCAATAACCACATTTTTTTTGGAATAGCAACACAATGTCTCATTCTGAACGTAATTCAAGAAGGCTGCCTGCCAGTCACATTGGCAGTGGCTACTTATAGCAACGGGCGGGATGGCTTCATACGTGTATAATAGATACTTTAAGTTATAGTGTAACGATGTTGAGCTGTTTTTGTGAGCATACAACTCTCTGTGAACTCACCGTTGCTGACAGAGAAGTAACGGGAGAAATAAACATTGTTACGAACAGATACAATCCTTTGCAAGTGGGCAGCCTTCTTAGTCCAGAAAACCGCAGACGCTGCATCTCCCTGGTCAGGTGTTAAAGTTACGGGGTAAACTTGAAAGATGGGCTTCTCAATGTGCTCGAGTCCACTGCCTTGTTAAAATCAACCGCGATCGCTGCAGGCTACCATATGATAAGCAAGTTGAAGTAGGCCTATCGGAGACTAAAGTGGGAATGTTTTTTAGTTCTCCTGGCTCGGCACAACTAAAATACTCGGCACTTAAGCGCACTCATCAACTCACAGCAGCTCGGATATGGAGCAGCAGGGAAGCTATTAGCATTCAAAGAAAGAAACTAAATTTCATAAAAAAGGGAAGCATTTGATCGGCCTATAAACGTTTACTGGTTCCCGCCCGTATTTGCGTCACCGATTACTTAAATTTCAGACCGAGCAGAACAAAATAAAATCATGACAGATTGTTCTAATGTTATAGAGCCCTTGCTGAGCGATAGCCTCCTCTGCAATGCACGAGCGCAAGGCGCGAAAGCGTGGCATAGGCAGCCCGCACCGCAGAGACCCTACAGCGCGTGTTCATGACGCATGGAGGACAGAGGAGAGAGAGATGAAAAAAGGAAGGCCGGGAGGTTAACCAGATATTAGCATCTGGTTTGCTACCCAGCACTGGGGAGGGGAAATAGGGCAAGAAAGAGGGTCTAGAGAGAGAGAGGGGAAAAAAGAGGAGAAAAAAAAAGCCGTACACACACAAGATAAAAAAAACACACAGGGACGAAGTTCTTCTTACAATCGTTCAAAAAGGCCGGTAGATCGCAAGAAGCGCAGTAGCGCTTGCATGGCCTTCTTCTGTGACGTTGCGTCTTGTCGATGGCGTAGAATTCTTTCTTCCGACAAAGGTCGGTCGTCCAACTTGTTCAGCGCGTTGCAAAGAGATAGTCGCTGTGCATGTACAGTGGGCAGTCGCAAAAAATATGTCTAATTGTTTCTGCGTTTCCACAGTGGTCACAGGCTGCGGTGTCGGCCATCCCAATGCGGAAAGCATAGGCGTTGGTAAACGCAACGCCCAACCACAGCCTACACAAAAGGGTCGCGTCTGCTCGGCGAAGCTTGATGGGACTTGAAGACTTAATGTAGGGTCAAATGAGTCGATCATGTTGAAGTGTGGCTCATTCCATTGTGACGTGGTGCGTTGGCGAGCATGCAAACGAAGCTTCCGTGCAGCGTCGGTCCTAGAAAGCGGTAGTAGTAGTTATGGTCTTCTGCGTGGGCTGAGCGGGCAGCTTGATCGGCCCGTTCATTGCCGATGATTCCGCAGTGACTTGGTAACCACTGAAAAGTGATCTGATGTCCTTTCTCAGTTAGGTGGTGGATAACCTCTGCTGTCTCTAGCACCAGCTGTTCGTGCGGCCCGCGGCGTAAAGCTGACAGTAGAGACTGCAGTGCCGCCTTCGAGTCGCAGAAAATAGTCCACTTGTGCATCGGTTGGTCATTGACGAATTGTAACGCTCTATGAAGGGCTGCCAGTTCTGCTGCCGTCGATGTTGTTGCGTGAGATGTCTTGAATTTAATTGTCGTAACCAACCTTGGTATCACGACTGCTCCGGTTGAACTGTTCGTCAGCACAGATCCGTCAGTGTAGATGTGGATGGAGTCTTGGTACTTTTCGTACAAGAGAAGCAAAGTGAGCTGCTTAAGTGCCGGTGACGACAAATCCGTTTTTTTCTGGACGCCAGGTACTGTAATGTTGATATTTGGTTGAGTAAGGCACCATGGAGGAGTCCGAGGTCTTGCGGCAGGAGTGAAGGAAGTTGGTATTGATTCACCATGGGCGGTCACTGTTTGGGAGTAAGATGTGCGTGGTCGGTCCGCTGGTAGAGAGGCTAGGTGATGGCGGGGAGTGCGAGCAAGATGTCGTATATGTGTCCTCAGCACTTCAACCTCAATGTGTGTCTTGATGAGGTGGTCCCTTGCGATGGCTATAGTCGCGACTGTTGATGCACTCTGGGGCAAGCCTAGACAAATCCGGAGTGCTTGAGCCTGTACACTTTGTATCATTCGTAGGCTTGTTTTGCTTGCGTTGGATAATGCAGGCAGGCTATACCGTAGGAATCCGAGGAAAAGAACCCTGTATAGTCGCAACATAGCGGCTGTGGACATTCCCCATGTCTTGCCAGCGAAGAACTTGAACAAATGACAGATGCCTGTCAACCGTTTTTTCATGTATGACACATGAGGGCTCCATGAGACGTCTCTATCAATTATAACACCTAGGAACTTGTACGATCGGAGGTAAGGTATTCTTTGGCCGTTTATCATTACGCTGTAGCTCTCTATTGGTTTGCGCGTAAATGCCACAAGTGCACATTTCTCAGAGGAAATTTCTAGACCTCTGTTACGGAGGTAAATAGCAGCTTCAGTGGCCGCTCTTTGAATTCGAGCTCGCAGTTGTAGACGTGTCACTGCAGACGTCCAAACGCAGATGTCGTCTGCGTACATTGACAGTCTGACAGTGCTTGGCAGGTGCTCGTGGAGAGCGATTAGCGTCAGGTTGAATAGTACAGGGCTAAGTACGCCACCCTGGGGAACACCACGGGCTGTAATGTAGCGTGTCGCCGTCCGCGGTGCTCACGAAAAAAACGCTCAAGAGATAGCTCCGTAGCCACTGAAACATCCGACCACCCACTCCTACCTCTCCGAGAGCGGCAGGATAGCTTCATGGGTGACATTGTCATACGCCCCTTTAACATCAGGAATAAAGAAGCGCAGAGACGCTTACGGCCTTTTTCGTGTTGTACGTAGGTGACCAGGTCGACGACGCTGTCAATCGATGACCGACCACGGCGAAACCCTGTCATAGCATCTGGGTAGATGTTGTGATGCTCCAAGTACCATTCTAGGCGTCCTAGTACCATCCTCTCCATTATTTTGCCCACGCAACTAGCCAGTGCAATCGGGCGGTACGATGTTAGCACCAATGGTGACTTGCCAGGCTTCAGTAATGGGACCAGGCGACTGGTCTTCCAGTTTACGGGGAGGGTGCCCTCTCGCCAGGATTCATTGTATACCTCGAGGAGAGCAATTCTCGCACGCTCGCCAAGATGACACAGTGCTCTGTAGGAAATACCATCAGGTCCGGGTGCTGATGTCCGTCCACACAAAGCCAGGGCTGCTTTAAGCTCTTGGATTGAAAAAGGTAGGTCCATGCGGTGGTCACGCGATATCGGGCAGCCACTTGAAGGCGCGAAGTAGTGATTTGTGAGCTGGCTGGATAATTTGGCACAGAACTCGTCTGCCACGTCGACCTCCGATCGCCGTTGAGACAGGGCTAGAGCCTTAAATGGAGACCGCTGGGGGGGTGTCCGGAGCCCTCTTACTGTCCTCCACAAGTGTGATAAAGGCTTGCGGGGATCTAGCGACTCGCAGAAGGCAGCCCAACGTTGTGACTCTAACTTGTCTATCCGGCGTTGCATCTTCTTCTGTAAGCGTCTGCGGTCCGTAAATCATCGATTGCTTTCGTGCGTCGGTACCTTCGTTCAGCACGTCGCCGGAGTGCCCGAAGTCGCTCTAATTCTACATCGAATTCCGTTACTTTCGAAGAGCATGTGATAGTGCACATCGCGTCTTGCACTGTACACTTTATTGCCTCTTCTAAGTCAAATGAGGTGTTCTCTTGACAGCGTTCTTCCATGAGAGATTCAAACTTGGTCTAGTCCACTCTTTGGATAGTGTCGCGTACCTTGAGAGGCGACAAACCTCTGATCTTCACATATGTGGGATATGGTCACTTCCATGTGTTTCTATGTCCACGAACCACCCGGTACGTCTGGCGAGGCTCGTGAGACAAAAGCCAAGTCAAGGCAGCTGCTGTATGCAGAGCCACGTAAAAACGTGGGACTTCCGTCATTTAGCAAGCAAAGTTCATTGTCTGAAGCAAAAGATATCAGACTTCTGCCTTTCGCACTGATCTTCGGGCTCCCCCAGAGCGTATGGTGAGCGTTAAAGTCCCCAACGATGACCCATGGGCCAGCAGTAGATGATAGTATATGTCGTAGTCTTTTTTGATCAAATCTACTTGATGGAGACAGGTAGGCGCCTACAACAGTGACAGTAAGACCCTTTTTCTTCACTGTTAGGCATACATATTGATTATCGTCGTCAGGTTGTACAGGCCGAAGAACGTACGTCAGGTCGCGGCGAATAAACAACAGAACCTTACTGTTTCCGCCCACAGCAGCCGACATAAATGATTCATATCCGGAGAGTCTGATTGCGTCGATAAGTTTGGCTCACAGATGACGATAATGGGAAACATATTGGTGAACACCAACCGGCGAAATCGCAATGCGTGATCTCAGTCCCCGGGCATTCCACTGGAAAATTGCTGCTTTTCGAACCTCCTCCCTGAAGGACGTGGCTGGTGAGCCATTATCTATTCAAGGGCTGCCAGTACTGGACTCAGAGCGTCCAGTACTTGAAGTGCATTTCTGGCTGACGTTGTGTGAATGTTGTTTAACAACATGCGAATGGCATTAATTAAGGGTCGCAGAAGAGCTAGCACTTGCCGATCCGTATTCCGCAACTCCTCTGCTATCGTAGCTTGCTGTGATGGGGGCGGCTTCTGCTGTGTTTTTCCACAAGCCGCGTGCGCGTAAGTGGTGGCCATTCCTTGGTAGAGAGAGATCTGCCCGTTTTCTCTCTTCCAACGTCTGCGTTGGCCGTGCTGGAACTGCAGCTGGCGGTGTTTCCAGATGAGTCGACTTACTTCTTGAAGTTGACTTTGACCGACGTGAGGACCTTCGACGGCGACGTCGTCTTCGCCGGACTTTTTCAGCGGCCTCTTTGTGGGTTGAGCTGTCTCGCACCATTTGCTTAAGAATAGAAATCTCCTTCTTGATGCGCGGACAGTCTTTGGAAGAAGCATTGTGAGCACCTTGGCAGTTAGAGCACTTCAAATGGTTGCGTTGCAGTTGTCTTCTGAGTGCGGTTCTGCGCATCGGGGGCACACTGCGGAGTTCCTGCAAGCACCCTTCACATGGCCGATCTTCTGGCAATTGAAACACTGCATAGGTCTTGGAATAAATGGTCGAACCTGGTGACGGAAGTGGCCAACCTTCACGTATGAGGGGAGACAGTCACCTTTGAACGTAATTCTCACACAACGTGTGTTACCAAGGCGGGCAACGTTCACAATGACGCTATCTTCGCTTGTTGATTTTATGAGCACCGGAAGATCCGCGTTAGGGATCTCAGTGTCAACGTCGTAAATGACTCCTGTTGCCGTGGCGCCATCGGCTGGTATGATGGACTTGACTCTGATGCTACCCAGTTGCGTTACTTGTTGTAGTGTGTTGAGCGCACTCGGATTCAGCACATCTATTGCCAAGATGTTTCTTCTTGTGTTTAGCCGTACATCTTTTATCTCGTTCGGCACAGTGTTCTCAAGATACAGAGAGAGAGCTTGCCTGTTCAGCACACGTAGACTGTCTGTTGCGTTCAGCGGCACAAACAGGATGGAGTGAGGCCATCGCTGAGGGGCAGTTTTCACGGTGGCCGTACTAGACGCTGAAGATGCATTGATGATCCGTCGTTTAGCCTTGCGGTACAGGACGGGTTGAAAGCCGTCTTCCGAGGACTCGTCGGCTGATGCGGAGTACACCTCAGTGTCCTCACTGTCGCTAGATGTGTTTCCTCGCTTCCGAAGCAATGCCCGCGGTCGGATCAGAACCGGACGGCGCCTCGCGAGGTTGTACATCCATCGCCGCGACGTACGGGGCGATAGACCCCACAACTGCAGCGAAAAATCCAGAAAAGCACAAAGACGAGCAAGATGTGTTCCGCAAAGGAATCACTTCGTCTTCTTCGTCACATCCCAATCGTAGGACAAATTTATTACATGATTACGTTATTGTTGCGTTCAAGTAAAGCTTTGCCTCACTTGTTAGTTTCCCTGTGGCAGTCGACAATGGCCACTGTCGAAACTGGGGCAGCTCCACCCCCTAACATGTCTCAGAGGGAGGGAGGGGCTAGCGCTTCCCTTGCCCCCCCCCCCCCCTTTATATACGCCTATGCTTGCTGGGAAAGTTCTACGGCAGCTGACTGTGGCGATCCTCTGTGACTCCCGGCCAGCCCTATTCGCCCCGAGATCGAGCGGAGTCGCCGCCTGGCGGCTACTGGCTGAACCGCCTAGTGTGGATCTGAACCACGCCTAGTGCAACGACGCTCCCGGCGTCGTCTGCTAGCCACCGAATGTTTGCATGTGCGCGTACGTCATGCACGTCCTCAAAGGGCGGTTTTGTTCCGTTGTGTTACCGCAATTTAACTGCTTGTATGTATGCCGAACGTGATGTACAGAATCGTGTAGCCTTGCTAAGCTGTATATGCACTGTAATACGATCATCGAGCACTTGTCGAGAATGCTGTGTATTGTCGTCGTGCCCTCCGTTCGCCAGAATCATTTCAGCGTGGGTTCCTCTTTCTGGTTCAAACACATCGCAAAGTGCACTTGGCGTCGTCCTAAACATGATGAGTATTAAATATCGTGTGAATGCAGTGTTGTAGCGACTCAGTGGTAAACAAAAACAAGGCTCTAAGCCATGCACTTGCCCTCACACTTGTTAGGCGCATAATTGCGTGACTGTTTGTTGTCGGTTTCGCGACGAGCTTTAGATGGGCTTAAGTTGTCCTTTTTGTACAGTCGTGGTCCCACTACAGAGTAATATTTATGACAAGTGAAGTCTGACTCTTCTGTACATAAATAATCCCCTAAGAACAGAAAATGGAATGACACGGAAGTGATCAACTGATTTGCCGCGTATGATTTTACCTTGGGACGAAATGCATGCAAAATATCGGTGTACTTTTATTTAGGCTCGCGTCAAAGAACCCGGATGGTCAAAAACTAATGCAGTCATATAGCACTAATCTCACGCAAAAATTCATCTTTTTTATTTTTACATTATCTTCTGTTATTTTGTGGCGTTATTATAGATTGATGGGAGGCAGTGGACATCCATCACTGGTATTAAAAAATTTTTGGCCCATAAGTCAACCGCCCCTTTGTTGCATCAATTTCATGCAGGTAATCAGTCGAAAAAAAGCTCTGTGCTGAACTGTTACCTTTTTACGATGTTACTAGAATTAAAACGAGAGCCTATGTGTGAAACAACTTATAGTGCTAAAGCTCGGTCGGCCACGTAGCTTTTCTGACGAAATTTATAACCAAGTGTCCTACTTATCATGAATAACTGAGTAAGAAAAAATACCGGGACGTATTAGTGCACACAGTACACAAACTGATATTCGGTCGCTAGATGAGCACGAAGTAAATACTTAATTAGTTCAGTTGCACAACAGCAGTGCGTAGTAGGCGGTACACAAGCTAACAGGTACCAATAAAACAGCAAAAACGTCATGTAGTGCAAAAAAGTCACAGCATATCCACGGAGTGAATGATGATGAGTGGGCGAAGCTGCGGAGGTTCATCGGTAAACTGTGAATCTTACGTGAATTCTGCCCAGTACATAATCACCGACGTGAGATCGGGCGCGTTTATACTAAAGGTTCGATGAGTTATGACGACTTGCAGCTCACTTTAATTTTACATGTACGCTGTGAATTTTCATTGTTTAGAAAACCATTGCTTTAGAAAGCATCTGGCGTGTTTCGTTAAGCAGCTGGCGTCTTTTCGTTTTGCTTTAGAAACTCTGGCGTTCTTTCGTTTGCTTTTACAAACATCTGGCGTCTTTCGTTGGTTTATTTCATCAATCAACGGCGTTTTGAACAAAATTTTTATTGTTTAATCACGCACAGGAGAAATCTCACCAGGCACTACCTTGGAGGTAAACAATGGCTGCTAATGGGAATGAGAGACAGAAGAAGTCGGCTTTTAGCTAACACTTACACTTCTACTTCTACTAACGTTTCCTACTGGAACATGCCATGGCTGCTAATGGGGAATGAGAGACATAAGAATTCGGCTTTTAGTTAACGCGCACGCTCCGAATTTTTATTGTTCAACAACGCACAGGAAAAATCTCCAACCGGCACCACCTTGGAGGTGAAAGCGTAAGACTGGTTTACGCACTACGACTACTACGACTTAGACTACGAGGGACGAACGGGTGCCGCCTTAAGGAGCTTCGCCCCTAAAACGCAAACTGTCGCCGAGGACGAGCATCCCGTTCATTGACACGTTGCGCTTCTTTCACACGCAATAGCAACGTTCGGCGGCTTCGTGCATCGCTTCAGCAATGGAGAATATACATATTACCAGGCTGCACTCAACGCGCTTTCTTTCCCGATAATCAGCTCAAATCGCCCACAATGAAGCGCCGCTATGTACATTTGTATACAAGCCGCCGGCCGCCACTCCACACTAGCCCGGCGGCGGTGCTGCCACCTTAGCCCGATCTCGGGCGAATAAGCGCTGCTGCAGCCAGACTGAGCCGGGATCACCGTGGCTGCTGCACGTCAAGCTAACTGCCACCAGAGCTAGCAGCGTGCGTCTGTCCCTGCACTGGCTTCCCTCGCGCGTTGGTATAAGCTGGGAACAAGGAGGCAGACGTCGCCATGCATATCATCATGCAATTTAGTGTATTGGCGTACTGCCTTACCGTATTTGCGTACCGTATTCGTGTAACTTGCTAAAAGTCTCTATTAGTTATCACTAGGCGACAGTTAACCAATATCAGCAGTGCTAGCCAAGATGAGCTGCCAATAGTCGAAATTAACATGCCTTAGCCCGTGCTAGTCAAAATGACCACCCCTAGACCAATTAGCGTAAACTATCCATTGCTAGCAAAGACCGAGCCGACATTGGCCAAGATGAGCCAAAATTAGCAAGCACTAGCCAGCGTTAGCAAAGACATCACCATCATAGTCATCATGAGCAGCAGAAGCAGCAACAGCAGCAGCATGACCACGCGTACTACGTGGCAAAGGCCTCTCATGTTACTCCAATTTAGCCGGTCCTGTGCTTGCTGCTGCCACGTTATCCTTGCAAACTTGTTAATCGCATCCGCCCACCTAACTTTCTGCCTCACCCTTCCGCGCTTGCCTTCTCTTGGAGTGCGCTTTCTTACGACCAGCAGTTATTTCACCTTCAGCTTCATGCCTTGCACATGCCCATTTTTTTTGATTTCGACTAAGATGTCCTTAACACGCATTTGTCCCCTGAACCACTCTGCTCTCTTCTTGTCCCGTAAGGTTACATCTATCATTTTCCTTTCCATGGCTCACCAACTCACCATGCATTTTTAAAACAACAGGAGCCGCCACTCAACCACATTAGCCAGTGTAGTTATCACTAGCCGCCACAAGGTCAAAATTAGCCAACATTCCGTCGCGTGAGCCCACACCTACAGATTATAATCTGTAAATGTGGTTAATGGGGGCTATAGCCCCCATTAACCAATATTTACAAACGCTGGGCAAAACCAGCTAGCAGTTAGCCATCATAACCAAAATTAGCAACCTGGCCGAGACTGGCCAGCACTCAGCTGGCCAGCACTCAGTAGCCAGTGTTAGCCAACAGTTCACCAACACTATGCAATATTACACAAAATTAGCCGAAAGTTTGCTGACTAGTGTCTGTTTTTACGAGTGAAAAACCTGGAGGACGTTTGAGCTTCGTCTTCAAAAAGAGTAGAATGCGGTGGTGTGATGGCGTCATCTCATTCGCTTGTCAGGCTTTGCTTCGTAGCGTACACCTCAACCTCCACCTAGGGATGAAACGTTTGTGCATGTAACGTTCTTTAAGCTTTCCTGGAATGCATGCCTACTGCCAGCGCAGTTGCCAAGTGCCCATTATGCCACAATTCACCTTTTTGTGAATTATCGGAGTACCACCTTCGCGGTCCATAAGGCAATATGTCCACTACCAAGTCCAACTCACTCATGAGTCGACTCACTCAGCCTCAGATTGACCGTCAGCCTAAGCCTGAGTGAGTCTGGGTGAATAATATTTTGGTGACTGGAGTCCCAGTGAGTGCGGTTGAGAAAAAGTTCATTGAGTCTCAGTTCGTGTGATTCCGGTTCAGGAAACATTTGTGAGTCTGAGTCCGAGCGAGTCCTACCGCTAAATTATTCTTGATAGTCTGAGTGAGTATTCCTATCTACTCAACTCAGCATTATACAGCCTTATAGCGTTTATACTCACGTCTACCCACGTACTTCAACGCGCTAGCGTTCATAAGTCAGCCCGATATTTATTCATCAAAGGCGTGAGTTACGGAGGGGGGGGGGGAAGTGCCTTTACGCACCCCCACTCTCTCTTTCACGAGGCAGTTCTTGATACAAATATCTCGTGTGACATCGCTTTCAAGACAAATGGTCTTACTGAATTGCAACCATGGCACCGACAAGCCTATCTGAAAGTAGAAGATCGAAAGGCGCCAAGTAGAGCCCTGATATGCTAGATATTGTGTTAAGAGCATTAACCCCGCGGTCGAAAAAACTAATATACGCAACGAATCATGAGTCGACTCACTCAACTCACTCTGACTTGTAAGCCGTCCCTCTTGATTGTGATTGTGTCCGAGTGAGTAATATTTGGCGAATTGGATCCGAGTGATCGAGTTCGGTTGAGAAACTTTTCGGTTATCTGAATTCTGATGTGAGGCGTTTGAGGAAAATCTTGGCGAGTCCTGCGTACGAGTGACGCTAAGAGAAAAAACGTGTTGAGTCTCCTCATAGGAATCGGAATAACGCGAAAGTAGAGCGTGCCCTTACAGAAGTAACTGAATGGTTACTGTACATTGATATAATAGAGTTTGCACAATGTATATTGATGTCTGCAGCTAATGACACCGTTTAACCTGTAGCCCCACTTGATGATTGTGGACATCTCCATCCCGGCGACTACGTCGATGTTAAATGATTAAAAAACCCTTGTGGTAGCTGTAGTTAGTAAACGGTGAAAGCGTAATCAAGAGCGAGGGTGTGTAGTCAGAAGAGCGTCGCTATTGGCGCAGAACTTGTCGCCTCCCGCGCATGTTAAAACTGTGATTGAACTCACGGCCGACTAGAAGAGAACGCCCAGCGCGTCGTGCCGCTCCGGTAGCCGCCGCGATTTTTCTCGGGGCGAGCGCGTGAGCGGGGAACGCGGTGTTACGCCAGGTGAGGGCACGCGCGTCGCAGAGCTTTTTAGGGGCGAAGCTCCTTAAGGCGGCACCCGTTCGTCCCTCGTAGTCGGCGTCGTCGTCGTCGTCGTAGTATTAGTCGTAGTCCGTAACAAGTCTTACGCTTTGACCTCCAAAATGGTGCCGGTGGGAGATTTTTCCTGTGCTTGTTGAACAATAAAATGCAGCGTTAGCTAAAAGCCGACTTCTTCTGTCTCTCATTCCCATTAGCAGCCTTCTTTACCCTCCAAGGTGCCTGGTGAGATTTCTCCTGTGCGTGATAAACAATAAAATTTTGTTCAAAACGCCGTTGATTTGAAATAAACCAACGAAGACCCAATGTTTTGTAAAAGCAAAACAAAAAGAACGCCAGATGTTTTCTAATACAAAACGAAAGACGCCAGCTGCTTAACGAAAGACGCCAATGTTTTCTAAAGCAATGGTTTTCTAAACAATGAAAATTTACAGCGTACATGTAAATTAACGTGAGCTGCAGTCGTCATAACTCATCATCGAACCTTTAGTATGAACGCGCCCGATCTCACGTCGGTGATGATGTACTGGTCAGAATCACGGAAGATTCACGGCTTACCGATGAACCTCCGCAGCTTCGCCCACTCATCATCATTCACTCCGTGGATATGCTGTGTTTTTAGGGGCGAAGCTCCTTAAGCGGCACCCGTTCGTCCCTCGTAGTCGTCGTAGTAGTGAGTAATAAGTCTTACGCTTTGACCTCCAAGGTGGGCCGTGGGAATTTCTCCTGTGCTTGTTGAACAATAAAAAATCGCAGCGTGCGCGTTAACTAAAAGCCGAATTCCTTCTGTCTCTCATTCCCCATTAGCAGCCATTGGCATGTTCCAGTAGGAACGTTAGTAGAAGTAGAAGTGTAAGTGTTAGCTAAAAGCCGACTTCTTCTGTCTCTCATTGCCATTACACCATTGTTTACCTCCAAGGTAGTGCCTGGTGAGATTTCTCCTGGCGTGATTAAACAATAAAAATTTTGTTCAAAACGCCGTTGATTGATGAAAAAACCAACGAAAGACGCCAGATGTTTTGTAAAAGCAGAACGAAAGACGCCTATTTTTCTTAAGTGTATATTATAGTTATAATGTAGCCACCTCGCCCGATCGTCAACGGGCGAGGGACCGGCAACGGCGCGAGGACCCTGCCGTACGAGAGTTAAAATCACTAAAAGACATACTTTGGGGCGATACACTCTAGTGAGCTTTCAACTTTTCGTCTTAATGTACATGAAAAGAAATTATTTCTACGAAAAACGCAGCACACCTTGAGCAATATGTTTGGTTTTGGGACGCTAAATGGAACCATGAGGCGATGCGAAGCGGAACACTTGCACGACCGCGTTCCGTTGGCTTTCGTTGGGCATGCTACCAATTTTTTTTTAAATCTCCTTGCTGCTACCGACCCTCGCGTCGTTGGAACGCGCGTCCTTCTTCCC
This sequence comes from Rhipicephalus sanguineus, assembly GCF_013339695.2. Lineage (NCBI taxonomy): Eukaryota > Metazoa > Arthropoda > Arachnida > Ixodida > Ixodidae > Rhipicephalus > Rhipicephalus sanguineus. The sequence goes on along the minus strand of NC_051180.1, from coordinate 167,469,185 downwards.
TAGCCTTGCTTTATTCGCACACGGGCGAGCGGGGAATGCGGTCGCTCTTGGCGCTCTTTCGCTCGGAGCGGACTTCTTCCTTGCATTTCACCGATCACAAGTGATAATGAAGGGACCACGTAACCAACAGTACAATAAATTTGATGTTAATATATACACGATGTTTCACACTCTTTTATTATGTACTGGGCGCATTTCACGGAAGACTTTCACGGTTTACAGATGATTCCCTCCGTAGCTTCGCCCCACTCATCATCATTCACCCCGTGGATATTTTGCTTTCGATTAGCGTGATGCTATGAGCGAGGCCGACGCTTTACGACGCTTGGCTAGTCCGCCACCTCACGTGTCTTATGAACTTCTATTGAAAACGCGCCGAATGGGACGGACGTGTACGCGTTGCAGGTTCTAACTGCGGATGCCACAGTATTGACGAATTACTTTACCCTACCACTCCCAGAGGACACTACCCCGCCGACCGGGAGAGTGGTAGATATAAAAGGCGTGCACTCTAAGAAAAATTGGCCGCGTATCTGCGTGCTTCGCTGCAAATGTCGTGTAAAGACGATAGAAGAGGCGCTGTGTGAGATATGGACGCCATCTGGCAATACGTCGGGAAACATGAGTGCTGTGTTGCGTGTGGTAGTCCCGGCGCAGCAGCAGGCGAAGACCGGCGGTGACCAACGCGAACGGCGGGGACGCCAGCCAGCCCGAAAACGCGGTTTGGCGCGAAGCGCTGAAGCAGAGATACGTCCGCACTCAACGAGTTACTCTCCACACACTCTTTTATTTACACGTCGCCTGGGTAAAACAGACGCCAGAGCGGCGCCACAACCGCAGCCTGAAGGCCGCCCACAACGCTGCTTTTTTCATTTTTTAAATATTTTTTTCACCTTCTTGGCCCTCTCAAAACTAAAGTTTTTTCAACACCAACCCATGGGCATTCGTACAGTGCAATACAGAACCGAAACCGAAACACAACAATGAGCTCGTGCGAAGGGCACGGAGGAAGGCAAATTTCAGCGCAGTCGCATTTTCAGCTTTGTTGAACAGCGCTCACTAGACGACGCGAAGTAAAGAAGGCACACGCAGGCAGCGCCCAGGCAGCGCCTGTCCTGTGCCTTCTTTTACTTCGTCGTCGTCTAGTGAGCGCTGTTTCAACAAAGATGAACGCATACCAACTCGCTCAAGCTTCCATTCTTATGCATTTTCAGCGCAGCTTAAGAAACTAGGATCCTTAAAATTACGTATGTATGCATTTCTATTAAAGGAACACGCCACCTAATACTTACCTATGATGTTGCACCTCAGATATGCATGATATTTACTTTTTGATCGACAACGTTTCACAAGTATGACAGCCATACCAGTTCAAGACGGCTGGTCCTTGGGCAGGGTTCAACTTTGGCCGAGTGGCTGAAACGAGGGACGTGCCGACAAACAGAAAGACAGACAGACAGACAGAAAGACAGACCAAAATTTCTGCGTTTAAGTTCCCCAAGACTATCGTCTTTAAAAAAGAGAGTCAAAAGAGGTCACGGTCGTGTGACTCCTTCGGGTGTCCTTTTGACCACTTTTGGAAGATAGATGAAGAAAAGAGTTAGCATTCGAGCTGGAGTCACGGGACTCTCCTGAAGCGCGTTTCGATTGGCTTCCGTGATGAAGGCGACGTCGTATACGCCATACGTATCGCGCGTTTGCCGTTCGCGCCGTTCTAACGCGTCTCGCATCGCTCGCCGACGGAGCCAGCCGGGCTGGCGCCGCGCGTCGGCCTTCTCTCTCAGTCTGCTCGGTCTTTTGGAATGCGTCGCGTTGGTTGCGCGGGTTGCGTCAGTTGCCTGTCGTGCAGTTTTGTTTCGAACAAAAATACGCATCTTCGGTGGCGTTGACGCCAGGTCCGTGCTCGAAGTCACGCTTGGAGGGCGGATATTCATGGAGCTGCGGATACGGACAACGTACCGCCCGTTAACGGTGAGTGTACTACTTTCGTGGGTACTAATTATACAGCTTTAGCTGGCCGTCTCAGCAGCTGGGCGGAAGTTATCTGCCAGCCATTTCCAACAGCAGCCTGTGTCCCGGGGCTGTTGCCGATGCCCAACTAAAGCTGTCAGTTAACGAGTTGCCACCGTTATGCGCGTTGCTGTACAAGCTCCCATAAAGTGAGCGATGCAAACAATTATCAAGGGTCATTTCTTGCTGATCGCACGTTGTGTCTGCACTACTGAAGATGCAAGATGTCGTTTTGAGATGCGCTTTAGTCTACTTCATAATAACATTGCCATGGACCTTGAGTGTGCTGCGTGCTGCCGCGCGTGGGAACGTGAAAAAAACCCCGTCTTCCGAACGCTTAGACGCACTATATATTATTGTTTTTCTTGGCTTAAAGACGGTAGTTTGAGGTGCAGATATAGTAGGATGAATCCAGCACGTTCGCGTTAGTCCTTAAGTTGGACACGCCTCGGCGGTAAGTGAAAAAGCTATAGAGACTTTCGACGGCGCGCGTTGTTGCGGCCGCCGCCGTGCACTCTTTTCCTTCGTTCCTGTTTACTGTTTGGTGGTTTGCCAACATGGGCGATGACGCTATAACAGAATCAAGTGAGGTAGTGATTGTGGGAGTTATGTGCGCTAATTCTAGCATATTGCGTGTCTGACCTCGACGTAGCCGGCTCCGCGCGCGCTGGTGTCGTTCGGGCGCTCGTACTCGAATTTTTTTGCTGATTTAAGGATGGGTTGTTTCTAAAACATGCGGTCAGTAACCGCTCCCGGCGTGCCCCTACTGCCGGAGGATGTGCTTGGGTGCTGGAATATGCAGGCGCAAAGCCATGCTTATTCTGAAACCAAATTGGGAAGCGATTTCTCTGAAAAGAAGTGCTTTCATTCGTGGCATAGCCAGTGCCTATTGCGAAACGATGTTCCCGCTGCCTTTTACGGTGAAAATTTGTTTTTCGTTGGGAAATATTTCGAACGAAACACTCGTGTCAGATGCGTGTGCATAACGGTGTGTTCAACAAATGGTGGTTTTAAATACAAATAAGCAGTGTGTATGTTTTGGTTATTCCCAGAATCCCGGATCACTTCTCCCACCTCTTCACTCCAGTTGACAGCCACACTCGGGGAAACGAAGTGTCGCTTGGTCTGGCGCCCACCGCATCAACAGCGGCGTTCGCCCTGCCAACCGAACGAGGCAGTCGGTCCTACATTTCCTTTGGTTGGACAAACACGTAGGAAAAGAGTGAGTGGCATCCACGCAAATGAGCTTAAACCAATTTAGTTTGCTGTTTAAAAGAGACTCACATGATCTTGTGCTGCAAGTTGGTCGCCAAGTGACGTGTTACAAAAGCTACTATTTGCAAGTTGTGTTTTACACGATAATGGAAAATAAAAACTTGGTTCCTTACCATGCCTGTTTGCATTTGTTGTTTTGCTATGAGCCTTCTGTATGTCCGTGTGAACTACTTATTGTGTAGTTTTTGCAAACTTTTACTGCAATTTAATTTTCTCATCACAATTTCACCTTCTGCTTTTCAGATACCGTTTTTATGGTGCTCAGCTGAACAGGAGCGCAGCATAGCAAGTCACAAGTCTGATGCCTCCAGCCGTCACCACTTTTTGATTTATTCTTAACCGTAAGGAATAAAGATTGAAACATGATGCTGATTTCTGCAGTTTATTTTGCACCATATCACAGTATGCACATCAGTCACACACTTTAGTTGGCTATACTCATGCAAGCATGTAAATGAGGAATACCTAAAACTTCCTAATTGGAAATCACAGACCATCTTTTCGCGCTTTCTATATTTCTTTGCTGCGAAAGGTGTGTTTTGACGAGTTTTATTAAAATAATGCTAAAATTGAACTATTCTTTTTTTTTCAGGCGCTGGGTAGAACGGCAAGTATTATTGGACTTGCTTAAAATGAATACTTCACTACTTTCAACAGTAGTCGCGCAAAAGTAGAGCAAGTCAAATGAGTAGCTTAAAATAGTTGTGGAGTGCTTGACGCTTCGTTGTGGGTCACTTGACCCCCGTAGGAGTGTTACCGGCAAGAGTCGTCTGACTCCCTATAAGTGGTAGCGTGATCCTTCGGATAAGAGTCCTGCCACTCTGCCTAGAGGGTCAGGGAACTCTCCTAGAGCGCGCCGACACTGACCCACCAAGAGTCACCGTGACTCTTTAAAGAGCGTCGTATTCGTGGCAAGTCAGAACTCTCCGAAAAGTGTCACGTTTACGCTTTTTTTTCTTGGAGTGTTTTGTAAAGGCTCTAGAGTCTGTGACCGTGGCGCAGTGTATAGCGTGCCCAGCCTCAGCTTTGTGGACCGAGCGGTCGTGGGTTCGATGCCCGTTGACGGAACCTTTTTTTTTGCCTGTGTCAATTTTTTCCGCGTCATTTCCGTGACGGAAGTATGTCACTGAAGTCTTGGTGGACCCCGGCATAAAACACTTTCGTGTTAATATATTTGATGAGCAAGTCTGGGTAAGCTCCACATTTTTTGCCGACCTATGTCAGCTGCGCACTTTGGTGGTGCTCTTGCTTATGGTGATAATAAAATATGCCTAAAGGTTTTGTAATGGGTGGACCTCTTTTGCGCAATATTACATGTGTTAACTGGACTCGCGGCGAAAGACGGTCTAGTTCGTACATAACTCCAAAATGGAAAAACAGCGCGAACAAAGGGCGAAGGGAGATGACACGACGACGGGCGCTGACTGCCAAATGAAATTTTTATTGGAAAAAGCAAGTATATATAAAAATAGGAAAGCATGAAAAAAGATTGCTACACTTTTAATCACATGCGTGACGTCAGATAGCGGATTTCCTTGTCTAGCAGATCAAGCGACGGAACGCTTGTCATCTTCTTTCGCCGTCATCTTCCTTCGTCCTGTGTTCGCGCTATTTCACTTTTGAGTTTTAACTGGATTCCTCGCACTATACATGAGGTATGTAGAATTTTTTTTTCGAAGCAGCTTAGAGCCCTGGCCTGACTCTGTGGTATAAAACCTGATCGTTACGCCGAAGGCGTGGGTTCGAATGCCACTCGATTACACGATTTGCATTATTTTTGCATCTGTCGCGATTTTTCAGTCACGGAAAACGCCGGTTTTTCGCTCACGACCAACGCCGCGACAACACTGGATTTTCTGCGACACGGCCTCTATCTATAACCCGATCGTGTTGATTCGGTGCGCAACATGGCCTACATGAGATGACACGTCAGTTATATATAACACGCGCGTTGAGATTAAAGGTAATGAAGCGACTGTGGTAGGATCTTTTCATTGGTCATTAATTTGATGACATACCTGACCTGTGTTATACCGTTTTGACATGTCATGGCTTTCATATCGTGACTTGTTTGTTTTTACTGATGTCATTAATTACCACACGTAAGCCACGCATGCATATTAGATATTAACAACACCATGTCAATGAAATGCCATGATGGCTTTCCGAAGTATACATCGAAATCTGTGTCATTTATGATTATGATTATTTATTACGCACATGACATGAACTCCATGTCGTGGCCTGTTATACATGTTTGTCATACGCTCACGTAATGCCGTGGACATTGCAGTATGTACCTGTAGAAAGATAATGAAACGAGCGTCGTGGCACCGCGATGGCACGTTGTCATTTATTTTGTGACGCGCATGACATGCATCTCATTCTATTCGTGTAGCCAGCTATCATTCAGGTTCATTCCACATTCACGCCCTGCTATATGCTAATTCTGGTATAAGCCAAGATTAGATAGATAGATAGATAGATGGATAGATAGATAGATAGATAGATAGATAGATAGATCGATAGATAGATAGATAGATAGATAGATAGATAGATAGATAGATAGATAGATAGATAGATAGATAGATAGATAGATAGATGGTTCCTTAGGTTCACCTAGAAATGCTTTCGGATTGAATGATTTACCATTCTCTCTGTTCTGCTTGCGTTCTTCCTTCTTTTCTCCTTTCTTTCTGCTTTATTGTTTCTATCCGACAATGTGTAGCAACCACCGAATTAGTACCCAACGGAGGTGCACAAATAAACCAAGAAAATCGACATGCTGAGCAGAAAGGAAAGTTCACAAGTGATGCCGTAACGATGGCAAAATTGAAATCTTTGCACCACCAAAACATCATTCTATAGTGTGCACTGGCACTCAAATCACGCGCTTTTTTTTCTTTCGATGTTGTGACTGCTACGTATTTTTCAGTTTCTGGCCGTAGCGAGCGCAACTCCGCGCGCTTCAGTTCACATCGACCGGCAGTCTCAGGAAGGAGCGGGCAAGTGGCGCCATCTTCTCACCACACCGTACATCTGCAAGTCTCTTGGTTGCTCTTTCTCACTCTCGAGGGAGCCCTAATTGTTCTTGGCTTTTTATGGGCTACCCGAGCGAACGCTATTTGAACTACAGAAGTATCAATAAGACCCGTTGGAATGCTTATTTCTAGCGATTTTCTGAGAACGCGAGGTTTTACAAGACCGGTTTGTTAATTTTGGCGTTCCGATTATTCGACTCCTTCAACAGAAATCGTCATAATACGCACCGCGTACTAAGTGTGCTTCACACACTACGACCGCCTTGGTGTCGTTAAACGAGCACTGGAGCCGTGTGCGTGCTCGAACAATCCAAGGCGTTTTCTCGTTTACAGCTCCAAAACTTCCTTTCAGAGACGTCGCAACTATCATTACGTAGAATAAAGTTTTAAATGCGAAGCATTTCTTATCGAACCTTTGGCACTTTGAGCGTTTCTATCTATCTATCTATCTATCTATCTATCTATCTATCTATCTATCTATCTATCTATCTATCTATCTATCTATCTACTATCTCTCTATCTATCTATCTATCTATCTATCTATCTATCTATCTATCTATCTATCTATCTTCTATCTATCTATCATCTATCTATCTATCCGCCTACGTCTGGGTGCTCTTATGATCGCCTCCTTACTTGGTGTAGACCAAAATTGGCAGGGAGGGTAAGAGGATTTGACAAATATGACTGTCGGGTCATGACATGAATAACGTGAAAACATTCGGCAGATTACCCGTTTACCACGGGCCGTGGTGTACGGGTATGAGCCACAGGTGATTGACCGTTTATGTCTACCCATGAACGGCGAGAACAGGCATCCAAAAACGGCAGGAAGGGAAAGATGGAAGCTTGCGATGAAAAAATCCGTAAGCAGGGGTGGGTGCTCGAGTCGACGTTTCGACAGTGGACTTGTTCCAGCCTTGAAGAAGACAAGTCCACTTGTCGAAACGTCGGCTCGAGCACCCACCCCCTGTTTACGGATTTTTTCATCGAGAACAGACATTGGTAATTTAAGGCGAGAGCGTTAAGAAATACCGACATCGGCAGCGTTGACCCCACGAATGCAAAGAATAAAATTAGGATCCCAACAGGCATCGAACGCAAGCATTCGGCGTGGCAGTCAGCTATACTACCACAGAGCCACGTCAGGTCTATGAACTGGTTTGGAAAAGCAGCCTATGCAGGCGTCATGTCGGTGCAGCGTCAATTGTGGTTGTGGTGCTGGCTATCAGATTAACGTCTGTGGTTCGAGTGTTGGCTCCGCAATTATAGCAGTCTAACAAACATTACATTGTATTACTATGATTCAGCAAGCTACATTGAAGCATTGCTCGACCACGGAGGAATATTTAACGATATTTACGTATGACATTCACATGATTGCACCATAAAGGGCACTTATATAGCTTCGATAATACTGACGTATGTACTCTAACGTGAGTGCTGACGTTACGTCACACCATAAGTTACCCTTAAATGCCGGTGTTGTCGAAATCCTAGTAAGCCCACGATGTGCACGCTACTACACTTACAAAAACATGTCGATCCCCCTCGTAACGGTTGGCTCAAGCCATAAAATACAGCATAGAAGTACTCGCTGACTGCTTCGCATGAAACCGATTCCCACAGCGCTTGGGATCTGCCAAATTTTTGTTTCTATTGTTTCGGTGTATAAGACCGCACGAGCTAATGTAGCAAATTTCGTCTAGAAACGTCCCACCGTAGCCATTCATAAGTCTGCTGCAACAAGAACAAAATTTAGAAGAGCGCTTAAAGTTGTTGGGAATAACTGCCAGTTAACTCGAAAATGGTGTTTTACTCCCGACAAGAGCTTTTTTAATGGGTGGTCCTTTAAATCACTCACTCGTTGCGCAATTGACATGTTTTGACGCCTGGTGCGATTGTACGCAGTGTCACGCAATATTACGTGCGCTAAGGAGACTCCCGGCACTGCAACACATTCGTAGGGCGCTATCCGAACCAGTGCCAAGAACTAGTATGGCTCTGTAGCAGAACAGCTGCTGGCCACGCAGAAGGCCTGGTTTCAATTCCTACTGGAACCGAAGATTTCTTTAGGGCCACTATCAGAAAAAAAGATGCCGGGACCTTGGCACACGGTTTTGTACATGCAGAAGGCCACAAAAGCCCTGTTGTGCTACTTGAAGACGACCGGACTTCACGAGCGCCTGTGAACTCAAAGCGCGAGTTCGTGTTGTGTATGTTCCAGCTCACTCTTCATTCTTCTCTTTCTTACTTTTGTTCTTTGTTCTCTATTCTATCTATTATTTCCCCTTCCTCCCCCCACACACACAAGAGTAGAGTAGCCAACCGAGCAAAAGCTTGGTTATCCTCTATGCATTTCCTCTTCGTTTTCTCTCTCTCTCTCTCTTGAAGACGAAAGATTCAGATGCCTCAACAAACGCGAAAATTAACCTTCGGCGTCGGAAGCGTCCCGCGGCGTCGCCGTCAACACGAGTGATGCAAAAAATCATCCTCACGCGGTGACGTCCCCACAAGACGCTACGACTCACCGAAACATCTGACGTCATATAACGTGACGTCACATGACATTGTCCGTTGGTCAAAGGTGGACCGATCACGGCGACAGTGCAAAACCAGGTGAGGTACAGAGAGCTTTCGAAGGGATGCGGGAATGGATCAATACATCGACTCAGAAGATGATGGCTTTCACCTTCGAGTCGTCTTAGGCGATTGCATAGGGGACCCTGCGAGTTTTTATTTGTTTATTTGCGTCTATCTGGGTTTTTAGCCCACAGACAACGCTGATTTTTTACTTATAACCAACAACGGTGACGCCGACGCCGGAATTTTCGCGAAACGAGCTCTTTAACGCCATCGCATTAAAAGCAGTTGCGCTCTTATCTTTTAGGATACAGCATGATGCAGAAGCATTCAATATATAATGAAAAGAGAAGCGATGACAGTAGGAATCCTTCAAGGACGAACTGTGAAACCTGAACGCGATTTCCATCTTTCTTAACAACAATTCATCTTATGCACCTTCGAGTTTACCTCTGAGTCAAAGTTTTCTTTAGGATAGGGTTGGACATTTTGAAAGCGGGATATTAAGTTTAAGAATTTCACGTTTTCAAACTTCCCATTGTTTCTACAGACATGGAAATTTCATATTTAGTCGCGCCTTTCTGGAATATTTGACACACGTAGCAAACGGAAGCAAAAGCGTTTCTGTTCTAGCACTGGCACTGGAGTTGGCAATATTTGAAGAAACCACAAGGCCACCTGTTCAGCCTCAATACATCGACTGAGAAGTCGAAGATGGCTTTCACCTTCGAGTCGACTTAGGCGATTGCATGGGATCCTGTGAATTTTTGGCCGCTGCAGGTTTCCTCAGGCTTGCATTTCAAAGGGGCCAATATGAGCGTTGTGTGGTATATCGAAAGAGGAGGGCGGTGAACCAGAGAGGTTGGCGGTGAAGTGGAGCGGTGGGCGGCATTTTCGTCGTCGCCTACCGTGGGGCGAACCCCGCTTTAAGTATAACTGAATCCACGTGGACATTTTCTAAATTAGCCATCAACAAATTGTGTGGAAACCTAAAAAAGCTTCTTGCAAATGTAACTGAAGCATTCCCACCTGATTGAGCTCAGCATTACTCCAATCGACATAGGCGTGCGTTCAGAGTGCGGGGGGCGGGGGGGTTGCAGGGGGAAGGTTCGTCGCAGCACCCTCCCTCCCAAATATGTCAATGTATGGCGCTGACATTGCGCCCCCCTCCCTATTATGTCAATGTCTGCAGCTGACCTTGTGCCCCCCCTCTTAGGTAAATAAAGGGAGCGGCCGCCCCCCCTGCCCCCCCCCCCCCGTGCGCACGCCTATGCCAATCGGGCCAAACCAGCGCATCCTAGCGAGCAGGCCTGTGCACTCTTCACTAGGACGTCATGCTACTTAGAACGCAATTTTGATGACACGCATTTTTTCACGCCGGCCATGGCAGGGAAAATTTCCCTGTAGTTTTAGTCGCCTCTTTAATTCTCCATACAAGTCTGTATATAACTGCGGACCAGCGTCAAGGAGCAGTGTAAGAATAATAACCTTGTTTTAAAAATTTGGATGGTAAATATTCGCACACATGTTCAACAGATTTACCCGTAAACGAAGCAAGTAGGTATGCCGCCTGACCTCAAACACCTTAACTTGAAAGTATGAAAATGAAAGGTGGAAAACGGAAAACTTCTCGTTTATTCTTTCGACAAAACAAGGAAAATAATTTCCTAAATCATGCGCATTAAATAGTATTTCAAATATTTGTGGCAGCTGTGAAACAGCGTTCTTGCAGAAAAAAAAATTAGACGAGAAAGAAGACATAAAAAATTCACAGCATATCCACGGAGTGAATGATGATGAGTGGGCGAAGCTGCGGAGGTTCATCGGTAAACCGTGAATCTTCCGTGAATTCTGCCCAGTACATCATCACCGACGTGAGATCGGGCGCATTTATACTAAGGGTCCGATGAGAGTTATGACGACTTGCAGCTCACTTTAATTTTACATGTACGCTGTGAATTTTTATTGTTTAGAAAACCATTGCTTTAGAAAACATCTGGCGTCTTTCGTTAAGCAGCTGGCGTCTTTTCGTTTTGCTTTAGAAACATCTGGCGTTCTTTCGTTTGCTTTTAGAAAACATCTGGTGTCTTTCGTTGGTTTATTTCATCAATCAACGGCGTTTTGAACAAAATTTTATTGTTTAATCACGCACAGGAGAAATCTCACCAGGCACTACCTTGGAGGTAAACATGGCTGCTAATGGGAATGAGAGACAGAAGAAGTCGGCTTTTAGCTGACACTTACACTTCTACTTCTACTAACGCTTCCTACTGGAACATGCCAATGGCTGCTAATGGGGAATGAGAGACAGAAGAATTCGGCTTTTAGTTAACGCGCACGCTGCGAATTTTTTATTGTTCAACAACGCACAGGAGAAATCTCCCACCGGCACCACCTTGGAGGTCAAGATCTGGTACTAGCGTTACGACTGTTACGCACTACGAGGGACGAACGGGTGCCGCTTTAAGGAGCTTCGCCCCTAAAAGAACGAGACAAATACGATTATTCCAAACAGAGGAATAGAAATACACGCTGATAATAACGCTGAGAGAGTACACTAAATTGTGCTCGGAGAAAACCGCTCCCCTTATAGGCCGTCATATCACGAAAACGCTTCAGAGGCGTCGATCGCCGTCAGCGCAATGAGACGCCCAGCCTGTCAAATGCACCCCATCAAACTAAAGATGACGCAAAAGCCCCTCTATTACCAACACACTGACCCGCGCACACACGACTAGAGCCTCAGTCAAGCGCACACATCGAGTGTCCATCAAGGTACGAACAGGCGCACGCACGCCATTGGCGTTGAGACCTCGAAACCTGTTATTCGCCGTCCATCGCCATAAAAGGGCGATCGCGCCTCGAAATGATCGCCCCGAAGCATGCCCAGGTAATTTGCTCCCCGGCGTCTCGCTCATTCTGTCATCGCTGCGTGTTTCCTTTCCTGCTTTCCTTCGATCCTTTTCCACAGCGGCAAGCTGTACTCTGTTCACGGGCGGCAGCTCCGATCAAGCCGGCGGACAGCGCAGAGACGCCGCGGATCGACTAAATTCGATGGGCCGAGTCCCACTACACGTGCGGGATCCTTCGGGGCGAGCACTTGTCCCGGCCGCTCACCATGCTCAAGAGCGCAAGGCGAGGCTATGTTGAACGTTGGGATGACTTTAAGAATTGTTTTAATACTCGATGCCTTTTAGAACTTCCCCGTCTCCTTGCTTTTTTCTGCAGGTCCTTCCTTCTGCTCCTATACCAACTTCAGTTCATCCTTGTTGCCCAATCAATCAATCAATCAATCAATCAATCAATCAATCAATCAATCAATCAATCAATCAATCAATCAATCAATCAATCAGCCACACCACGGCAGTTCTGCTTAAAGCTTTGTGCTAAACGTGAGGCCTTTCAAAACGTCGTCCTTGCGGCGTTCGCTTAAGTAAAGAATAAAAAAAATGTTGCAGTGGCTCGGCTATTCCAAGGAGATTTAAAAAAAAAATTTTTTTAACCTCCTTGGGCTATTCCAGGATAACGTAGCGTTAGCAAAGGTTCAGCTGATTGTTCTTAGCTTTCCTGATTGTCTATATGATTAGCTTGATTATCATGCTTACTGCTGCTCCAATGACACACACTGTATACATACAATGCGGTACGTGTATATTTTTTGCCAAACAACTACTTCGGGATCCGATGAGTTAATATCTCCGCTCTTCTTCGCCGTTGAGCAGCATTTGCGCACTCCTTCTCCATGGCTATACCACACTGGCAAGCGCCAGTCAGAGGCGCTATCAAGCGGCCCCAGCGCAGTGTCAGACGGCGACTGCACAGCGAAGGCGAATACCTGCGCCCGCGCCGGCGCCAGTACGTCTACCTCGGCTACGGCGTCACTCCTCTGGAAAGCGCAGACCGGCGGCAGCGAGTCGCGCGCGGCAGCGGCGGATGTGCGGGAGGTGCCGGCTCCGATGTGCCAGCTGTGTGACATCACTGATCCTCGCGCATGCGCAGCAGGGCTTTTGAGGAGCCACGCGAAACTGGCTCGGCTAGGCCAGTGTAGTAACGCTGCAAAATCGTTAATATCATGATACCCAACGAGCGGCGCCTACACTTCGTCCTTACGACATTCGTATGACAAAAAAGGTCACATGGGCCTTATGAATTCGCGTAAGATGACTTCAAGGTGAAATCCAACTTCTTTTTTTCTCAAGCGTGCCTCAAACACTAAATGGCTTGTGCGTCTCCAAGGAAGCGTAAGTCACTTTCTGGCTGTTGCGTCGATTGGCCTCAGAAATTTGTGACGAACTTTACCCAGAAGTGGCATTCTAAACAAACAAAAGAAATGGTACGGCATGGTATACAGCGCCTATACCGCGAAGCCATCACTTTCCACAGCGGCACGAAACGCGCGCCAAACTGGACTACCTCTCGTAGTAGTGGATGTTCGGAAGCTCCGCCCCGTACCTTTTTTTTTTTTACTGCCAAGAAATATTGTGCTAGAGTATACACCAATGAGGCTTAAAAATAATTGTATTTCTTTTTAGGCCTCCTTGGTATGCACAGCCACATGTGCGATCATAGATAGATAGATAGTTAACTTTATTCGGGTCCGGAATCCTCACCCCGTTTTTATAGGGGCAAGACTGCGGGCCGCTTCCACGTTGGGACAGGCAGGCCAAGCCTCACCGCTGCATCGTGGGCCTTCTGGACAGCCCGGCGTTGGTCAAACCAGTCGTGGCTCCTGAGGAAAGCAGAAAAGGCTTCCTCCGTCAAGCAGTGGTCTGTGTGGTGCTGCAAAGAGGGGCACGCCCAGAGCATGTGCTTAAAGTCGCTAACCGCTCCACAGTCGGGACACAGTGGGGATACCTCTGTGTACCTACTGAAGACGGAGAGTGTGGGATACGACTGAGAGTCACGGCCTAGAGTCACGGCCTGGGGCCTCGTGAGATTTCGATGTGGCAAGGGGAAAGGCCTGCGGCTCATCTGGTAGTGCCTAGAGATCTCGTTAAAGGTGGAGGAATGTCCCTGAAGAGGGGTGGGTGGGTAACCCTCCGGAAAGGTCGGACCAAGCCTGTCGCCGGTCCCACCCAGCACACCGGCTTCCCAGTGCGCAGCACGGCCGGCAAGACCTCGCGCCTGGGCATGGGCCAACTCATTAACGTTGGCCAACCCCCCTACCTCGGCGCCCTCGTGCGCCGGGAACCATGTAATGACTTGATGAGTGAGCACCTTACCCTCAAGTGCCCTAGCAACCTCCTCACAAACAGCCCCAGTGAGAAAGCTCGAAGGGCTGATCTCGAGTCCGTAAAAATCTCTTCCCTGTCCGACCTAAGGATTGCCAGTGCAATGGCCAGCTGCTCTGCCTTAGAAGCCGAATTGTTGCTGATTGACGCGGCTGATAATACGCATCCCCTTAGGTCCACAACGTTAGCAACAAAGCGATTGGAGTCGCCTTCGTACTGGGCAGCGTCTACAAAACACGACTCTGCCTCATGCGCATGTGCGTACCGCAGAAGCGCGGACGCGCGAGCCGTCCTCCTGCCAGCGTTGAAAGTTGGATGCACGTTCCATGGAATAGGCTGCCGCACACTATCCGAAAGCGGAATGTTCCTATCCCTTAACGCCGTTGGACTGAGCCCGACCTGAGTCAGGATTCCCCTTCCCGTCGTCGTAGACGAGAGTCTGGAAATATGTGCGGCCTGCTGAGCTTCAATCACTTCTTCCAATGTGTTGTGCATGCCAAGTCTTGCTAGGCTCTCTGTGCTTGTGTGCATTGGGAGTCCGAATACTCTCTTAATACACTTCCTGATGAGCGTGTTCAGCTTTTGAATTTCGTGTTTCTGCCATCTGTGCATGGGAGTGACATAATTCACATGATTCATGAGGAACGCGTGAAAAAGCCTGAGTAGATTATTTTCCCTAAGCCCCCTTTTTTATTGGAAACAATTGCAATGAGTCTGATTACTCCTTCAGCATGCCCTGTAAGCTTATCTATAGTACGCCCGTGCTGACCGTCAGCTTCAATAATCATGCCTAGCACTCGGAGAGAACGAACCCTGGGGATCTCGCACCCGGATGACGTTCGCACCTCAATATCTGTCTCCTCGGGAGGCCTCCACCCTCTAGGCTTCGGTCCCCTTCTAGTGGGACGATATAGGAGCAACTCTGATTTAGAAGGTGAGAGACGGAGGCCCATCTGACTAACATGTTTCTCGACGCAATGCACTGCCGCTTGCAGTGCTTCTTCAACGCTGCCGTCCGACCCGCCAGAGCACCAAGGGCGATGTCGTCCGCATAGATTGCGGAGCCAATACCCTCCATTTGCTCAAGCTCGACTGCCAAGCCCTGCATCGTACGTCAAATAAGAGCGGCGAGATAACCGACCCTTGTGGCGTACCCCGTTGCCCGAGGTCGTAAGCCTTTGATGTTAGGTCACCCAATATGACTGTGGCCCTCCTACCTCGCGACAAGGACTGCACAAATCTGTAAAACTTTTCCCCCAGGTCAAGGCGGGAGATCGAGTCTAGAATATGCCTATGTGACACTTTGTCGGAGGCCTTTTCCAGATCGAGACCGAGAATGGCCCCCGTGTCTCGGGTGTCTATCTAATATATCATGCTTGATGAGTAGCATGGCGTCCTGCGCGGAGAAATGAGGCCTGAAGCCTATCATGTTGTTTGGAAAAAAATCATCGTCCTCAATGTGCTTAGAGAAACCGATTATTTATCACATGATCCGCCACCTTGCCCAAACAGACGTGAGGGAGATTGGCCGGAGGTTCTCAGCCCCGGGGCTGCGCCCAGGCTTGGGAATAAGAATCACGGACGCAACCTTCCACTCATCTGGAAGACACCCGATTCCCATATGCGGTTGATCTCTGCCGTTATGACCTTTATCGACCTGTCATCTAAATTGCGCAGCAGTTTGTTAGTTACGCCATCGGGTCCCGGGCCTGAACGGCCATTGAGCTTTTGTAGTGTTTCGCTAACGTCCGCCTCCTGAAACGGCCTATCAAGGCACATGGCTGATTTGCCCTCATATCTTGACCAGGCCGGCCCCGGGGGCACAGCATCGTCCGCCAGGGGAAGATACCTCCGTGCTAAGCTCGTGGCAATTTCGTCATCCCCTTGGCGCTGCCTTTCTGCATGTAGAATTCTATCGACACCCGATTCTGGCTGGCTTTGGTCTTATTTCCGTGGATTGAGCTTGTGCGTTTTCCACCGAGACAGCAGAGAATCCTTGGCCTCTATTAAGTGTGCTAATCTGCTATACGTCTGACTGACCACTATTTCTGTGTGTATCAACTTGGTAGCTTTTTCGACGTCCCTCTGACGCTAGCCATCCGATCTTGGAAGTTCACGGATGATTCACCCCCTTTCCTCCCTGATCTTTCGGAAGTGATCCCAGTTTATGTATTTGAATGTCCTGCGAGGCTTCCTGCCGACCTGCAACTCTGTGCTGACAATATAATGATCGCTCCCTAATTCTACTCCCAAGTTAGCCCAGGAAAATTCCCCTGCCGACCCCACAAATGTGAGATCCGGAGTCGAATCCTGTTACACAGAGTTGCCAATCCTGGTGGGAAAGTTTGAATCGGTGATTAACGTGAGTGCAAGGTCCACCGCTGCCTGCCAGAGGTTCGCGCCTTTGCGTGAGGTGTGTGGGTAACCCCAAGCCTGATGGTGGGCATTAAAGTCCCCGGCCACAACAATGGGGGCCCTGGCCCTGCCTGCTACTGAAACTGCCTTAGCCAACAACGAAGTGAAGCGATGCTGCCCCCTCTAGGGGAACTGTACACGTTGAGGATGAATACGCTATTTTTGAGCTCGCCGCTCGGCATAACCTCGCCAAAAAGGTATTCAATTTTGCACCTACCCATCTTTAAGTCATGCTCGATAAAAGTGTGTTTCTTAGAGACCAGGGTGGAGACCCCCCTACCCTCCGGCCCTTTGTTTACGTATGATGTGTAGCCCGACAGAGAAACTGTATCCGTCAATACCTCTTGCAATAAGATAATCTGCGGTCGCGATGCTCTCGTTCTGAGGAACTGTTGTAAGGCCGCCCTTTTTTTAGAGGAGCCCCAACAGTTCCATTGCCAGATCGTGAGGTTCAATATGCCGTTACTCGCAGCCATTATTATTGATGTCGGCTGATCCGGCCTGGGTGCTACCATAGGTCTCCCCCAAGGAAGTAGCCCTACTCTTAACCAGCGACTTCACGCCCTTCTTGGCTCTCAGTTTGCTGAGCTCTTCTTCTAGCTTGGAAGTCCTAGTCTGTGATGTCAGTATTGGGAAGGCGGCGGAAGTGACGCAGCCGAGGGCACCGCTAACTTCGGCGCTTCGGCCGCTATAGGGAGCGTCTGCTGTGCACATGGCGACAGACAGCGTTGATTTGGCCGGCGCTTCGCTGGTCGTCCCGGCGGTCACAATTTTCATACTCCGCGCCGGCATGACCGACATGCCTTGCACGACTTCCGGTTCGTTCGTAACAACGTCTACGTCATACGTAGACAGTACACTCGGTTGAGTTTCGGTTTCGGTGTCGCGCTTTTTCGCTTATTTAAAATTATTCTCCAATTTGGCGAGTATTTCTGCTATCGGGCCCGTAACAGGAGAGTCTCAGGAACATAAAAGCACTATTACTTTGACATGGCCAAAAAATCGCCGGAGTTGGCCTTTAAGCAGCTGGCGTCTTTTCGTTTTGCTTTAGAAACATCTGGCGTTCTTTCGTTTTGCTTTTAGAAAACATCTGGCGTCTTTCGTTGGTTTATTTCGTCAATCAACGGCGTTTTGAACAAAATCTTTATTGTTTAATCACGCACAGGAGAAATCTCACCAGGCACTACCTTGGAGGTAAACAATGGCTGCTAATGGGGAATGAGAGACAGAAGAATTCGGCTTTTAGTTAATGCGCACGCTGCGAATTTTTTATTGTTCAACAACGCACAGGAGAAATCTCCCACCGGCACCACCTTGGAGGTCAAGATCTGGTATTAGAGTTACGACTGGTTACGCACTACGAGGGACGAACGGGTGCCGCTTTAAGGAGCTTCGCCCTTAAAAGGGCGCCCACCTCGAAAACTGGGTGTCCACGGGTTCTTGGTCTTCAGGCCGATACGGTGATGATAAGAGTTCAATGGTTGGTGTCCAAAAAACGCTGCAGAATATGGAAACGACGGAGCCGATAGGCGCGTCCACACACCTCGGCGACCGCAGCGCCTCTCGCGATCATAGAAGAATGAAATAAAATATGAGACACTTACGTTACAAAAAGTGCATCGCAAGGGAACAGTGACACAAGCCACAATGCTTGCGACAGTTGGTCATGCGCAAGTAATCGCTGATATTTTATAAAGTTGGCAATAATTCGTTAGAAATTGAGTTTTACTAAACATTGTACAAGCCATGTTGACCTTTTACTCGAACATGCAGAAATGACGTTCCTATTACGTAATATATCGAAAAACACGAATATACCGCATAATTATGCGATGCGAAAGACAGCTTTATGCATGCCAGTTATGATGTGAGATGAAGTGAGCCACTATAATGCTGAGTTCGCCCACATAAACTATGTGCTGGGTCATGTTATTATGCAAAATTATTGATTTTTAGGGGCGAAGCTCCTTAAAGCGGCACCCGTTCGTCCTCGTAGTGCGTAACAGTCGTAACGCTAGTACCAGATCTTGACCTCCAAGGTGGTGCCGGTGGGAGATTTCTCCTGGCGTTGTGAACAATAAAAAATTGCGCGTTAACTAAAAGCCGAATTCTTCTGTCTCTCATTCCCATTAGCAGCCATTGGCATGTTCCAGTAGGAACGTTAGTAGAAGTAGAAGTGTAAGTGTTAGCTAAAAGCCGACTTCTTCTGTCTCTCATTCATTCCCATTAGCAGCCATTGTTTACCTCCAGGTAGTGCCTGGTAATTTCTCCTGTGCGTGAGTAAACAATAAAAATTTTCTTCAAAACGCCGTTGATTGATGAAATAAACCAACGAAAGACGCCAGATGTTTTCTAAAAGCAAAACGAAAAGACGCCAGATGTTTCTAAAGCAAAACGAAAAGACGCCAGCTGCTTAACGAAAGACGCCAGATGTTTTCTAAAGCAATGGTTTTCTAAACAATGAAAATTCACAGCGTACATGTAAAATTAAAGTGAGCTGCAAGTCGTCATCTTTCATCGAACCTTTAGTATAAACGCGCCCGATCTCACGTCGGTGATGATGTACTGGGCAGAATTCACGAAAGATTCACGGTTATCGATGAACCTCCGCAGCTTCGCCCACTCATCATCATTCACTCCGTGGATATGCTGTGATTTTTTTGCAAATTGGTTGGCACTATACATAATCGCACAATGTTCTATATAGGCGCAATTTCTTATGCCGTTCTTTCTTTAATTGTATTGCGTGATATACCAGCTGTACATTGTAGCCTAACTAATACAGCAGATTTCGACACTTCTGTAACTAATACAGGTTTGTTTGTGCACGCTCTACAATAATCTAAATTTACACCTTCAGCGCATGTCATGTTTGTTTGTTTGTTTGCAGCTATTAGTATATCTGAGCATGTTAGAAAAGACGTAGCAATGAGATACACGTCAAGCGTTCTTGAGACTCCGTATTGTGGTGTGGTAGGCAAATCTCGTAGGCAACATAGCGGCAGAAATTTTAGTGATTACAAACCACCTTCGGAGTATATAGATAATGCCCGTATAGAGTGGCGTCGGGTACCACTACACTCTAAGAAATATCGAGTAAAAAGGGCGTTTTTTGTCCCACAACAATAATCGTCATTTATTTTGCCTCCTTTCCTTGCACTATCGCCGCGCGCCCGGCACTTTCTGGCCACGAACGACATGCGCGCTGTCAGCGTGACATAGCATTCTTGGTAGGAAAGTGGCCAGCGCCGAGTTTTCAAGAAAGGAAACGCAAGCAAGCCTGATGACGATTATTGTTGTGGGACAAAAAGACGCCCTTTTACTCGATCTTTTCTTAGAGTGTAACATCTTCTCAAGGGCAGAAGATGAGGAGGAGAAAAGAAGGTAGGTGGTACGGTTTAACGAGAGTAACTCCAGATTGGCGACACTGTATTGGGCAGGAGAAAGGTAATAATAAAAAAGAGAGGAGGAAAGACATGGGAGGTCCCTGTATCCAAAAAGTAGAAAGAAAGAAGACAAAAAGGGAAGAAAGACAGGTAAGGGTGTTCAAATGAAAAGGTACGAAATATTCTGACAGCATGACCTTAACATAAATGCCTGTGCCGCTATGGGAGAACGTAGCGAGACATCAAGGGATGCGACTGGATTCTCCTCCGTGGACGGAGGAGAGAGAAGAGGCTCTTATAACGCGTCCAGTTTACATGGCAGTGCGTGTAAGGACAGGATGGCGTTCACATTGCGAGATTCGACGATTGAGTAGTAACGATACGTTATCGGATTCCTGACAGCGGAAGGCGGTAAACCAGCCACCATTCATCGCCTGTGATTTCCATGTTTTGGTTCCCTGAAAAAATGACCAGTGCTGGGCAGTATCGAAGATACATGTATCTCATATACTATCTTAGATACTCTATGGGTATCTTGTATCTGTATCGCGATACGTCTAGAAAGATGAGTATCTGTATCTGTATTTCCGATACTTCGATAATGTATCGTGTGTCTTAAGATACAAGATACTTCTATCGCAACACAACCGTGCGAAACAATAATCTCTGGCCAAGCTCCGCTTCTCAAGGTGGTACTGGTGCCACTAAGCCATCGGAACAAGTCTAAGGGATGTGACGCAATTTTATTTTTGCGCCAGAGTTCTTCAGGAGGGCAGAAGACGAGGAAGACAAGCACGCGGACGTCTACGCCCAGCCCACTGCCTTTTGTTTTGTCGATTTCTTTCTTTCAGTTGCGCCGTGCAGCGACACCTCTCTAGTAGTGATGCGAACTATCGATGGTACTATCGATACTATCGATAGCTGAGTCACTATCGAACTATCGATGGTAAAGATACTATCTATAGCGCTATCGATAGTAAAAAATTCGATGGCACTATCGATAGTATAAAAGCGACAGCAAGCTCATTGCATAATAAACTTGGTTCCCCGCGCGCGTGTACTAGTGGATCCGGAGGAGCAGACTGAAGGGCAAGAAAGTTGACATCTTTTGATCTTCACCTGAATGCTTTGCTGACACATGGTCACAAGGTCAACGTTTCAGCTGTAGCGGAAAGGAAGGTGTTAGATGTGGTGGAACTGCGGCGGATTCAGATTTATATTGCGTTTACGATTTCAAAATTAAAAAAAAAAAAATGAGCAATGTTTGTTAATTCGCCGCCACGGTAGTCTAGTGGTTATGGCGCTCGCTGCTGACCCGAAGGTTGCGGGATCGAATCCCGACCGCGGCGGCTGCATTTTCGATGGAGGCGAAAATGTTTGAGGCCCGTGTACTTAGATTTAGGTGCACGTGAAGAACCCCAGGTGGTCGAAATTTCCGGAGACCTCCACTGCGCGTCTCTCATAATCATATCGTGGTTTTCGGACGTTAAACCCCAGATAATATTATTATTGATGTTTGTTTTTGTAAGCTGTGACTGGTTGCTTTCAGATGTGAATTTACTGGGGACATAGTCCGCCATTTTCACTGCGCAAATAATTTATTTCTTTCGAGAAGAATAGCTCATAAATTAAGCGAAGCTGATAGCAGGATTCGCAATATTTTGGCAATATGGCTGGCCCGCAACATCATCATTATTCACACCACTTCGATAATATTGTCACGTGGTTGTGACGATGAAGAATGTTGCAGAAAGAGTGGGAAATACGGAGCTCTTTATTTGGCCGAACGTGTGCCCAGGAAATCATAGCTCAAAATACAAGCGATACTCGCTGCGCACTTACAGCGGCAGAACAGTCGTCGGCCGTCGAGACTTGGCGGCAGCAGGGCAGCGCAAGAAAGCGTGCTAAGCACGTTTGTATTTCTTCTACAGATACCAGTTCAACTAGCACAAATCGTCGACGCAAGACATCAGTTGCGAGTCAGCGCCGTGTTGTCCGTTTCCTTCTCTTTTGTCCTCGTGTGTTGCGCTGTTCCCGAGTGAAAAAATGAATCCCAACCAACTGGCCCAACTTACCGTTTTGCTAGGAAAGAATACTGGGAAGAAGTCAGACGTAGTGAAACCGCAGATGCAGCTTACGAGGCATTTATTCCATTTTTAAACGCATCTACTATGCGCATTTTATCCTAGTAACGAAGACTATAAAACACGGTAAGGGTCGTAAACCATGGGTATACCGGGAATGCATAAAAAGAATTAAACAAAAGCGAGATTGTTGAAAAGTTTCTTAAGAGCAGACTGGATACTGACTGATATATTTAAGCAATACAGAAATAAGCTAACCTCTTTCCTTAGAAGTGAAAAGAACAGATATATGCATGACCAGTTCCGCAGGGAATACTGTAATCAAACAGGAGATGTGTGGAAAAAACTCAATAAACTGTTAAACCGTATGCAACCGCCATCGACTGTCGATGATCTCGTTATAAACGGTAAGCGCATATGTGGAAAATAACTTGCTGAAGCGTTCAATAAGTCTTTGGGATGCGGTTAGTATCGGACAGTGCGTTTCCCCTGCAACCTATGGTATTAAGGAAAATACACAGTATTTATTTAGAGCCAACGGATGAACATGAGGTGCGAGGTATTTATGCGTCTTTCAAAAACAGCGAGCTAGGGATATTGATGATAGATATCGAGCCGTGAAATTTGTGCTTGACATAATTGCTCCTTTACTTGCCCACATATACAACCTTGCAATAATAACGGCTGTTTCCGAAAATAATGCAGATCTCTGAAGTTATTGTCCTGCACAAAAAGGGCGATAAGAATGAGTTGTCGAATTACAGGCCGATTTATATTGCCAATATTTTCAAAAGGCCTTGAAAGACATCATAAACGAGTAACAAAATGTTGTCACGCTTTCAATCTAATTAATAAATCTCAGTATGGCTTTCTCCACGGCAAATCAACTGAATCTGCACTACTGACCCAGAAGGAATCATCCTTAAGGCTTTTGAATTAAAACAGATATGTTAGGCATTTACATAGATTTTTGAAAGGCGTTTCGACCGGATTCACCATGCAACATTGTCAGAAAAACTGCAACTATACGGTATTCGCGGCACGCCACTGCTCTTGATAAAATCCTATTTGAAGCATAGGTTTCAGTGTGTCAGCTTAGGAACGGCAGTTTCATCGTTACAGCAGGTAGTCACTGGCGTTCCACAAGGAAGCATATTGGGTCCTTTATTATTCATCCTTTACATAAACGATATGAACACTATCAACAAAGCACCAACTTATGTAATTTACGCTGATGACACCAGCCTATTTTTCGCTGGAAGAAATGCATGTTTAGCACCTCAAATAAATAAAGCCCTTGAAGACATACAAAAGTGGAGTAAAGAAACTCGCTGTTGATCAATGATGAGAATACAAAAGCCGTTCTTTTTTTATCCGCGTCAGCTTTCAGTCACCATTGATAGTCCTTATTTTTAGGCACGCGCCTATAGAATTTGTGAACTCATAAAAATTTTAGGTGTGCTTTTCAAAAAAATATGTACTGGGACGATCATTTTGACCAAGTTCAATCTCACGTGGCTAAAAGTGTGGGTGCTATTGCAAACTTTCGACACATTCTGCCTGTATCGATAAAACTCATGCTATACACACACTTTTTTTATCCCACATAAATTATTGTTTTTTAGTGTGGGGAAATTCCACACAAAGAAATAACCATAGAATATTTATGTTACAAAAAAGCTCTTCGGTCTATAGCTAACGTTGAACATCGTGCGCACACAAAGGAATTGTTTCATCGTTTTAACGTTGTACCCATAGAAAAATATTATGATTGGAAACTTGCTATCAAATAAAAAGTCAGTTTATAAAAATCACATGACCTTCTAAATCTCGCTTACCTGAGAGGAAATGCTCCTTTCTATTCTCTCCGCAAACAAGACTTCTGGAACATCCCTTTTGCCGAACAGATACGAATGACAGATGTTGCAGTATTGTTTGCCTCACTTACTAAACACACTCCTCAGTAGCGAAATAGAATTAGAAAAACGTAGTATAAGTGATATTAAAAAACTTCCTGTAACTAATCTCCATAAAAAATTGCTGTACTGTATGAGAGAGATGTATTTTCATTGTTTTTTTTGTTTGTTTGATGTTTGCCTGTTGTTATGGGTTAATTATTGTGTCAAATAATTATCTTTAGCGATTGATCTGTACATATATACATTGACACATACTCTTTATCTTTGTAATCGTAAATATTGTAGAAACAAGGTTTAAAGTGTCACGTTAACCACTTTTTTCCTCCTTTTCTTTCTTTCTTTTTTCTCATGTAACGCGTTGGTTTGATTTTGTGATAGTATTTGCAGTATTTTTTCGTGTATGCAACGCGCTAGTTTGTTCTTTGATTGCATTTTGACATCCTTGTGTCCCTACTGTATGCCCTGTATATGGAGCTTAGGCTTTCCTCAAGCGAATTGTATCGCTTTTGCCCAAGCTTGCCCACATCTTCAGGATGTAATAAACTGATTTGATTGATTGAATCTGATCATCGGTGACAAGCGTCGTCTATTATACATCACTCATCGAACCTTAAAGCGTTATCGCTGGTGCTCGCCTAAGCTCTCGAATAACTTGACTATTCGTGTCCCGTGCATAATCTTAACAGAATGATCTCAAACAATCCTGAAGCTTCTCAAACATTACGGCGGTGTAATAAGAATATCTGTGGTCTAACGTCCCAAAACCACGATATGATTATGAGAGACGCCGTAGTGGAGGGCTCCGGAAATTTCGACCACTTGGCGTTCTTTAAGGCGCACCTAAATCTAAGTACCGGGCCTCAAAATTTTCGCCTCCATCGGAAATGCAGCCGCCGGCCGGGATTCGATCATGCGACCTTCGAATCAGCATACAAGGCAATAAACACGCGTGGCGGTAATATCGCTAGTAATGTAATTATGGTACTATCGATTCCACTATCGATAGTTTCTCGATAGTAGTACTTTCGATAGTTTGTCCACACTATCGATAGTTTCAAACGAACTATCGATACTATCGATAGTCATTTACCGATAGTTCTGCATCACTAGCTCTTAGCTACTGTCCTGCGCCGCGTACTCCACTGCGTGCGGCGTTATCGCGCAAATTCTGTGTTTGCTACAGTGTCGTTACTGAAGATTCTCTTGCGTCTGCCCCGTAACGAATGTGATGCGTGCAAGAATGGGGTGTGTTTGCTTTGTGTCTCGTGGATTTTACATATCAGCGATTTGAGGATCTCGTGATGTAAGCTTGACTTGCATGCAATGAATTAACTTAAATACAAATAAGATATGCAAACAACAATAGCACCACTAGTACTGATGCTAGATCTAATAAGCAAGCAGGTTTACCTAACTGAAAATATCTTGGCGTACCGTATTTTCACTTCCTGCTACATTTATTCAAAGAATTTATGAAATCTAACTTGATTATTAGCACAAGTGCTTTTTTGCTGTCATTTTGCATCCCATGCATTACCTAGGTCTCGGTACTGTTTTTCTGGTCTAGTCACTGCATGTCTTTTGTAACGCATTCGCAAATAAGATCTCTGCTTTATTCTTTTAACTGTCTGCTTTATATTTCTGCTACTGTTTACACATTTACACGGTGCCAAGGCGATTTTGAAAACACATATATATTATGTAGGCGTCCCTTGAGTTACAGTACAAAGCATTCTGCTTATTGCTTAGAAATAGCGAAATTGAGTTTGCATTATAAATGGAAATCATAGGAGCCATCTTAAAGATGTTAGGAAGGGATTCGAGAAACGTTTTACTGAATGCTCCGTTACTCGTGACGTCCAACGAGCCGCTGAGGCAATTTCTCATAGGCACTGAATTTTCTATTGTCTTAATAGGTAAGTTGACGATACTTCATGCTCATAGCTATTAAGGGCGCCGTCTGTATTGTGTTTCTGTACTTATTCAATGTGAATGTTTGATACAGAACCACCTCTCTATTTTATTATATTAGTTTTTCTGCTTTAAGCCTTCTTAATATTTTTCGTATTACTAATCGCCACCTAATGGGAGCTATAAGCGGCATAGCGCGAATAACGGCGGTGTCTCCGACGCTTTGTGCAACTATACAATACGTCTGAGACGTCTCTGTGTTGCACATGTTTTCTCGTTGAAGAAAAATTGCTAAAGATTACACGCTTTGCGAGGATATCAACAAAGAATCCTTTACGCCAGCAGATAAGTAGAATATGAAAATTCGTTGCTGTTTTACGTCATCTACGTATACACCAGGGGTCTCAAACTCAGCTTATAGCCAGCGCCCAGAGTCGCGAAATTTAGTCCGAAGCGCCGGGACAGTGAAGATGGTAGGAGATAGTTTGAACAAAATGACGTTGCCATTCGAAAGGAAGCCTTTCCCATGTCTCATATATAGGTCATTTCTGAAGGGAATTTGGAGTCAGGATTAGAGAAACATCGATACCGATGTGCACAACGAGTGAATTCTGGACGCGGATTCTGAAATATAGTTTTTATTCCACGGTTATGTTTCAGCACATCGTGACCACATGTTCCTCACAAAAGAAAGCTTGAGACCTTTCATGTCTGTGTAGCACACGAGCATACTTTCTAGAAAATAAAACAAATGGGACGAAGATGGTTATGTTGCGGGCGGGGCTGCTAGCGAAAGGTCTCAAACCCCTAGTATACACCATGCGCTCCTCCCCCCCCCCCCCCCCGCCCAAAACAAAAAAGTCGCTACCAGCGTTGTTGCTTCTGTACACATGTCCGGATATACGGTATTGTGCAAACTGTCTTTTACGGACAAGGCAAAAGTCCACACCGGTATTTGCGCCATCGTGCGAAGGCTTCTTATAGAAGTTATTGTGATTGTATGGCAAACCGCTAGCTGGTCGGCAAGCTGAGCAGCGACTCCCATTAATTGGAAAAATGACAAGCAAGAACCGCTGTCAGCGAACTGTATAAAGTTGTCCTGTGAAGAAGCTAAAGCAAACCGCAATTAATTGTTTTGCAAGGAGCTAATGTACATTAAGCAAGAAGGGCAAAACTTTTAGGTACTAACAGACATTTCATTAAAGTGAAACAAAATAGGTCACAGTTAGGAAATTTTCAAGAAGACATTTTCGTGCATAGGCGTTCGCTGCTACATTATATGGATCTATTATAACAAATTAGAGAATGTATCGAAGTATCTTAAGATACAATTGCCAAGTATCGTATCAGATACAATAATTGCGGCAGTATCTTGAATCTGTATCTCCAATACTTCTTGCCTGAGTATCTTGTATCGTATCGCGATACACTTTCAAAGAATTTTTGCCCAGCCCTGCCTGATGGCCCAATGTTTGCAAGATGGCTCTAGCCAATATTGCCCTCCAACATATCGCCAATAATGGCAAGGATGGCTGTAGCCAACATTGTCCGTCGTACGTATCGCCAACATTGTATAATATTGGCAACTCCAATTTTTTGCCAGCCTTTATTGTTGGCGGCACCATCGTTCTTTCTTTTCAAGCGTTTAAACCCGGCTCTTGCCAGCCTTATTGGCAAGAACCGGCGCAGATCGGCCCACCTTTGACCAAGCGACGGTGTCATGTGATGAAGTCACCGTATGACGCCACGTTATGTGACGCCCTAGTGCCGTTATGATGAAGCCAGAAATTTTGACGATCTGTGATACCATGATGACGTCATATGGTGACATCATCTCGTCATGATCTGTGCATCACTCGTCGACGCCGACACTGAGAGACGCTGATGGTCAATTTTCGCGTTCGATGAAGTATCTGAGGCGTTAGCCTTGAAGTAATAACTCACCGGGTCCGTTATGCATTCGCGACAGACAAATCGAAGGCGAAAGTCCTCTTCTTTTTCTTCAGTCGATGTGTTGATCTCGACCGCTCTTCTCTGAAGGTTTTCTGCACTTCACCTAGTTTTCGACTGCCTGCGTGATCGGCGCAGCTGTGACCAAGGGTGATGCCATGTGACATAACAAATTTTGGTGACCTGTGACGTCGTGATGATGTCTTGTGGTGACGTCGTCACGTGAGGATGATTTTGCATCACTGGTGTTGACGCCGCCGATGACAACGCCGTCAGCTCAATTTAGGCGTTTGGTGAGGCGTATAAGGCTTTCGCCTTCATTACAATCCAAAGTACTCTGTGGCCCTACCATGGGAGGGAGAAAGCCGTCCTAAACCTCCAGCATTTCTTTTTTAACAACGACGCTGTTTAGCAAATCGTTCCTTGTGAGTCGATCCAGAATATCATCATCATAAACGGGTATGTGCCAGAGAAATTGGGTAAATCCCACTACTCACCACTAGTCCACTAAAAAAGAAGAACGCAACAGTTAGCCCAACAAATGGCTGTGAGGTGACGGGGCGAGCCGAAGGCCCCGAGTATGTACGGTGTAAGATATATACTGTGATTCTCCTTCAGCCATCTCGTTCTTCCTTCCTGAGCTGGCGCCACCACGAGACACGGTACGCTCTTCTTTTTCCGTGGCCATGGCTGACCACAAGGGCGCGGCGCTTCAGCCCTAAAATGAAAACTGTACTCCATCTCACAAGCTGATTGCAGCAGGGTGGAAGCCACGACTGCAAACAAACCGCATGCTAACGCAGCAGAACATAGTTCTGCTTGTAATTGCGTTATAATTAGAGAAGGTTTAGAAAATTGCCTTTGTGCGGCATGCGCTACGTAACACCAATACGTGATATGCTAATCACAATTCGCATGCACCACATAAGCATTCAGTTATTATTGGTAACTGCCGATAATTGTGATGACGAACCAACATGGCAGCACCCATGCTGACGAGATCGCCCGCTTCGATCCGAACTCGCGCTTGCTACTTGCTCCCCGGTGGAAGCGGCTACCGCTTTGTGTCCTGTGTCCTCTCACGCTGAGGACAAAGTATAAGATACTTTTAGTCCTTACTATTGAGATTAGCTGATTGTTCAGCCACACCTACTAGGCCTTGTACCCGAGAAGTTGAAAATGAATCATGGAAACAGCGCGAAATAGACACGAATAAACTGCTGTCGAAGCGTCAGGACGCAATATAACGCGAACGCAAACGTCAGTTAAGAACTCAGGGGCCACGCAGCTCATGACGGCGACTTCATATTTCGAGGGGCAAGGAACAAGCGTCGACGTGTGCTGCCATGTTGTTTTCTTTTTCCGTCACTACCGCTGCTCCCCAACGCTAACAGCTTTGGTTGCTACCATGTGCTCGCTTTATTCGCCAAACGCGCGTTTTATTGCAATAGCAATTATATGGACACTCTCGGCTGGTTGTTGTCATCGCCGTCGCCGTCTGTCGACGCCGTCATGACCCGGATATGTATATGTATGTATGTAGAAATAAAAGCCACAAGTAAAAATAATTCAGAAGAAAAAAAATTGGCCGCGTATCTGCGTGCTTCGCTGCAAATGTCGTGTAAAGACGATAGAAGAGGCGCTGTGTGAGATATGGACGCCATCTGGCAATACGTCGGGAAACATGAGTGCTGTGTTGCGTGCTGGTAGTCCCGGCGCCGCAGCAGGCGAAGACCGGCGTGACCAACGCGACCGGCGGGGACGCCAGCCAGCCCGAAAACGCGGTTTGGCGCGAAGCGCTGAAGCAGAGAAACGTCCGCACTCAACGAGTATTCTCCACACACTCTTTTATTTACACGTCGCCTGGGTAAAACAGGAACGCCAGAGCGCGCCCACAACCGGCAGCCTGAAGGCCGCCCACAACGCTGCTTTTTCATTTTTTAATATTTTTTTCACCTTGGCCTTCTCAAAACTAAAGTTTTTCAACACCAACCCATGGCATTCGTACAGTGCAATACAGAACCGAAACCGAAACACAACAATGAGCTTTTGCGAAGGGCACGGAGGAAGGCAAATTTCAGCGCAGTCGCATTTTCAGCTTTGTTGAAACAGCGCTCACTAGACGACGACGAAGTAAAAGAAGGCGCAGGACAGGCAGCGCCTGTCCTGTGCCTTCTTTTACTTCGTCGTCGTCTAGTGAGCGCTGTTTCAACAAAGATGAACGCATACCAACTCGCTCAAGCTTCCATTCTATGCATTTTCAGCGCAGCTTAAGAAACTAGGGTCTTTAAAATTACGTATATGTATTTCTATTAAAGGAACACGCCACCTAATACTTACCTAGTGATGTTGCACCTCAGATATGCATGATATTTACTTTTTGATCGACAACGTTCACAAGTATGAACAGCCGTACCAGTTCAAGACGGCTGGCCTTTGGGCAAGTGGTTCAACTTAGGTCGAGTGGCTGAATCGAGGGACGTGCCGACAACAACAGAGAGACAGAAAAACAGACCAAAATTTCTGCGTTTAAGTTCCCCAAGAAAGACTATCGTCTTTAAAAATTCCGAAGTGCTCGACCGCGGTTTCGCACCTGCGACCCCTGGCTCCGCAGCTCGTTGCCTTAGACAATTACGCCATGCCTCATTCGTTCTCCGGGATACTAACGGCACAATACAAACGCACGCGGCGTTGGGTGAAACGCTCGGGACGCCACACGGGGTGAAATTAAAATTATGCGAGATGCGGGCCATGTTGCATCGTCGCCCGCGGTGCGTTTGCGTCGTATTGCTGGCGATCCACACTACACTCTAAGGCAAAATTACCCGAAAGAGTAACGGAGCCCAATAGGCGCGTGCGATGAACGGATCGTCGCAGGAGCAAGCGGAGAGGGATGCGTGCCGTGTGCAAACCAGTTAGTCTGCAAAGGGATGAACCGCGCGGGAGATGCAGGCCGTGTCATGGATACGTTCCGTGTGCAAACCGTCTAACCGTCCTCATCGCTCGAGTCAGTCTTCCAAACTGTGTTCGAGCTGGCTGTTGCCGGTTGTGTCGCGCTCGGAGAGTTCGCCGATCTAGGAACTACGGCTCGGTGCCTTTGATATACACGGATGCGTGGATGAGTGCGTCGTGCTGCTTTTACGTTTCGCCGCACCCATGAAGTCTGGAGCTGTTCTCGTCACGTCGCGTCGCCGCGCTGTATATCTCCGGCTTAGTCACGGCACTGCTTCGCCACCGGCTGGCGGCCGAGATGAGAGTAGGCCTATCGGATCCGTGACTTCAATCTGACTCGGGGCACAAATCGGTGCTGGATTCTTTCGCAAGTAAGTGATCGCTCTTTATTCTGCCGTACCTATCACGTGCGCGAAACTGATCGCAGTTATCGGTAACGGACTCGATCGTGTTGTAAATCGCGCGCACAAAATGTACCGCGAGGGCCGGCTTGGGCGTGAGCTCGCCTGTGCTTTGTGACCGCCTGGATTTGGCCGCCATTGTCATCGCCTGCCCGGATGTTCGCTCACCGATTATTCGCCGTGGTGATGAGCTGCGTGATCGCGATATTAGCAATATTAGGCAGAGGCCTCACCGCTGTTTTGCGACTCGTCCTAACGCTGTGCGGTAGCAGCGAGCTCGATTGTATGCCGCGCGCTTGAAATACACCGGCGTGGGTTGGCGAGTGCTTGAGCTAGCCGACTGTAGCTGCGCTTCGGAACTCTGTGGAATTGGTCGCCATTACCTTCGGCTTCCTCGACGCTCACTCGCAAGCAGTTCGCCGCCGTTCGTGGCGTCGACCCCGCTTTCGCTCGCTGCACTGGTGCTCGCTCGAGATCGAGAAAAACCGTTACCGTCGGCTTGCCCTTCGCTCGCTCACTTGCAGCCTGGCGCCGTTCGTGGCGTCGGCTTCGCGTTCGCGCGCTGTTCTGCTCGAGTTTCGCTGGCGGCTGCGGCGGCTGACGGGCTTGATCCAGCTGTACGACGCCGCTCGCAAAAAACTCGCCGGCTCGTTGTTGTTGTTTGTTGTCATGTGGAGGAAGAGACGCTTATTTCTGCAGCCCTGTCGGGAGTACGGCACAGCGTCTTGGGGGGGGGGGGGCACGGTGGTTGGCGGCGCCTCGGCGTGATGGCGGCGGCTGCCGCACTTAAAGTGTTTGTTGCGCTGTGTGGCTTGAAATGCGTCTTTGATGACGTATGACATCACGGTGAAATTATTTACATGCCATATTTTAGACGTGTGTTTGTATTTCACCTTGCACGTATTTGCCATGTACGTGCGTCTTCATCCCCTCTGTGACGTGTGGCAGACTATTTGCAATATTTGTGTGCTTCGCAGGGGTGAAATTATTTGCGTGCCATGTTTTAGACGTGTTTTAGTTCACCTTGCACGTATTTGCACAGTGCGTGCATCTTCACCCTCGCTGTCACGTGACTAAATACTTGAAATATTTTTGTGTTTGCAGGATGCAGCCGTTGCCCACAACGAGCAGAATGCTGTGTGCCCTGGCGCGTACAACGCCTGCCATCTATCGCTTCCGTTGGAGCAGCTTCACAGAAAAGACTGTACGAGATATGACAACGCGGCTGGACCTGTATTAGACATCTTGTAGTGAATTCAATGAAAGAAAGCAGAAACTTCATATGTATAGAAAAAATAAAACGTTTCATTGCCTCACTTTTGTCTTTCGTTGTCGCATTGAATGCGAAAGCAGTGACACACGGATGACTAAATATTCTTTTGCGTGTTCTTTCCGCGACATTTGTTGCTCACCGCGGAAAGGAACACGCGAAAAAAGTATTAGGTCTTGCGGAGAGTAACTGTAGAAAATCATCCCTGTGATAACAAGTTCATCCGGATGGAGCGTTTGAGTGAACCGACCGTTGGTCCGGGGAGGTGCAACTGCGAGGACTAACGGTTTCCCGGTAAGGTGTAAATGTGAGGACCAAATGTTAGTCCATTGAGGTGATCTGTGGGGACTAACAGTTGCCCGGTAATGTGTAAATGTGAGGACTAATGTTAGTCCATTGTGGGGACTAACTGTTAGATCCAGTGCCGTTAATCCTTAAAGGGATTAATGGTTGTGGCAGCCCCATTAGTCCCCAAAGGGACGAACCACATATCCTTTTAACACCCTTTTGCCTTAGAGTGTAGTTTTCCATTTTGGGGTTGTAGCGTCATGCCACTCGTGGCTAGTCGGCCAGAGAAAGAAATAACGTCCCGTGGCTCGTGGTATCGCGCGCTAGTGGGAACGCTTCGCCTCTTCTAGACATATGCCACAGGAGGGAAGAAACGAGACGGCTGAACCAGAACCACACTATATAATTATGTTGCACCGCGACCAGAATCATGAGGCTAAAATTACAGCGCAAACGAACAAGACACGAAGCAAAGAAAAGTACCACACAAGCGCTGACTGATAACTTTATTCTTTCATAAACAACGCATAGGTAATCCCAAGGCAAACTTACCGTACATGTGCACACAACAATATCTCTAAACCAAAACGTGTAACAAGGATGATGGTGCATTAAATACACGGAGACATCAATTTATATTCGGATGGGTGCAGGGACAAAGAAGTAAAGAAGAAGTAAGAAGGACAAAGAAGTACCTTTGCGCTGTAATTTTAGCCTCAGGAATATGTACGAACTAGAGTGAAATGAATATTTATCGTAGTGACCAGAATGGACGCCCGCAAGGAACGCGAGCCATCACTTCACGTGCCACTGCCAAGCGCCGTCTTTATTTCCTTCTCCTGAGGTCATGCGCTCTGCGGTTTGGTTTGCCGCCAAAAGGAAGGCGCTGCCGAGTCTTGGGACAACGCGAGCGCAAGAGCCCGACAGTGGATTGCGTTCTGTGCATGCGACCTGGCGGTTCGCAAATTTCTTGGGTTCCCAACTCTAAAACTGTCTGGTGTTTCGCCGGAGTTGGGATGTGCGCCTTCCACTTGTACTTTGACAAAGGGCGATTAACTCCTGAGAGGAGTTTTGTATGTCTTGTGCTTTCAGCGAAAAGTTTGCGCTGAAGCTATAGACCAAACGAAGGTCACATTGCTCGCTGCAGCGCCCGCGTTTGCGAAAGGAGTGATCTGCTAGCTAGAAGAGCCAAAGTGGGAGTTAGTTGAACAACTGCGACAGTTCGCGCTCATCCTATGCAAACCTGTGCCTTATTTCGTGCCTCGTTCTTTGTGTTTGAGCAGCGCGCTGCAAGTGTCGAGCTGTGACAGTTGTTGCTTCGCAGTCGCCTTCTGTGTTTTCTTTTCCTGCGTGCTTTGTGCTTGAGCAGCGCGCAGCAAGTTTCTAGTTGCCACCGTTCCTGTGACATTCCAATTTCTTGCTATCGCATTCATTGCTTCGACCTTGAGGCGAAACTGTGACTATTTTTGTTTTCGGTTTTTTTCCGGCTCTGCTGTTGCTGCCCAACCAGTTGGTGCAATGCTAAGAGCGTGGGTTGCTGCTGTCGCCACCGACGGCTGCGCGTTTGACAAGTTAAGGAGGAAAGGCAGTGCTGAGAACGAATGACGCATGGTGTAATTATCTAAGGCAGCGTGCTCAGAAGCGAGGGGTCGCAGGTTTGAATTCCCGGTCGAACGCTTCGGAAATTTTTTCTTCTGAATAATTTTATTTGTGGTTTTTATTTATATATACATACATTATACAATACGGCACATGACGGCGACGGCAAAAATCTGCCGAGAGTGTCCATATAATTGCAATTGCAATAAAAGTGAAACAGTAAACAGCTGTTTGCTATTCATATATATAATATACCTTATAACGCTTTGTCACTCAGGGTAGCTTCTTGGAAGATGTGTCATGTAGCAGGTGCCTTGCCCTTTGTGTACAGATGTTTCTTGTGTCAGTTAGGCCGGAGGCTATGGGAGACAAAAAAGAAAGAAATTCCTAGTTAAATGCTTGTTTCCTTATCACACTAAACCGAAAGTACGCTAATGATATGTGAAGCTTTTGTTGCATGAAATGTGTGTTAAAAGTACTCTAAACTGACAACGCGGAGAAACGAGACCTCTAACGTTCCTTCTCAAGTACCACTGCTGCGAACTACAACTCGTATGTTTTAAGGCGAAAGCCTTAGATGCCTCAGCAACTGCGAAAATTGAACGTCGGCGGCGTCCCGCGTCGGCATACCCCGTCGGCGGCGTCAACACGAGTGATGCAAAAATCGTTTTCACGTGATGACGTCGCCATATGACGTCATCACGATGTCACTATTGCCAGAATTTGTACCGTCATCATGGCATCACTATGACGTCAGCATGACGTCACATAACGTGACGTCAGATGATGACGTCATCACTTGACTTCGTCGCTTGATTAAATGTAGGCCAATCACGGAGGCAGTGCAAAACCAGTTGAAGTGCAGAAAGCTTTGAATGCCTCCGATCCTGGAGACTGTACGAAATGACAAGTCACCTCGATTTGGCTGCACTTCCTGCAGTAGTTCAAGAGTGATGCACTTTGGCGCTCGATTTGGCGAGTGTAGCGCGCGCCACCTGCACTTCTGCACTCGATTTGACGTCGTGCTGCACGAGTTCATCAGCACTTCAGCACTAGCTTCCCCGGGAGTTCTCGTCTTCAAGTAGCGCAAGGTACATAGCGTTGCTGCACTTCTGCTCTAGATTTGACAGCTGCACCGAAATCACTA
Organism: Rhipicephalus sanguineus; assembly: GCF_013339695.2. Taxonomy (NCBI): domain Eukaryota; kingdom Metazoa; phylum Arthropoda; class Arachnida; order Ixodida; family Ixodidae; genus Rhipicephalus; species Rhipicephalus sanguineus. The sequence goes on along the minus strand of NC_051180.1, from coordinate 167,433,723 downwards.
CTGTCGTGCTGCACTCACACTGAAAGAACTGGCGCGGCACTGGCACGGCACTTTCGTGAACTACGTCCACAATGTGCAGCCAAATCGAGCAGACCTGACGTTAGGTGCAGAAAGCTATCGAGGGGTGCGGGGGAGGGTCAATACAAAGTCTGAGAAGAAAAAGAAGGTGGCTTTCGCCTTCGAGTCGTCTTGGGCAAATGTATAAAGGACCCTGCGAGTTTTTTTGCACTGATATAGGGGTTTGTTACGAAGATACGTGCGGGGCGTTAGTAATGTAATTGCCCCCTTTTATTCTAGCGGACTGGTTTGTGTTATGAATCAATAAACTTCGGGAATGCACATATATGACTCATCATCGCCTCCTCTATCTTTTTCAATGCCAGTCAGATGCATCAGATCCAACCGTTCACCAATTTTCCTTTCCTTCTTTCCTACTCTCGTCCCTCGGCTATCCTTCGCGCCTGCTTTGCGTTCATGGCAGAAAGTACCCTTTAGGTGGTGCCCCACGACGGAAGTCAGTGGGGGTAATTTTTTGTTAAGCTGTGTTCATGTCCATGGGGCGGCGCCTTACATCCATCAAGACCACTATGTTGGTTGTCACGCTGGCTCTCTAAGAGATGCGGTGTTTGAGATGGCGCGTCTTCGTTCGTGGTGCTATGGGGTATCAACGGGTACGCCACTGCGATGCTGCTGCATGCGCTGGCTTTAAGGTTTTCCACACGAGCGCTGTAAGGCGGTGGCGGCATTGCTTCGAACCACAAAGGAATGAGTGCGAAGGAACAAATCTGATGTACCGCTATCCAATCGCTATCCAGAAAGCTATCCTATCAACGCCATGAGTCCACGCGTCTTGCGCTGTAAGTCCACCATTGTAGCCAAAACCACACTGTCCAAGTTTACGGTTATCGGTGATCACTCTCAAATACTTCCTGTTTGTCCGCATGCTTCTTGGCGTTTGCAGGTTGTTGGCGTACAGGGGAATTAAATAAGAGCGCCTGGTAGAGTCGCGGCACCTGGCGGAGAACATCTCAACCATTCCGCGATCCGCTTCATATTCGCTGCCCTAGGGCGGGCGGGCGGGGTTTATTGTGGAGGCCCGGAGATGGAACCGCTGCTCAACCCGTCGAACGCGTTGCCGTCGCCACCGACGGCTGCGCGTTCGACGAGTTGAGGAGGAAAGGCAGGGCTGAGAAGGAAAGTAACATATATTGCCCGTAGCTGCCTTGGTACAAGGTGCCTACCTTAATTTATGGCTTAAATGAGTTGATGATGTTGTAACCTGAAACGTTGGCAAACTTAAATAAAACTGTTTCAATGTCCCCTGAAGCGCATATAGGAAACCTAATTTTTTCTCGTTTGGTTGGAGAAATGCTTTCATTTCGAGGCATTTTTGTTTGTTAGGATTTGTCAGAGTTATGATCATGATGCGTTGAATACTTATTAATGCAATATTGTTGGGGTTAACTTCCCCCAAAACCGCGATATAATCATGAGAGACGCTGTAGCTGAGGGCTCGGAATTTCGGCCACCTGGGGTTCTTTAACGGGCAGCTACATCTGACTACACTGAATTCCAGCATTTTCGCCTTCATCTAAAATGCGGAAGCAGACGGCCGGGACTTTATCGCGTGACCTGCCGGTCAGCAGTCGAAACACCATAACCACTAGACCACAGTGGCGGGTTTTTCAATCCTTGTCTACTTTACCGTATCGTTTTTTGCTTCTTCCGCGTCTGTAGCTTCTTGCTCGTCAGTTTAATGCTTCACGTCATGTTATAACCTTCCTTAATAGCAATAACTCCCACGACGTACGAGTATAGATATTACGTGGTCCTCTGAAGCACTTAAGGTCTTAGGTTTCTTGGCTGTTTTAGATTCAAACAAAATTTCCGCTGCATGCTTCAAGCTGTAATAGGTCCGAGTCTATGGTTTCTTCCTGTGCAGGGGTACATGGACGCCAAAGTGGTGTCGTGTCTTTTCTGTGTCTTCTGCGCCGTTGTCTGTAAACGAACTAATAAGAAAAAAGTCTAATGTGCATCTCTCGGGAAATTCTGTAAGGTCTTTCTGAAGTTCGAATTCATTTATTGCGTTGTCCGTCAGACAAAAGCTTAGACCCTTGAGAAGCATGATCATGTCCTCAACACTTGATGATTTCGAAATGTCTACACCATTATACTCGTTAGTTTGTGTGATTCAGCTGGGCTGTATGCCTCTACGTTATCTATTGTTGGCGCGACGGGGTACGGTTGTATGGAAGTGTGTTCCTTGGATTCCAATTCATTTTCTTCTCCTCTTGCATCAATTTTTCCAGAAATATTTCCTTGTAATATTCTTAGTATCTCCTCTCCTCGGTTGTGAGGGCTTCATGTCCTGGATTTTTAGGTCAGCATGCTTACAAACGCCTTATGTAATCCACCCCAAGCCAGTAATGCCCGCCTTTTCTTTTTCACTGAAGTTTGATAGGCGAAAGAGGGGTAGGGAAAAAAACTCGAGAGTTTCCCGCCGCTCACTATTTCTGAACTAACTGCGAGAGCGCTGTTTACGTACCCGATGCTCAAGTAAGTATAGAGACGCTGAAAGTTGTGCAGCTCGATTACAGTATATGCCATAACGACAAACAGCCGAACGCAATGTGCGTAAGCGCCTCTTCTCTTCAAGCGTATAGCCCTTTGTGACTGATCCCGTCTGTGCCGTTGCCAGAGGATATCGCGGAGGCCACGCTTTACATGTGCTACTGTTGCAGCAGATGCGCCATGCCGTAAAAGACGTCAACTCGTTCACTCAGCATCTCAAGAAGCCCTGTCGCCGCAGCCGCTGTTTTTTGCCAAAAAATGCTATTTATGTTCACCTTTGAGAACTCTCACATTGGTTTTCAAATTCAGCAAGGATCTAACTGTAAATACCCACGCCAAAGGCATTTTTTCTTTAATGCTTCAGCTTCCCTTTAACGCTTGTAACATTGCGTGGCAGAACCGTACAAACGCACTAGGCGTCAAATCATGTTCATTGCGCAACAAGTGCTTGCTTTACATGCCCACCATTACAAAGCACTCAGGCATAATTAATGGAGACCGGATATTTAGGCATTGAAAAAGCGCGTTTCAGGCGCCAAAAATAGGCAGGCAAAACAACGGTTTGGGCCTTCAACATCGTAATAGCCCAATAAATTTTTACATAAATGCAAATAATTTCAAACGAGGACGTGCGCGACCTGTATCTGCGATAGGAAAACAAGAAATGTTAATCGGTTTTGATGACTAAGCCACCAAGAGTTGAAACATAGCCGTGCAAGTGTCCTTTGTCCCGCAATGTTCACAGAACACGGTCACTCCGTTTATCCTGTATAGCATAGTGAGTCTAGTTTCCACTGTCGATTCAGCACACTCCTGGGTGTTTATCTTTTCAGTATGACTGAGAAGGGCACAGCTGGAGCAGATAGCCCAACTGCTAAGACCAGAAGGGAGGCGTGCCTCCTACAGGCTGGGTCGAATCACGTAGAGCCAATTTCTCGCCTGGTGGTGAACACTTTCAAATGTAGATTACGAGCAAACAAGAACCGCGTGTACATCACATTTTTCTTTTTTTTTTTCTTTTGCTCGTCATTCTCCTTTCCCCTGATGGCTATCCGCGGTTTCGCGTTCGCCAACCGCTCGCGCCATGACAAGCGCGGCGGCGTATGCGTCCTGAGCGTACAACTCCACTGCTGCTAGCGGGCGCTTTCCGGTAGTTGGTTGAACTAGAGGACTAGGTAGAATCCATAGATTTTTTTTTAACACTCAGTGTCACCCGTAATATGGAATAACTGTCTCAAACTGCACACGACAGCGAAATTTGAGGCTAAATAGTGTTCATATATATTTTTTTTCATATTTTTAGGCATACAAAAAACGCTGTAAAGGTCCTTGTAGACCTCTAATTCATGCTCATATATGAAAGTGGGGTGATAGGAGTGCAAGGAACAAAATAGGCATTCGCCTAAAATCCGGCCTCTAATCATTAATCATCATTATCAGAAACCCCACCAAAAAAGTTATATCTGCGCAGATGCGCTTCCCAACAGTACTTGCAGTAGGCATTCTAGAATCGTTTGAAACGGCCAATGTTACGCGTACAGACGTTGGTTTCCTTGCGGCATGGTTGAGGTGTCCACCGAGAAGAGAAGCGAAGCTGGGCTAGCGACTGAGAAGGCGATGCGAACGGTGCCTGATTACGCTGTTGCGTTCTACTCTTGAGGGCGAAGCTCAAGCATCCTCCACCTTTTTTAAAGACGATAGTCTTTCTTGGGATACTTGAACAGAGAAATTTTGGTCTGGCTTTCTGTCTCTCTGTCACACGATTCAGCCACCCGGCCAAAGTTTAAGCACTTGCTGAACGCCCAGCCATCTTGAACTGGTAGCTGCGTTCATACTTTTGAACATTGTCGATTAAAAAGCAAACATTACGCATATCTGAGGCGCCACATCAATACGTAAGTATTAGGTGCTGTGTTCCTTTACTACAAAATACACAGATACGTAATTCTAAAGACCTATAGTTTTTCTAGACTGCGCTGAAAATGCGACGCTATGCACGAAAAAGCCCTCTGCCGACGATATGGTGCTGCCACCTACAGTGGCCCTGGGTTCTGCACAAGCTCATGTTTCCCGAAGCCACGGCCAGATGGGCGTCCATATCTCACGCAGCGCCTCCTCTATTTTATTCAATGCCAGCCAGATGCGGCCGATTCAGCATAGAGGAGGACAGCATCACGGATGGCCGCTGATGAGACCAGGACTCATGTAGTAGAGCCGGCAGAAGGACTATCGTCTTTCTACGACATTCGCAGCGAAGCACGCAGTTAATCTTCTTTCCCCAGCTGTCCTCTGCTAGCTTCAACGCTAGCTAAGGAGGGAAGGTGTTTGAGGTTCGAATCGGCGCCCCTCGATGACTCGAGTGCACGATGGCAGCGCGAAGGAAGAGTCATTGTCCGGTGAAGAGACGCTTTATTGCCACGCTCAGGCGTCTGCCCGGGTCCAAGCCCGAACAGCCGCTCTCTCTCACATCCAAACAGCATCTTTTCAACCCCCAGTTAGACAAACAGTCCCCCAACAAGCCAATCACACTTGGGGGTTGGCATCACCAAAACCAATGGCAAAACACTTTCACGACAGACACGGCACTGGTAAAAACGTACGACACAATCTACAACACGGGGATAGGTTCACTGCGCAACACGTGTCATCTCACTCTCCCCTCACTGTAAAAAATGGTTGTAAATTTACAGATAAAAATACATGAAATTTCTGTACCGCGAAAGAATCTTTCTGTAAATGTGCCATGAAGGAAATCTGTTAAAAAGGGAAACCGAAATTTCCTGTTATTCCTGACCTTCAGCAAAACAAATTACTCAAAATTGAACCTCAACGGCTTTAAATTCTTCAAAGATTACAAATCTCTATGAAATAACATTTTATGTATTTATGGTTTCTCGCACAATGCTATTTTGTGTGATTAATATTCAGAGCCTTCTCTGCGGTTCTACGTTCGGGCCTCGCGGGCCCCTACATTTGCAAGATGGCTACCGCTCCCGTCTAAGCACGGATACGCATGGCTTCAGTGCAAAGCGCGGCTATGGCACCCTCCTGCTCCTGCTTATTGTGTGCCTGTCATTGAAAGGTGGGTGTTTTGCTTTTAACTAGAGTTCCTTACAGGAAGATCTCGTTGATATGCCTGCCCGCTTTCGAAATTCACGCTCGCGTAGTTTCTAATTCAGCTTTGTGTCGTCAGCGCGCGCGACCACATCGTTGTGCGAGAGCCGGAATTTCTTCCATGCTTTGGTAGAAATACTGATGAGGCCTTGTAAGCGGGTGCTTGAGGCAACGCCTGCTGTTGTACCACATTTATTTCTTTGCTGGTAGCGGTTCGCGTACTTCAAGGTATGCGAATCTGTATTTGGACGGTTGCAGTGCGCATATAAACAGCGTTCGCCGGGGCACTTCATGCGCGTTCCCCCGCGGGGTACCATTAAGGAGGTTTTGCTGTACTGAGTAATGAGAAGTATTTGTTCACCTTACCCGCTTTGTTCTTTATTACATCAAAATTGTGTATTCGGTGTTTCTGCACCTATTTTTTTTCTTGTTGCTTGGCCAGAATTCCTCTAAAAACTAATGAAGTGCGTATAGCTGTCATCTCAGCTAACCGAGCGATGTTACAGAGCAAAGCATTCTTTCTTTTTGAGTGAATGTGCAAACTTTCCCTTTTTTGTGTGCATCTACGTATAATAGGTAGCTTTCTCCTACATAGTGAACATAGCCGTGAGCAATGATGTTGTGGCTCGGTGTACGGCGTTTAGTGTTTTGTAGTGGCCATTGCATGGTAAGTTCTGCTTAGTTGTATAATGCTATGTGTCTTGGGCATTGCTAGGGAATATGAGAACGCGTAGCTTCTTGGCGTAGTACCATTGCATTACCTTCCTTATGAAGTTCCTGGCGGAGGATATATAACCTAGGTAAATCCAGTTTACCGAATGGACGTGTGGGGTACATCCATTCGGTAAACTCATACATCGTGTGACTAGCCAATGGGGAACGGGCTTGACGTGTACACGCGCTATCTTGCGTCATCGCTCTTCTCCTGCGTTGCGGTGGAGCACGTCTTCTCCTTGGTAGAAGAAACTCGGTGCGTTTCGGATTAGCGTGTTCCCTGCTGGAGCTCATTAGATACGCGGTTGTTATCTGTGATTACATACAACGGCGTGAAGCCGTGAACACCTCAGAAAATTGGGCTCAAGTGCGCTCATAGTACAGGCGGTGAATCGTAGCACATGTCACGTGTAATCTCTCAGTGGAGCACCAGCGCCGCTGTCCTAGCCGTGCGTGAAGGCATATTGTGGGCATCAATCGTGACTACTATTAAAGAATCCCGGGTTCCGGAGAAGCGGACTTTGTTTTTAGTGGTGTATTGAAGGGCGAATGGATCTTTCGTTGGCTCTCGCCCGTTTTGTTCACCGGTGCTTGGCGGCAGTAGGTATTGGACTTCCATCGTCTAATAAAAGTACCGATGCAACTTTTTAATGACGCAACCAAGTTGAGAGATGTGTTCGCCGCTGAACGCGAAATTTTTAGCTCTTTCAGGCGCACGTTCTGTCGCGCGTGTGGTTTAGGGCGTCTGGAAACAAAAAAAAAAATAAATAAAAGCACATGCGCACGTTCTAGTCAACAGCTTTAGAAGGACATCCGTTCTATACCTCCGCCCTATCGACATGTAGGCTGCAAAAAGAGCAGCTTGGCAGATAACAGCGGCTCCCGAACTGCTCAGACGAATGGCATATGACGGATTGGTTTGTGGGCTTAGCCAGCTATGCTACCACGACAGAATGTGCTTTGCTTATTGACTGCCCTGTTTCCTGCCGAATGTGGCCTTGCGAAACAAACTACAATTACGCTAATATTATCACTGTAAAATAACATCTACTCCATAAAGCGCATCACTCCTTGAATGAAGCGAATCACTCATTTACAACTGCTCTGCGATTTTTAAACATTCGCATAGTCTATAGATTTTGAACATATATATTATTTTGCTCTGTTGTGGGGAAGCAAATTTCATGCTATATATTTTACAGCACGTAATAGGCAGGAATTGGTGTATCAGGGTGGGGTGTTCATCCCCCCCCCCCCCAATAATTTGTTAGATTTTGCATGTGTAAATATGCACGCACGAACATACATAAAGAGCGGTTGAACCCCTCCCCCGAAAAGAATTTCTGACTTACGGCCCTGCAGGCAGGTACAACTCGTCTTCTGTCCCAATGGCTTAGCCCAACTCGAACGAGTTTTTCAGTAAAAATAAAAACCAATTGACACTCTGCTTTTCATAAAACGAAGGACATTTTGCTCCATCTCAGGTGGCAAGTTTTCCCAGACTGATACAGATCATTGGACAAATTTCCCCACCACGTGCCCTTTATAAATGGATTCCTGGTAACGAAAGAGTGTGACGGAAATCGCAACTTGGTGGCTCGCTAGCCCAAATAATGAAATAGTCGACGCGAAGCAACCGTCATTGCGAACGTCATTGCGCATGTATTGTTGATTCCTCGCGTAAACACTTTCTGCAATGGAGGTTCACTGAGCGCGCCCACGTGCTCAGGTGTTATTCGTCTGCATGCTTAGCCTCACGTCCGTGCAAATGCGCATGCCTTTAAATGCTTTTTGAAAGCATTAGGAATATGTTTCAGCCAGTTATAGCATTTAATGTTAAAGATTCATTCTCTCTGAATTGGCAAAAACGTTTCTTACACTCAGGCATTAGCCTCCTTTCCTTTCTTTTTATAGCTTTACAGAAGTGCTTACCGTTATAACAGACTTTTCTATTTCTTTCGGTAATTGCAGTTTTTTATTTATTTCAGCTATGTATGTCTGCAGTTTCTGCGGTACCACCAAGACGACTCTACCACGTTTCATGTATGCCGCATTGCACAAAACATGATGCATTCTGCATCAAGTGACCATTGCAACAGTACAGAAAGTGTTCCGAGAGTTCCTTCTCTGAGCTAGTGGCTACGAGATAGCGAGGACGGAAATAGGACTGTAAAAAAACGAAGAGTGCAAAAGGATTTATATGATTGTGTGTCATGGAAGCCCAGATTACCTGCGTTAAGACACAACATAATCACACTAAGTTGGCACCAAGTTTTCTTTTAAACCTCCTTGGTTGGCACTGATGCTATAGTGTCCTTAGGTGGTGCTGCATCTTGAGCTGCCAGAAGGTAAGAGGATTATTTGACAGTAACCTGCTCCTCAAATTGTTCGTTGCTTTAATTTACCTTCTATTATTGAGAGCATTTATTTATTTCCATTTTGTAGTAGTTCAATGAAAAATATTGTCCTAACTTTTTAATTGTCTTCGTATGCGTGTTTGAACTCCAGGGTACTGTAGTTTTAATGGCTACTTATCGCATAATCAACTTCATAACTTTTATTATTGCAGGAAAGTACAAATTAAGATAACGTTGGAGACGTGCCGTGCTCCCCTTTCATCATTGACAAAGGTATTTCTATAGATACTTGCAATATATTGCTGAATATTTCTAAACAGGAAATATTTTGTTCCAGGAGGAAACTTTCTGACTGCCGGGACAATTACCATCTGTATTGATACCCATGCTGTGATCGATTCCACCACACCGTGCCAGGCATAGAGCACTGCACGGGCTCGGGCCTACCCGGAAACGCGGGCCCGGCCCGGCCCGTGGGCCGGGCCGGGCCGGGTAAAGTAGCTTTCACAGCGGGCCCGGGCCGGGCTCGGGCATGAACCTCCGGTCTTAGGTCCGGGCCCGGGTTTGAGGTGGCGGGCTCGGGTCGGGCCGGGCATGGACTTTGTTCGGTTCTTAAATGGACCTATAGGGAAGCACTGAATCATTTTAGACTGATAAAGTGTACTCTAAGAACTCGAATGTGATTCATTTCGCCATCATAACTTCATTATCAGGCGAGAAAATGAAGGTCAAAAATTCCATTTTTAAGTTTCGCGCCGAAACTCCGAGCATGACGTCACGGATTTCAAACTGTATTTGTCGTATTTCGGGGATATCGGCTCTACAAAATTTTCTGACACTCAATATGTTAAGTCTATGGCCCCCTCAGAGGACAATGTACATCATTTTTAGAGATTAGGAACTACGTAGGCCTCATTAGACGCCGTCAGAATCTAAGATGTCACGTGTCTGCTGCGCGAATTTCGAGGGGGCGTCGCCACCCGCATTTATCGTTTTGCGCGTTTTCTCACTTACCAAGAGTCTTGGCCCGGCGAGCGTGGTGATTTAGGAATTGCAAAATAGTAATTTACTGATAATAGAAAGATTGTTTTTCTTTCTAGTGCCCCTTCAAGTTTGTTCCACTTACGTTGTGCATACATATATGTTTTACGTTTTCTCTCGAAAAAACGCTTTTTTTTATGTGGGGAAAGCTATTTGGAGAAATTTTATTAGGGACAAGTACTGAACTTGTTTTGCTCCTTGCATATGCGACTACTTGATTTACCTTAAACGGGTGAGCTAAAAGTAGATACCAGGCGCTTAAATAGTTAACATGTCGTTATTCTGTGTTTTATTTGCATTCGTTATCATTTTATATCTAAAATGCTAATGGGGGGACAGGCTAGGTCGTATCAAATGTCAGCTAACGTTGCCATTTAAAAGAAGAGGTTTTCGATATATCACATATGGGTCGTTTCTGAAGGGTAATTGACGGCAGGATTCCAACAACATATCGATACCTATCTTGAACATGACTGCAATCTGGACGCCTATTTTGAAATATAGCGTTTTCTTTCACGCTTAGGTATCAACACATGGTAGCCGCAGCGGGTGCCTCACGACAGTAAAGCTTTAGGCCTGTCATGCCTGTGTAGCTTAAAGGGGTACTAACACCATTTTTCGAAGGCGAGTTTAACTCTGCCGTACAGTTCTCTGTGTGCAGAGACGGCTCTGAGCAATTGTGAAGCTCAGCAAATGGTGATATTTTATTTTGATATTAAAGCCAATTTTCCATGGCGCACCTACTGACATCGCCAATAGCTTGACGTCAGGCTACAGTAGAAATTCTGGTGACTTCACGCAGCAGTCTGGCTAGTTGTGATGACGTTAGGTACTAAAACATCCAAGATGGCCGCTTGTGCGTCATCAAAACTTCCAAAATGGCCGTTTGTGCGTTACCAACGGAGCCACGGTGCGGTGCGGCTATGTAAACGTCACTATATATTGCGCGAGCACGTGACGAGAAGCTCATACCGTGTTCTGACGTCAGGGTACAGTAGGAACCGAAACTAGCTTTTAAAAACATACTGTAATTAATTTTTCAGGGCGCACTCGCACTTAGCACTACATTTTCTAGGCTCTTTAGGGCTTGACCTTTAATTTGACGCAAAAAAACAACAACTGAAAATATTCGTGTTAGTACCACTTTAAAAACATACTTACCAAGAAAATGAAAAAAAAAATGGGACGATGACAGTCATGCGCCGGCCGCGGGCGTCTACGGATAGGCCCACGGGCCACGTGTTTGGGTCCCCTGCGCTATACAGGTATAGTGTGAGAGCCACATGATACTGCCGCAACACCGTTGTAATGTGCAGGAATAGCATAGGTTCAAACAGCATAAGGCGTCAGGCAAAATATATTTGCTTGACGAAATATCACGCTTGAGAAAAGGCAATTAAGAATTCCGTGCCGGGTGATGTCCCTTTACCTCGAAACATATGCATCCAATGTGTAAGCGCCGAGAAGCTCATTCAAGCCTTTATTACCTAACTGTAACGAACACCGAAAATAGATCGAAATCGTTTCGTCCACCTCCTGCCAATCCTACCCGCGTATTCTAGTGATCATCGTCTACCAGTACAACCAGGGGCGTAGCCAGGGGGCAGTTGGGGGGTTCAAACTTCTTCCCCTCTGAAATTTTTCACTTTTGCTTGCGTATATATACACGCACACACGCAAACGCATAAACATCCATAAAGTATGGTTGAACCCCCCCCCCCCCCCCACCCGAAAAAAATTTCTGGCTACGCCCCTGAGTACAAAATCGTTAGGAAGGCATAGAACATTATGACATAGAAAAAAAAAGGGCGCGGTGCAAGTCGTGCATAACATACACTGCTGAAAACTTCCAGCAGAAGCCCTCAAAGGGGAGCTTTATAGGTGGTACTGAATAGCGTCACGACGTTCGGGAATTATAGAAATGCACAGCTACGTTCATTTTGCAGAGGTCCACAAAGATATCCTAAATTTGCTCCAGTGGAGGACGTTAAGAACAACGACTGCTGACACCTTCACAATTCGCACCCCTGCGGCAAGCGCATGCAGTGCGAGAAACTTTAGCGTGGCAGTATATGTGATGCAACGGCGCATGGCTTGCTTAAAGCCGGAATCTCTAGATAATTTGATCTTTTGCACAATAACACGTGAAGTAATAAGCTATAAAATATACCACAAAAGACATATGGACTGTATATAGTAGCAGTGGTGTGATATATGAAAAGGATTCTACCACAAATACTTTTTTCGTCCTTTCGGCTGCCTATACTCTAAAAGTACACGTGGTGCACACGGTTCGTTATAATTTTATCTAGGTTATTGTATTTACAATAAGGTAATAAACGTATCTTTCTTTCCTCTATATTTCTGTGACAAGGTGCTACAATGCTGAAGACAGGTGTTACATTTGTCGTTGGAACATGCTTTAAGTTTCAATAAAGAGCGCAATAAAAACAAATTGAAGCGAGCGTTCTGTTCTCTGTCTTCTCTGTTTTTATTGCATTTCCTATCGAAACTGAACTCATGCTACAAATCACTTTGCTTGATTCAATATCTGCTACAAAACACTCTCGATGATCCCCATTGCATTTGCAAAACAACAAAACAAAAAAAAACAGTTATAGTATACCATTTTCGAGCAACGATTCATTGTCCCCAGTATGTCCACTCAACTGTTTCCACTGTGAGCCCCTTTTTACACGAAATTACCGTAGGTTAAACTAGAACTGTTAGCCAAACATTCGCCATCAAAGCTTCAATATTTGCTACTTAACACTTTGCTGTATATTCTGTGTTCTGGCAACACCACCTATTTTATTGGATCGGGTCTCTGTCGGGCCTGATCTGCCGTCGGGCCGGGCCGGGCCGGGTAGGCGAAATTTTTTCTCGGGTTCGGGCCGGGCCCGGGTCGCGCATTGAATCACCGGGCCGGGCTCGGGCGGGTAAACTTGAACGAGTTCCGGGCCCGGGCGGCCCGGGCCGAAAATCACGGCCCGTGCAGTGCTCTAGCCAGGCATTCAAGTTGATGTTCTTTACACACTTCGCATTTACTTTTGAATACCGCAAGGAGGTCAGCCTAACCCTGGAGTTCACACAAAAATAAAACTTAATCTGATTTTTCGGACTTCTTGAACAAGATTCATGCAACTATAATTTAGATCAAGAACATTAGATAGTACAAAAGTAGACAAGTACTGGGGAATGTCCAATATCTGATACTACACTCCCATTTGGCTCAGCCAAAGAGGGGATGCGATGGAGGGAATGGCCAAATGAAAATGTTCAGCTTAAGTGAAAACTGTATACAGGAATTCTGAGCGGTCATAAGAAATTTTAAATAATAACGATAGTATAGGAACGGTTGACGCGTGAAGTATTTTTAGTCACTGTTTAATGAGGATTTCGAAGGAAGCACTAACATGAAAATTTTCTTTAATTTATATAAGAGCTAGCACTATTTTATGTAGTTCTGCTGCCGGAGCAAGGTGTGTGTCCGCGCTAATTGGTATAACATAATTGTGTGCACAACGCAGAAAGAGAAAGAGACACAAAAAACAAAGGACGGACGAAGATTGGTACCGTTAAGTGAGAGCTCCCTGTAAACAAAATGGGCACAGATTGCATCAGCGACACGTCTATAAGTTTATTTGGCATCTATAGCGACACACAACTTTTGCATATCTCTTATTGTTTGCAATGGAGAACATGTGCACGCATGCGCTTTAGGATGAACATATTCTTTCCGTGCTTGTCTGCGGCAATCCCATACAATCCGTGGTGAAAATTGTTCCCGTGATGTCGCGTCATCCACTTTGTCCGGGTCTATATCCGCGCTGCAATGGTTTCAGTGTAATTTTTGGCAGATCTAAACTGTGAAACCAAGAGTGCCTACCATGCAATCATGCGTGTGCACTTAGAAAAATCGGATAGTTCGGCCGTGTTCTCTGCGGTCCCAGCAAGCACATGCATTGTTTAATGACACCTTTGTTTTGTTTATTAGCATGGTATCTTTGTTTTGAGTTTGGGCTATGCGCGCGCAATGTCACAAAGCTCATAATACATGGTGGAAGCTGTTGAAGATGAGGACCTTCAGCGGCACTCCGCAAGTTGACATAAAACTCGCTTGTTACATTCCGATGGACAAACAATCAGTTGCCGGCCATTTTTTCGGCAACAAAATGATCGTCACGTGCGCGTGGTGGTGTTGCTCGCGGAGGTACGTAATAAGGGATGGGTTTAGAAAATGTTTCGGCTTAATACACTGGGTCCTGGGCCGCGGTCTCATTGTGAACGATGAACCTACTGACAAGAATTGTGGCTCTTACTCTTATGCAAAATAGGTACTGGATTTGCGCATTCATCAAGAAAATGAAAATGCATTTATATAATAGGCACTTGTTTATTTTTTCTTGATATTCTCAATAATGGAACATTCGGTTAATTCATACATTTTTTTTTCGGACCCGTGAAATCTGAATTAATGGCCTTTTACTCTATTTGGGTGTGTGTTTAAAAGCACATGAACCTTGTTCTCTGAGGAGCAATATTTCGTCATTACACTGCAATAAATCTAATTGTATGAACCACAATGTAATTTTATAGAAATGAATGGCCATCTGGATCATGAGGTTATTTTTTTAACTGATTCCACACAGCACACCCTAAAGAGGCAATGCGAGGGTTTCTTGAGCGCTCTACCAACATAATCAATGTTGTTCTCAGTGTGGCCCATTATGTTCAGCATAGTCATGCAACAGCCTGGTGCAAATAAAAAAATCATTATTCGTTTTTAGGGCAGCCGCAGCTCAACCCTGACAGAGGGAACACGGTCGAGAAGTCAAGGAAGCAGCGCTGCCTCACATTACAAATGACCAACTTAATAAAAGCTCTGCGAGACTGTGAATGCTAAGTGTTTCAACGAAAAATTTGCTATGCCATTATGAATATATATCTATACATTTTCCAAACCAGTTTAAATCCACGGTGACAACATGTATGCAGTTTTCATTGCTTTGAAGCTGTTTACGTGCAGCATTTCCTGTGCTTAAATGAAGATTCGTTTCTTTTATCATGAAAGGACAATCTACTGAAACGTGCCTGTTTTTATTGCGTTATTTACTAGAGTGCTGGAAGCAACATCTCGCGGGTGTAGCTCCAAGAAGTTCACAATGTCCGCTGCGGTAGTACAGTGGCTCTGGTGCTCGGCTACTTCCCCGAAGGTCGCGGGTTCAACCCCGGCCGCGGCGGTCGCATTTCGACGGAGGCGAAATAGTAGACGCCCGTGTACTGTGCGATGTAAGTGCACGTTAAAAACACAAGATGGTCGAAATTTCCGAAGCTCTCCACTACGATGTGCCTCATAATCATATCGTCGTTTTGGCTCGTAAAACCCCAGATATTGGAATAAGAAAATTGGAATATATTTGAATTGTGCAAACGCAATATATTGGTATTTTTGCCATTGCATTTGTCTAAATAAAATATATTTGCGTATCGCTTGTACAAGTGATATAACTACTTTTCAGTACTGCGGAATGCTTTTCAAAGACAATATATATAAGTTGATCTTTGTGCATAAAAAATTATGTTCACGAATTAAAAGGCAGCATTAAATAACAGGAAGGCAGTAACAGAAAGCACAGCCTTTGTGACTCGATATCGGAACTTGTACTTGTAGATAACGTTTCTGTAAACGATAACAGACACTACTAGCGAAATAACAAGTAAATGAGAACAGAAAACAGATTTTTTTCAGTGTCTGAAAGCTTACACGTGTTTTGAAACATACAGTCTCTTTACTGTAAAAGAAAAAATAACAGTGAAATAACAGAAACAAGACAAACAGAAAAACAAGATTTTTCTGTAACGCAAAACTGAAAATTGTGTTTATGCAGAAAGCTTCTGTAAAGTAAAACCATGGCCTCCGAGATGGCGGACGCGCGGCGGGTTTTTCTCCGGCCGTCCCAATCGCACGGAGAGAGCGTATTTCCCGAGGTGGGCGTGGCGCGCTCTTTTCTCCGCACCGCGGCGCTCTTTCTTGGGATCGGAAACGCTGCCGCGCTGTTGGCGCAGCTTGCATGTGGCGAGGAAAAAATGGTTTTGCGCTTTTATTAACCTCGCGCTGATTTGGAAATGTCTGGTCAAGGTGTACGAGAGGCCAAGTCAATGCCGGGGCCTACCGATTCTCAAATGGGCTTTTTTTTGCTGTAGATTTGCGCCGCCTTTATTAGAGCACTTAGAAAAACGATGCCTCTGAAAGAGATCCGCATGTGCTAGAAACTAAAGCCCCTCCATGAGTTTTCCGCCGACCAGGTTAAGTAGCGCCAACTCGCCCTCTCCCTCTACCTTTGAACCGGATCTCCCGCAGCGGAAGCCGACGTGCCGCCATGATGTTTCCCGGTTGCACCCTCCCCCACCCCCCGCCTCCGCCTGATTGTCCCGCCACTCGGCTGTCTCCGCAACCTTCCTGCCGGCGGAGGATCGGTCTTGATTTTGCTTTAATGGAGCTTTGATGTACATCGATCTCGCTAAATGCACACACTAGGTGATGTAGCTAAGCGTCTAGGAGATCAATGGGAACTGCAGCTGTGCGTATGTGATGCGTGCGCGGGCATTGCAACTGCACGAGTGCGTCTCGCCCGATGGAAGGACCTCCTTGATATGTGTGTTGTGTGAAGTTTCGTGCGATGCACCGAAAATGTGCCTTCGTCGTGCGGCGAAAAGGCGAGCCGAATGAAATAATGCGAGCTTCAGTGTGCGAGCTTGGTGTGAAGTTAAGCTCGCTTGGTCTGCCTGAAGTGACTTAAACGCCTTCCTGCAACGTCATACTGGTGTGAATGCTCATAGACTGGGCATTGTGACCGGTTAATATAATCGTTTTGCAATGTAAAGTTCGAACATCTCTGTTCCACGGCTGCTTCTTCAGACGTCGCTCAAGCGTCGATGAAAGACCCTCCTTTGCGTCTGTTGCCGCATCTACGCCATGCAGTCATCGAACGCGAGGTTTGCGTGCGTCGTAGACAGAATGAACAATTCGCTACTCACCCCACTGGTTCACTAGAAGTTAACAGTGGACCACACGGGCGGAATATTTATAATGCGCGGGAAGGTAGGTTTGCGAGGCGGCACACAGTACGTTATATGTATGAAATGCTGCTTTTGCACATGTGTATGAAGCGCTACGTGGTGCTCAGTGTGCATATCGGCGCGACGAATACGCAAACAGTCCGGGCCACTTGCTGTAGTTTTCTTCTTTTTTTTATGGATTAGAATAGTTATCAATGATCTGGATAACCTAAACGATCCTCCGAGAGAATGCTCTCGGAGGATCGCTGCCTCGCTGCTCCGAGGCGGCATCCCTCGCGACGCAGAAACACCGAGCGAAAATTCCCTCGGCGGCAGAGGTAAAGATATTCTAGTTCACTGTAGCAGAGGAAAATAATTGCTGTCTCGCGTGTGTGGAAACAAGATGGAAGGAAAAAGCGGAAGGAAGTGGCCCAATAACTTCCTTCCGGAAACTCCGGAACCGGAACTAGGCGGCGGCGGCGGAACAATGCTTGGCGCTACTTAAAAAAGCGGCAGTAGACGCGATGGAGGGGCTTTACTAGAAACCTACTATACTTCGAAATTTGCGGGCTGTATAGTATGGGCACGCTAGCGAAGGAGAAGAAAAAAAAAAAAAAGAACCATGATGAGGCTGGGCGTGATGACGCCCGGGGCTCGCGCTCGCCCTGCCGCTAAAGACCGATCAGTCGTTGCCGGGCCTCCGTAAATTAAACGCGTTTTTCTTGTCGCCTATGTGTTCTCTGAGGGCTTTGGCCGACCACTGGCCCCGAGCCCACAGTAGATATTTTGATAATGTTGTAAGCTAGATTTAAGGCCTGCGACGGAAGCAGTCCGTTTGGAAGCAGTATCGCAAAAAGCAGGTATCGGTGCTTGCTTCCTTTGTGCATTTTTTCCTTCGGTGTAACAACATATCGCGAAATGAAAACACACGTACAGCAGCACTCAAATTTTTCATTAGGGACACTTTGTTTATATTTCCTTTATTAACAACTTGCAGGCATTTCCTTCTATACGGAATGCTTTACAGGCATCCCAAGCTTCTTTTTGCTATTCGACTTGCAGAAGGGTACGCAGCAGTATGCCATATTCCTGAAATTAAAGAGAAGACACAGGACCTCACAGCATTTTCTCTAGCAACTGCAACAACAACAACAACAAAAAAGACAGTACTGAGAGAGTGTAGTCTGCAACTTCAATTAATAAATCACTGCTATTGAATCGAACATTCATTTCCACTTCCACGCCAAAATTTTGTCTTTACGCAGAACGCCAGCGACACAAGCACGCAAGATAAAAAACCGCGCAAACGCCGCAGCATGAGCGCGTTACAAAGAAATAAGGTCGAGCGCACGCTGGAGCGGAACGCTAACTGAGCCGACCAAACTCGGCATCAGCAATCGTCATGCTCTCTCATCGCGATGTCGCCGGCGCCATCAAGTCTGGCGCGACAGCCGCGCTCGCATAGCGCACAATGCCTCGCACTCGCCCACGAGGCTTCCCCAGTTTCCCTTTCCAACTATGTACCTCCCGTCGCGCCGCAGGAGACAGGGAGGAGGTTGCAGGCACTCGCCATACGTCTAAACCGTGGTCTAGACTGGAAGTCGCCGGTTCTGCGACGACCACGGACTGGTTACAGGCGCGTTTTGTTCATTTATGATCGATTGATTGATTTGGATGCAGTCGAGAGCACAGTAAATGAACACGATGCTGATATTGCCATTGTGCTACCAAAATGTAAGTAAAATCCGGATGACGAAAAAGGAGGCGATAACAACTCGGGCACTTTCACTGTGAACGACGTGTGGAGTAAATGTAGGTCGGCTAATCGAAGCCTTCAACAATATTCCGGCAAAATTACTTATCATCTTACTTCAGTGTCATCCCCAGGGCACTCAGTTATCTAGAGCGTAACCGTGCTTCGGTTGACCAACCCATAAATATCCGTACGCGATCAAATAGTAAAACGATGTGTCACGATAGGAGGACAATATGATTCAACGACGAAAATTAGCCCAGTTTTCACCCATACACGTCTCCAGAAAGGAAGAATGCTAGAACGCCCCTGTATATTTCTCAAATCAAAGTATTTCGCGCCGAGACAAAACGGACCGTAATGAAAAAAAAGGGTAACACTACCACAGACGAATTGATACCTCCTTACAATAATTTATATCAGGAAAATTCAGCAGTTGCCGTGGTTTTCTCCGTAAATTGGACCAATATAAATGCAGTAATAGAAAAAAATGCTTGCCTTCAGTGCATCCAGAAGATCCTGGCGGCAATGCTTGCTCGTACGCAGAAAAAAAAACGTAAGCACGCTGCAATCCCGCGCGCTCTGCTTTCTGCCGCGGTCTCCGCTGCCGCAGGAATCCCAAGTGAGTGCGCCATCCCGCGGTAGCCGGGCGCGCGACGCGACGTTCGTTTTATTTGCTGGGGAGCGCGGCGATTGGGACGGCCGGAGAGAAACCCGCCGCGCGCCCGTTATCTCGGAGGCCATGGTAAAACAAAAGAAAATTGTTATAACACCGAAAACTTCAAAATAGAAAACATAGCTTTACATAAATTTTGTGGCAAGAGAGCTGCCAGAGAATTTGTTTTATTTTTCACAAAATATTTGATACAGTGTACGTCAAAGCCCGAGCACGCCCCTGACGTCCGCCGGCGCCGAAGGCCCGGCTCGAGCTCAACCTGCCCGCGCACCAACGTCTCTTTCAAGAAGCCGCCACAAAAGCGGCGAGGATATTTCCAGGCCCTAGCCACTGGCGATAAGTGTACGCGACAGTGCATTGCTCTGCCAGCCTAATGACACTCGGTCATTACGTGGAGCTAGCGGCCGGATCACCTGAACGCTCCGAGTGCCGTAATTGCGACCAGAGGGCGATTGCACACAAAAACATCCCCCGGTCGCATCCGGCCAAGCGGTCGCGAAACCAATTCCGTTTTCTTAGGGCATTGCCAAGCCTTTCTTTCCCTAAGTGGGGTCTTCCGCGTTCCCCTTTTGCGGCGCCGACTCGTGTTCCTTGCTTGCGGTAAGTGCTTCGAACGGCAGCGCGGGTAATCGCTCAGAAGGGCGCGTGCGGATAACTGAAACCAAGCGGCCGTGTGTCGCGTCGTCCCATCGGCGCGACGCTCTTCCCGTTCAGCTCTTATCTCCTCCCTTTTGTTGCAAAGCAAGGAGGCGGCTTTGGCGGCTCTACCCTTCGACGTGTTCCTCGTTGCTCGACATGCATGCTCGACATGCAAACATATACAGCCAGCCACCAACGTAAAAAGCACAGCATCGGATTACATGCACAAGGTAACATCGAACTTCACGTGTACCTCAAAGAACCTGATCTACTGCATTGAATGTACCACCTGTAAAAAAAAAAACAATACATAGGCGAAACTGGACAGCCAATTCATGTAAGACTGGACAGACACCGCGCAGATACAAAGCACAATTTACCAAAAGCAGTAGCCAGCCACTTCAACCAACAAGACCACAATTTCGATCAAGCCAAACTTTACATTCTACAAACAAATCTCCGGTCACCACGTGAGAGGAAATACGTGGAATCGTAATCGATACACAAATTTCAATCCCTACACCCATCAGGAATAAATCTATAGAGGGTGAGCATATGCCTTGAACATTGTCCCTGTTTCATTCTAATAGGAAATAATGTCTACTAGAAAAACGGGGAATTTTTTCCGGGGGGGCTCGTTTATATGTTGGGCACATGCAAATAAGTCCAACAAACAATTAGGCCAGGGAACACATAGAGGAGGTTAATCAATGTCTTAAATGTAGCGTGCAATTGTGACATAAATTGAAATGAATTGAAGTGGACGAAAAATCTTCGTTTCCATCGGTGGGATTTGATCCCATTCTTTCATTCGTTCACGGGGAGGGCCTCGCCACGGACTCAGTGCCTCAACGTTGTGTAATAAACCTTAAGGTTTATTGGTCAGCTGGTGCCTCGTGCAAAGACCACGTGTCGTGCGATGCCTGCTGGCAAAAAGAGTGTTCTGCACTCACTGCCTGGTCTACGAGCAGCGCTGGCTAACACTCCCAGGAATTACATGCACGGTAATACCCAATGACGTGAATGGGAAAGTCTTCCATGATAGCTCAATTGGTAGGGAATTGGACGCATAATTCTAGGGTAGTTAGTTCAGATCCCACTGATGGAAAGAGTGATTTTTCGTCCACTTGAATTCAATGTAATTCACAATACAATGAGTACGCCACAGTCAACAACAAGAATTACCATTCTTCATGCTTTCCCTGGCCTAATTGTCCGTTCAGTTCATTTGGTTGCGTCTCAATGTCTGTAGCTCAACTGAAGCGTGCTTGAAGTGTCAAGAATCCGGAAGCATAAGGTTTAGGGTGAGCATTTTGGGACTAATGATGCAAGAATATAAGTCGAGCAAACCCATAAGCTATTTGTGAGCCTGCTCTGTAGCTTGTCAAAGGGTCAGTGATGCCCTGATGGGAATGGCTTTCATAGGAAGCTGAATACTTGTAAAAGTGCAAGAGTGAGAAAGAAAATACAGTTGTAACATGCACAGGTATTGCCTTGTAACTAAGCTTCCGAGGATTTACTTGACATCATGAAGAAAAATCATGTTTGAATGCAGACATCATGCATGTGCCAAAACAATACAACAGGCTATGTTTGTATATGTATTCCAGTGATATACAAATGCGGCCAGCTCGCAATTGCCCTATTTGTAAGAATTGTGTGTGGTTACATGAATGGTATTTAATGATGTGTTGCATCTTTTTAGACTTACAGGTGTGCAACTGGATGGGAAGTTGCGTAATCTGCTGAAAGATGTCGGACTGCTGCCCCCGTCATTCTTTCTCTCGAACACTAGGAATGATGCTACCCTAGATGAATCAAGCTGAAATGAGCCATGGGATCAACGATGCAGGAACAGTTAGGCTAATACCTCTGCAGTGGCCTTGTTCAAAGATGACCTCAACCAACTCGCACAAGTGCATGAGGTGAGAGGCACTGTTAACATATATACGTTGCATGTGAGTCGGATTTGTGCATAGATTAGTCAGTTCCCGGGGTGCAATGCCAGCAATGATTGATTGGTTAGCAGTCATTCTCTGATTTCCACTACATAGGTGAAACATTGCTAAAGGCTTACTAGCGGGGGATGCAGGCAAATAGGCAGTTGTCCAAAGCGTTTGGCCAAGCAGGAACCACGAGCTCATGCTGGTGTCTATTGCAGCTATCGAACTTAGTAAGGAAAAGATATCTAGCTCGTACCAGAATGGAAACTGAAAATGTACATGGGAGTAAATTATTCTACGCTGAGCCACGCTAGTGCAAGCAAGTTGCCCCAGACAGTGATTTTGGTCGTGTCCTATCGCTCAAGAAGTAACGCATGTAACTGCCTAGTTGCACATGTTTCTTCAAAGTTGTGCAGTATCCCACTAAGCTCTCGTGCATGTGAATTGTTTTAAAGGAGCCGCTTTTCTGCAAATGGCTACGTGGCATTCATTGGCAGAAGTGTTATCGCCAACCTAGCCATACTATTATGGTCGTCCAGCGACACATGTGCAGCTTCATAGGTGCAAATATCTAGTGCAGTTTTGCACCGTGCGTCATACCACAGGAGATGCTTAACATTGAGCTATACCGCTCCGAGCTCAGTACTTAAAGTAAGCATTATCAAACACATTTTGACGATCTCCTTGATGCCTGCTGCTCCTGCTTATGTAGGGACTGTGATGGGCATCCTGGACATGGAGGTATTTTACCATTGTATATGGTACAACCGCATACCATTCCATTGTCTGTGCTACACTACTACACTATAGGGTGATTCCACGTAAGATCGAACAAACGATGGCTGGTCGACCTCTTAATTTATTTCAAAATTTATATATTATTGCCTGATTAATGGAACGAAGAGATCAGCAATTTGTTTCGCCACCAAAATTTTTTTCGAAGCACAGGAAGTCAATAATGACGAAGAGGTGGAGTGGAGCGCTCATCCGCTCTGCTGTTTTGGCCAACTTTCGTTATCAATTGCACAAAATATATTAAAGTTAGGTTGCTGAAATTTCTTTAACTAAATATATGCATGTTTTTGCTTCTGCTCAGAAATTTTTAGTTTTTATGTGTAGCGTAGATGTTTTTATAAAAAACCTCAAAAGTGGCCCAAGAAACGTTCTCTTCTTTACTTTGAAGGTCTTGTAAAAGGAGTGGCCCACGCACACCCAGCACAGGCATGGCATTGTTGTGCCCCCTGACCCCCCAATATTTCACGTCGTTAAAAGAATAACAGCACATTACAAAATGTACCACGACGCTGAGCTTGTCTCGCACTGCTCAAGCGTGTCAGTACGAGAACGATGCCCTCAGCGGCACAGTGCATGTCACCACGCTGTGGCAGGTTTGAGTAGCCTATGAAGCTCTGCCATAGCATGATAGCGTAGTTTCGTGACATGAAAAGTAATTAAGGACGCTGCTTTAAGTGTCCTGAGCCCTCGTAGCCCAACGTTCGTATTTATTTTCTCTTCTTTTCACAGCCTCACTTCCAGTTGCAACTGTTGGCTGATCTGCCTGTAAAACTTTACTAAAATAATTTCCTATTAACTTCCAGAGAATACGCGTGCAATACTACTAAGCATGTGTAAACATAAAAATATTTGTTTTCTTATTGCAAATTTGCTTTCGTCTAGGCCAGTCCATCTCCGAAGGTACCTGTCACCTGTTTGTGGTTACGGAGCTCATCTGCCAAACATCGCCTTGAAGCTGGCTGTTGAGTACCTGTTTGCTGTTCACTACTGCTTGAACATCAAATACGCTGCATGTGTGGGAGCGACACTCGAATTTCTTCAGAGGCGAGTATCTTTTGCTTCTTATTCATTATGACAAAATTGACTTTTTGAACAAAGCAGCTCTGTTCAAGAAGCATATGTAATGGAGGTGCATTAGGGGTAGCCTCAGGTCATTATTGAGAAAAAGCATGCATCTAACGTAGATTATATGTTGGGCTCTGTGTTTTTGGAGTTTATTTTTCTTGAAATCGGGAAGGTGTTCTTCGGAGTTTATTTTTTTAGGAGGAAATTTGGTGTTATCAGAGTTTATTTCATGTAAATCTCCAATTCTCCGAAATTTTGCATTATATGTTGTTGCAATGTGTTCCTATTAAATTTATTTCCAGTTACCTAAAATGTGTTGCAATTTTGCTGATAATTCTGTTTCTCCATCCTTTCATTTTTTCTGACTTCCTGTTCATTTACCTTGTTAATAAGGTTGCTGATGTGCACTGCTTGCTGTAATCTCGCCAAAGTGTACAGACGGTTCCACTGTTAAAGGGAACACTTGTGTGCAGAGCATGTTTGAATTTCGCTCTCTTGCAAAAACATAATGGCTTAGATTTGCATAAGACTACTGGTGGTTGACAGTTCTGCCTCTTCTTGACAGACTAGTGCAGCGCATGAGCAATGTTTCCCTGTCCGCTTGCTGTTAGAGCGCCAGCAAAATGAAAGGTGCTCATTGGAGTGTTCCCTTTAACAGTGGACCGTACTGTACATCTGGAGGTGGGGAAAGGGGCAGGAGCTAGTCAAGCTGCTTCTCAGCTTTTTCTCCCACCCTCCCTCATCTTGATGAAAAATAAGGGACCTATTTTATTTTTATTCCCAATGCTCTGAAATCTTAGATGAAATTATATCTGAACGCGAAAACATGTGAACACACAAAGTGTATTTTAGATGTCTGGAAGGTTTGAACGCGCACACGTATACATGCAAGCACAAATATTTGAATACAAAACACCTACGTTTGTTCGTATGACAACCTTAAAGCTTGTGATAGATGCAAATATATTTTACGAGGTTGCTGCCGCTGATGTAGGTGCGCTCCTTTCGATTGATGATTGTCAGCTTTGAAAATGCCCTTCGAACGTGTAAAATGTCCTTCAATATTGACGTTTATCGGATAAATTCGAATTGTCAGGAATTTTACCGGACAATGCTTATCAATTTTTTTCGGATTTATCTGAAACACAAAGCCCTAATTAGTTATGGCAGTCAAAACTCAGCTCATTGTAACTAGTAAATGTTTCACATCGAGAACTCCAGGTATGTGGTATCAAGTATACACCCTGCAGGTGATGGCCCATTTCCTTTGTTCATTGTTACGCTATCCACTTTAAGCGATATAGGTTAAACAGGAAATTTGTATGTGTTTAACACTTATATCTTGCATTGCAGTGTGCGTTAGTAATATTATGATAGATGACCATGTGTCACCACTTGGGTCTGTATGTGGGTTAATGTACAGTGGTGGCAATGGGTTGATTGTTGTGCGAGTGAGGGGAACCAAGGCACTTCGCATGTGCTGGCTTCTGGTGACGCAGGATCTTTGAATTTTTAGAAGATGGCAAGGTTTGTGCCTAGCTTGCAGTGCCATGACGCAAGTGCTAGGCAAAGGCAAGCTACGATGAATAATGATTAAAAGCTGGTACCGGAATTAGCCTTTGGTATGTATATTCTTTTAACTTTTAAATTAGAAGAATTTCTTAGTTTACCAAAGGCACTTTGGCCGTTTCCTAGCCGCATACCTAGCCGCTTACCTCTGGGCGCTCTCATGGTCACCTGCTTTACTTGGTTTATACCATAATTCGCATAGGAGGGTATCAGTGTATGATGAACCGGAATAAGATGACATGCCTGTCGCGTACCTCATGAAACTCTTTCTCAGAGTCACGTGTGGCACATACCCGCAAACTACGGCCGTGGAATGTGGGTGTGTGCCACAGGTGATTGATTCACTGTTTATGTCAACCAAGGAAGGGCGAGAATAGATATTTCAAATCGTACGCGGCATCTTTAAGGAACCCATGTCAAAGAAAATCCGGTACCAGCATTGGCGGCGATGTCGTTGAGCGATTCGAGTCGGAATCAAACCCAGGCTTTTTGTGTGGAAGTCAAGTATTCTACTGCAGAGCTGCGCAAGTGTTTGAAACTGCTTATGAAAAAGACCATATGCAGGCATAAGGTCATGGCAGTGACAATTGTGGCTGCAGTATTGGTTATCAGCTTTCATAAAATGTAATGAATGATACATATGTATTCCGATGAACTGGCAAGCAATAGTCAAGCATTGCTTGACCCTGGAGGAATACGCTAACGATCGCTATTTGTGACATGCGCATCATCACAACAGAGCGTGCAATTCATTACAACAAAACTGATGTCTGCTCTAACGTGGGTGATATGACGCCTGACCACAAGCTACCCTTCAGGTACCAATGCAATCAACGTGCCTGTAAGCCCACAATCTACACACCACTCAATTTACAATAAGACATCGATCCAACTCACAATGTTAGCCTTAAAGCAAAAATAAATAAATAAGGCAGCATAGGGAGCTACTCGCTGGCTGCTTCGCATTATATCAATTTTCACTGTGTGGGATCTGCCAGATTTTTTTAGTTAAAAGTTGTGGTAATTGATTCGTTAACAATCACCGTCAATTTTGCGAGTCCACATTACTTGCCATCATCAGCTAAGACAATCCTAGTTACGAGGTACGTTAAGTCTACGAGCTTTCAAATTGACTACCGATATTACAAGCACGGGCTATTTTCTGGCGGGCCTTTGTTCTATGCGCGAGATGGAAGAAAGCAATAGCCTATACTGCCATTTATTTATCAAGAACATTGTCAGTTTCGAAATCGGGTCAGTTTAGTCTTGGCCAAGATGCGTGCCGCCATATTTTTTGGCACAATGCTTTTGGAGCAGGTTTTGGGGCCATTGCTAAATTCAAGAAATACCTTGCCCAGCGATCACCCAAATGCTTTTTGTGTCTCGTGCGTGCAGTGGCTTTGGCACTATTTTTTCGGGGCCCCTATCGAAAACCCTTGACTGTGTGGAATGCACCTTGGGTTGCACGTTAAGTGTGAAAATGATTGTTCTTTGCATTGCTGTTTTTGAGTGCATCTGTGGCATGGCTGCCTCATGTTTATTCCAGGTATCTTGTTGGCATATGTCAAGAGGACAGCAGGAGGCAAGAACCTATAAGTGACACAGCGGAGTCCATTCAAAGGTTTTGGCGGCTTGCTGGGACGGTGCCATTTCTAAAAAAAAAATAGGGCTGTGTGAGCCTGTAATTTCTTGTTCGGCTGACTTGAGGTAATGCCTTTCAAGGAACAGTAAGCTCAATTTGTTCTTCCACGAAGTATGTGTAATCCACAAATATTCTATGTATTTATATTCAAATACAATACAACTTTCAACTCACTTTTCCTGTGTTTTCTTTTTTTGTAAAAACACTATCCTGAATATTTATACAACCTGAACCAAATATAAATTTGACTATGTGTAAAACATTTGAAGGTGTTTGAAAGGATATGAGAAAACTCATCATATGAGAGCCAGATTGTTTTAATAATTTTATATTTGATTATTCTAGCCAATATTTTTTTTAGGGGGAGAGCTCTCAACAATATGAGTTCCTCTTTAGTTATAGTTATACCACCTGACACAACTACAACACTAGTTCGCACAACGGCATAGAGGCCTACTGATACAAACGAATGCTGCATGAGCCAGAATAAAAAGAGTCACACAAAAGAGCGTCTGTTTCAGTCGCTGGTGTATGTGGTGCCGTCCCTCTCATCTATTTAGGTTGCATCACATCATGGTACGTTGAATACTCATTGAAAGCTGCTGTTAGCACACAGAAACAATACAAATTCATTAGTTTCCATACAAGTGCACCATGGTTCACATGTTAGATCCTGCATGTGCCAGGTATGGTACCAACTCTGAATTTGCACGCTACATTTATGTAACAATTTACCCATCGTACGGCATCAACAAGATCAGTACAGCCGCGGCCACGTCTGTGAAGAGCGCGCGAGCAGCCGGTTTTTGAGCTGCGGGGCGACACCTGAGGCAGTTTCGGGCTCTGACGTGGTCAGCCTGACTACAAGGCCGCACATGCTCTTGACACACCACGTCAGAGCCCGAAACTGCCTCAAGGTGTCGCCCCGCAGAGAAAAAACCGGCTGCTCGCATGCTCTACACAGACGTGGCTGCGGCTGTATATAGCACGTGGTAATTTGGAATCACTAAAAACCATAGCATGATTTCTGTAATATTAGGAGACATAAAGCACGCTGAGCCTTCAAATAACCTCGACAGATATTCCATTCGCAACATAAAATCTCTACTAGCCTCCATAATACACTAACAATGCTCTTTTTTTAAAAAAATATTTCAATCTTATATATATATAAATGTGTATGTATGGGGGTATATATTAATATACATATATTACCCTTAAGTAGCCTTCATTTTACAGAACCTTCGGACCACGGTTCCCTTTCCCCTTCCGCGCTTCTACGACCCCTCCAGCCCCGCACTGTACACTGTAAAAAATTTTTCTTGAAAAAAACAGAAATTGTCTGGCAGCTGGCCTGCCAGAAAATTTCTGTTCTCTTTCTGTTTTCTGTTTTTACGTTTTTGTAATTTTACATGTCTCTTCTGTTCCTGCTAACAGAAAATTTCTGTAATTTACATGGTTTTTTCTGTTTTCAGTAACAGAAAATGTCTGTAATGTTACAGGTTTTTTTGTTCTCCGTAACAGTAAATTTCTGTAATTTCAAATAATTTTTTCTGTTTTCAGTAACAGAAAACTTCTGTACCTTGACATGGTTTTTTCGGTTCTCACTAACAGAGAATTTCTGTAATTGTACTACACTTTTGGTTTCTTAGTACAGAAATCTTCTGTGGCTTGACAAGTTTTTTTTTCATTTGTTCAGTACAGGAAGTTTCTGTAATTAATATGAGCTTTCTACTTTAGGTAACAAGAAAAATTTTGAAATTGTATTTCTTTCTCATCGCAGCAACGTCAGTTGACACATATTCTGCAATTTGACAGGTTATGCAAACCTAAAATGTATGAGGTGCAAGAACAGAAAATCTCACAAACAGAAAGCACCAAAATTTTTTTGCATCTGCATTGTCCCCTTTATAGCACGCATCCTCTCTCACAAATTCGTTAATTCAGTGCACCATAGAGTGAAATGCAAACAAGTTTATTGACATGAAACGTAGAAGTTCAGGCAGTTGCCAACATGTGCATCTTGAAATACGAGAGATGCCAACACTATCACAAGCGGTCACTATGCGTTAATCGAAGGTCGCAGGTTCGGTCCCTGCCAGCGGCATGTTATCTTTTCGTCCACTTTGCTTTCTTGACGTTTGCTTCGTAATGGCTACAAACAACATCCCCTGTACTTGCCTTGGCTTTCTTGTCTGTTGTAATTAATGTTGTGTCTAACAAAGAAAAACAAGGCATTACAATTCCCGCTTCGTTCACTATGCCCACAGTGTCACAACGGGTCCAGAATGAGAAATCTCCCGGCGATATTGTTCGAGTTGGCAGGCACAGATGTTTGAAAGTCAAGTCCTTGAGGAAGCTAATCACTGACGCCACTTTCGGGTTGATGTGCTGTTTCCCTCGTGTATGCTCAGTCTTTGTGCCATTTCCGGGAGTGACAGTGGCAATTGACCTAAAAAGAAGAGGCAATTCTGTTTAGCAGTCCAGAAGTACCTAAATATTCTTAGATACAGTGTAACTACAAAGTTACCCACCAGCTCTTCATTAAGAATAGGCTTTTCTGCATACATCCATCTCTACTTACATTACGTTCACTTTAAATACAATATTGCCACATAAGTCTAAAATGAAACTTCTAACCTATCTAACACTAAAATTAGAATTTGAACCTTCTAATGTCTAAGTACTGACAGCCAGTATGTTTGTGGATACTCGCAAGCAGTATACCATAAAACAGGTAGCTTCTCATTGAAGGGATAATGGTTTAGTTTTAGTAATTTTGTTCCAAAACGCTTTCTTTTACTTTTAAATAAATGAAGCCATCTCAATAAATAAAGGTATTTTATGTGAGCAATATGCCATACATTTTTTTTCGATGTTACCGGAAAGCTAGAGTTATTGACCAAAGTACTGTGCCCAAGATTTAGTTTCAATCTCACCTATGAGTGAACTCCAGGGTAAGACTTGCCTCTTTTGGGTAGGCAACGTTGACGCAAAGTCTGCCAGGAATAATATCTTGAACGCCTCTCTAGGACTGCATGCTTGCATGAGAGGAACGTCGTCAATGCAAACTGTGAAGGACTTCGCTGTCAGGAAACCACCACCTGGAAGTTGAAAATTTGGGTTCAAAATTTACTCATATTTAGAAGGGGAGATTAGCATACCTTTCGCAAATACGAAAGGTCAACTTGGCATTTCCTCAAGGTCATCATCCCAGATGGTATCCTTGAATAAAGAAACAAGCATTGATCGAATAAGTAGGCCCGAGGCAAAATAGAATTTGTTAATTTGTTAATAACAGGAAACAACGTGGGCAAACGGTACAAGAAAGACTGACAGGACTTTCTTGTCCCGTTTGCCCGCGCTGTTTTCTGTTATGAAGCCAAGTCAACAAGCTCAAGCTCATACCCTTTTAAACAATTTGTTAAAACTGGATGTTTGCACATATTTTAACACTGCGTACTCTCAGACACTTTGATCGCCCCAGCCATGGTTAACAAAAAGCCCAATGCAAGAAAGAAGATAAAAAATCCACAAGCGATTTTCAAGCTGCATTAGCACCGAATATCTTGCCCTAAGTGGAAGTGAAATGGCGCATTTTGAAAGTGCTGGTCTGCACCTGCGATGGTTCACTCTATTTTCGGTGTACAATCGAGCCCGGATACATCGAACTCGATAGAGATTGTGAAATAGTTCCATATATAATAATTCGATATTCGAAATTGTGCTCGTAATAAAAACTTAGCACGTTTCTGACAAATGTGTAAACTTGCGAAAAGACGGCAGACTACCGATTGGCGTATCCGAAAGCAGCAACGCCGATAGGCACACGACGGTGATAAATTATTTATTTGATGAGCAAAAAGCCGATCAGGTCAACGGAGTTCAACTGGCAGCACACGTGAAATGCACAAGAAGGAAGAAGTGCAGAATAAAAAAAAATAGTTGCAGTGGCGTGGCTCGGCTATGCCAGGATAACGTAGCGTTAGCAAAGGTTCAGCTAATTATTCTTAGCTTTCCTGATTGTCTAGGATTAACTTGGTTATCATGCTTACTGCTGCTCCAATGACACACACACGGTATGCGTATTATGTGGCACATGTATATTTATTTTGCCAGGCAACTACTTCGGGATCCGATGAGTTAAGCTTCACCGCTCTTCTGCGCCGTTGAGCAGCATTTGCGCTCTCCTTCTCCATGGCTATACTACACTGGCAAACGCCAGTCAGAGGCGCTATCAAGCGGCTCCAGCGCAGTGTCAGACGGCGACTGCACAGCCAAAGCGAATAGCTGCGAGCGCCGGCGCCAATACGTCTGCCACGGCTACGACGTCACTCCTCTGGAAAGCGCAGACCGGTGCCGGCTCCTGTGCGTGACATCACTGATCCTCGCATGCGCAGCACGGCTCTTGAGGAGCCTCGCGAAACTGGCTCGGTTAGGCCAGTGGAGCTAACGCTACAAAAGGTCAGTTTGGTGCCGAGAAAGACATACCCTCTAGTCATAGGTAAGCGCTGTAGTCACATTCAAATCAAGCGCCAAATCACGGCGCCGATACCTCCGACGGAGCGAAATTCATCAAAAGCCGCCACTTCTTGAAAGCACCCACCCTCCCCCCACGCGAGCGAAACGCGTGCAAGAACAGCCAGCGTGTTTCGAACAAGTAAGCGCTTACACTACATTTAAGATCCAGCGTCAAATCACGGCGCCGATACCTTCGAAGGAGCGCGCATTCATCAAATGCCACCACTTCTTCAAAGCTCAAACCATCCCCCCCCACGCCAGCGAACGGCGTGCAAGAACAGCCAGCGTGTTTCGAACAAATAAGCGCTTACACTACATTTAAGATCCAGCGTCATATCACGGCGCCGATACCTTCGACGGAGCACGCATTCATGAAAGCCCACCACTTCTTCAAAGCACAAACCCTCCCCCCACGCGAGCGAAACGCGTGCAAGAACAGCCAGCGTGTTTCGAACAAGTAAGCGCTTACACTACATTCAAGATCAAGCGTCATATCACGGCGCCGATACCTTCGACGGAGCGCGTATTCATAAAAGGCCGCCACTTCTACAAAGCACCACCCTTCCCCCACGCCGGAGAAACGCGTACAAGAACACCCAGCGGGCTTCTAACAAACCTGAGGCCTGACGCCTTCTCAAAGGACACTGCTTTCACCGGCGCGTCTGCCGACGACGCCGAACTGGCTCTGGCTCAACATATTTACCGAGCCGCTGCTGTACTATGAACAGATGAGTCATGTCCAACTCTCCCGAACCCAGGCGCGAACCAATAAGCGCGCAGAGGCGTGTGGGTCGGCCAGTCAACGAAGAAGCCAGTGAGCCAGAAGTGAGGAAAGACACTCTATCAGACTGTGGCACTGAAAATGACTCATCTGTCGCCACGCATACATATCTTGTAGTAACGCAAAGTACAAAAAAAGAAAAGAAAGAAAACAGAAAAAGGGATGGAACAAATGACAGGCGCTACACTCTCTACGCTACGCGTGCGCGGACTTCCTGCACGTGTGGTGCAGTGCACTCTGAGGCCTTGGGCGTGGCGTCGCGTTCGATATATCGAATGTGCAGTGAAGAGGAGCACTATATTTGCGTGAACTAGCCCAACATATTTGCATGGGATTTTACAACTGTTTGAGATGCGCAACAATTCGTGTGGTTCGATATATGCGTGTTCGACTGCATTTTTTCGATAAGTGCTGTTCATGTCGAGGAGGGCACAGAATCGTTGCGGTAATATGAAACGGGTTGAGGCGTTGCGTTGCGTCACTTTTTTAATGATTATATTATCAAACAGAATCTCGAACGATACAATTCAATAGGCAGACATTACCGCTCCGGTGTCAAAGACCCTCTATAGTTCGACGTAACATCGACGCGTGCGCACGCTCGGCACAGCGAGGCTACGCTATTCAAACGTACAGCACAAAGGCCGGCACGACCGGCGCGTCCGGCGTCCGTCGGCGCGCCGCGCCTCTGTTGCAGCCGGCGCGAGATGCGACACGCTGCATTCCGCGCCGGCGACGTTACCCAAAGAACACTGTACCCAAAGACCCCGACTTCACGGTGTCTGCGTTTCTTCGTTCTTCGTGACGAAGGGACACCGGGCGTGCTGAACTGCGCATGCGTCAAGTCGACGTAGTGCTCGGTTGGCTCGGTTTTCGCGTTAACGTAACGTGATGAACCAAAGAACGTGGCGTCGCCAACTTCTGCTGACGCAGGTTGACGCGAACTCTGCGCTGGACTATAAAGGGCCGTTTATAACGAGGCTGGCAAAGCAGAACAAAAATCACGCATCATAGCAATCTAAGGACGCACACGATCCGCATAAATGGGACTCATTCCGCCAACGCCACATGACACGAACACATTCTTCGATGGCAACATTAGCGGAGCCCCTGCTTCGGTGCGCCTAAACTAGCTCCTTACAGATAAGACAACGACGAACACATTGCAGTGTGACGCAATCTCGCGCACTCAACGCCTGAACTGGGCGTGCACGATAGTACGCTCTGCACGGTAACAACGAAGCACACTACGAAGACGGCGGCAGCCGTTTGGCACATTTCAAATGGCAGTACTGCTCTGCTTACACCTCCTGCCGCACGGCTAAGCGCAGCAGCACAGCTAAATACGACGTGCACTAGCAACCAACGTTTCTAAAACCATTGGTTCAAAAAACGTTGCTAACTGCGTATGGCTACACGAGCCGTTGTCATCGAGCGTTATAGCAACAACATAATCACGTAATAGCACTTCAGTAACACATAATAGAGTTCAGTAATCACATAAAGCAGCAACGGAACTCTTACTCACCTGATGGACGAACTGTAACGAAGCGCAGTGGTTCAATGGCAGCAGACCGTCGACGAGAAAACAACGAGGAGCATCAGTTGGTCCAGTCCATAAAGAAGAAACTAGGCCTAGCAGCATGAAATTTGAATCTGTGCATTGAAGCGCGCCGAAAGCAAGGACCGGCAACATGTACAAATACGCATATTACTTGAAACAAAATTAATTGCTACCGTTGGCTTACTTCCTAAAATATAAGCAATTTATTATTTCGTGCAGTCTATTTTTTATAGTTGTTTTTCAAGTACTAAGAGACACGTGATCAATCGTCTGTAAAGCGCCGACTTTAAAGACAGAAATTGTCTGTTTTTTTCAGGTACACATTTCTGTTAAGGGCAAATAACAGAAATTTTCTGTGTGACCACAGACATTTTCTGTAAAGATATCTGTACTTTTACACATATTTTTTACAGTGTAAGTGTTTGCCTTCCCAAGAAGTTCTCCGTGCCTTATTCCGACTCCCCCCCCCCCCTCTTTTTTTTCTTCTCCTCCTTCTTCTTACTGGACTGCCGCCCAACTTTTTACGCCATCGATGACACTTGATGCGTATGTCCGCCAATGACTTCACCCATTAAGCACGTGTGGGCTTCAAAAGTACACCGCCCGCTTGCCTCACCATCTTCTGCAGCCCTTTGCGAGTGCTAGACGCGCCGCCCTTCTGCAGCCTTTCCAAGTTGCTTCCATACACCGCTCTTTGCTTGTCGAGCCTTCTACGGCTCTCGCTTTGGTAGAACCCTCCCCGCCCCCTTTTCCTCTTTTTTTCTTTCCCTCCTTTTTCTTCCTTTTTTTTTCTTCTTTGCAGCACCCCCTACCTCTGAGATGAGGGCCGCAATGCCGTTGCAAGCTTTCTTGAAATGATGTGGCAAGGGCTACACTCCTCTCTCTAGTTTTTCTTTTTCCAGGCAAAAATTACCAACAGTGACAAGCGCCACCGCTGGACATATTGTCATCACTACCCTTTAAAACTAACACGCGAAGGATGACAAGGCGCCTTTGACAAAGATAGGTCCTCCTATTGAAACGTTGAGCCAGCCTGTCTGAGGCATTTTCCTCCTGTTTGAAACCTATTCCACTCCGTTTGCGGTAAGTGCTCGGAACGGCAACGCGGGGAATCGCTCTGCGCTTTGCAGTATTCTTACACTGACCCACCAAAACAACCACGCCGACTCCTGCATGCCTCCGACTGACTATCACCATGCAGCTCACCAGTGCTAGAAGACACTGTAACCAGGTGGTTCAGATTCAAACACGAACCCTCGCACCACCCATTTCTTTCTTTCTTTCTTCTTTTCTTTCTTTCTTATCTTCTTTCTTTCTTTCTTTCTTTCTTTCTTTCTTTTCTTCTTCTTTCTTTCTTCTTGCTCGTTCTTTCTTTCTTCTTCTTTCTTTCTTTTCCTTGTTTCACTTTTTGCGCTTTTCCGATTCCTCTTCTTTGCATACGTCACACTCCTTATAGCGCTTTACTTCACCGAGATATTACTTCTTTTACACATTGTTTTATACATGCCTACCTAAAGAGTCGTCGCACCGAAGTCGGTCAAGGCATCATTGATGCTGTATCAGGGCAGCGATGGCTGCTATTATTTCCTTCTTCGGCGATGGAGATGTGAGTTTCTTTATGTCTTTTTTTTGCGCGTCTCAAAAATTTCTCCGTGGTTCTCTCTATCTTTTCTCGAGATTTTTCGTTCCTCTCTTGTAAAAATATTTCCAGCATATTTTCCTTCAACCATTCTCTCCCCCTAGTTTTTGAGAAAACAGCGGGCCGGCAAAAATGAAATGGTTGTTACCGGCGTTGGAAATTTGCTGTCACAATAAATAATTGCTTACCGAAGATCGGTTGAAGTGCGCTCTATTTTTCCTGCTCTTGCTCCTAACGCCTGTGGAAAAAGATTGTTCGCGCGCGTTGAGCAGGTGATCGTTTCTGCTCAACTAACGTTCGAGTTCCCGACGAGAACGCTCTATTCGCAACTTTCAGCAACTATAGGGGGCGCCACAGAGATCCAATATGGCTGTCGATGCGGTGATCACCCCACACACGGAGTGATCGCCGCCCTGATGTATCGCTGGTTGCTGCCGCTTGCCAGCTAGGATATTTTCACCGCATGAACTTCCCATGCATGAAGTAGCTCACCACTTGATAGAGTAAACTGCGAGACGCACGGCACGATTTTGCATCGATTTGAAGTCCTACGCGCTGGTGTAGCAGCCGGAATGGGGATGTTTCGCCGTACGGGGCGCCGCATCGGGCGTCCGGCGTGCGTCAAACTCGGCAGATTTTTCTCATCCGCCCGGTCCGGCGATCGCATGGCCGTATAGCTATAGCGGCAGCAGCACGGGTATTCAGGCAACGTCGTGCCGCTGCCGATTCCCTTACCGCTCCCATCATCATGTCCGGGATGCCGAGGATTGCCGGTATCGCCCTATCGGTGGCAGAAAAAGATGTGCTACAATTATTTTATTATGCAAACTACTTCCTAATTCAATAATGCGGTGATTCCAGTGTGGCACTTATCAAAAAAGCACCGGCGTCCACACCCATCGCGATACGTGAACACGATGCGAAGGCGCCTGCGATGCATTCGCAGATAAGCAGTGACACTGCAGGCCGTCTCACCCAACCGGCTTGCTTCGCTTCCACCTTTGCTCTTATATTGAGGGTGTCGAGAAAACGGATTGCGTATGTCGACGCCTGACATAAGAGAACAATATCAATCGTGTTAGCAAAAATTTGCTGACTCTACGGCGTGCTCGCGCTCGGTCGCGGACGGCAGCGGCGTCTGCCCAGCAGCCGCTCGCCGGTGTCAGTTACGGCAGGCTGTTTTGACGTGGCTTTCGCTCGCCAAGGCATAGTTTTATTGACCGTCGTTTTCTAAATTAAGCAAAAAAAAAAAAAAAGAGCACTCGCCTGCTGTCTCCCAGGACCGTGCATAGCGCAGTACGTAAGGGTTGTGATGCATGTTCACGCGGTTTCGATTCCGGCCACAGCGGCCGCATTTCGATGGAGGAAAAATGCAAAAGATGACCTGCGTGCTTAGATTTAGGAGCACATTAAAGAACCCCAGGTGGTCGAAATTCATCCGAAGCTCCTCACTACAGGGCGTCCCGTAATCGTATGGTGGTATTGGCACGTAATATCGAGGAATTCAGTTGTGTCCCAAAATTCAACCGATTTGAGAAGCACGATGGAAACCATCATTTTCTCGTATGACAAGCTTCCCGATGCGCACATGGATATCCCATTGTCATTTCTGCCGCCGGTCCAAGGGAAATCAGCGACGTTTATGACGCCTTTCACAGTATACGGTTTGAGCATTTGGCACGCAGTACACGCGATTTCTCTTGTGCTGTTTACCCCTTACTGAACCGCAAAGCTTCCACATTGTTGCACCAACAAAACCCATCGTAATTCACTGGCCACACGCACAACAAGTCGCAGGGCACACCGACGACGAAGCACAGCCCGCACGTTGTCGCCAGGCAAGTTTTCTTTCTATCACCGGAACGCGGTTTTCACCGGTTGCCGCGTGACGGCGCCACCGTAGCTGAAAGTTGCGAATACCAAGATACCGCGTTGAGAAAAAAAATAAAAGGTATCATCCTATATACCACTTTGCATTCCTTGTAATGCCAGGCGATGATCTTTTGCACATGCGACCGAAAACAAAAAAAATATTACTGAGAGCCTACAAGGAATCAGCACTACAGAGAAGTAAAAAAAATTCGGCAGATCCCACGCACTGTGGGAATCGATGTAATGCGAAGCAGCCAGCAAGGAGCTGCATACATCGCCTTGTTTGTCTTTGAGCCAAATGCAAATCATTCATGCCATGGCATCTAGCCCACCATATATCGTATGTTTGCCATGCACGCATGCATGCACAATCTAGTGTACACCATTCCAATGAAACGCATATTCTGGTATATAAATGCATGACCTGTCGTTTATGTTCATCACGCACTCGTGTCATGCCATACCAATTTTGGTATATATCACGTTAACAAAACGGCCGGAAGCGCACCATGACAGTGGCATGTAAATCATACCGTACATGACATGCATAACATGATTCGCATGTTAAGACCCTCTCATTTATGTTCGTCATACAGTCACATCGCGCAATACCAATTTTGGTGTATATCAAAGGAGCAAAATGGCCGCGAGTGCACCATGTGTAGAGCATGTAAATCATGCCATACATGCATGAATGTTATGGTTTTCATGTTACCACCTGTCACTAATGTTCATCACACAGTCACATCGCGCAATACCAGTTTTGGTGTATATCAAGCAATCGAAACGGCCGCGAATGCACCATGAGCGTGGCATGTAAGTCATGACATACATGCATGCATGTCATAGTTTTCATGTTACCACCTGTTATTCATGTTCTTCATACAGTCACATCGCGCTAAAACCAATTTGATGCATATCAATCTAGCGAAACGGCCACGAGTGCGCCATGAGCATGGCATGTAACTCATGGCGTACATTTCATGCATGTCATGGATTATCATGTTACCACCTTTCATTACGTTCGTCATACAGTGGCGTCGCGCAATATCAATTTTGGTGTATACCATGCTAGCGAAACGGCCGGGAATGCACAATGAGCGCGGCATGTAAATCATGACATACATAACCTGCATGTCATGATTTCCATGTTACCACCTCTCATTTACGTTCGTCATTCAGTCGCGTCGGGCAATACCAATTTTCGTGTGTCAAGCAAGCGAAACGGCACGAGTGCGTCATGAGCATGACATGTAAATCATGTCGTGCATGTCATGCATGTCAGATTTTCATGTTACAACGTCTCATTTACCGTCGTCGTTACGGTCGCTTCGCGCAATAGCAATTTTGGTGTACATCGAGGCTAGCGAAGCGGCCGTGAATGCATCATGAGCGTGGCAATTAATATGATGACATACATGACATGCATGTCATGGTTTTCATCTTACCAACTGTCATTCATGTTCTTCATGCAGTCACATTCGCGCAATACCAATTTTGGTGTATATCAATCTACTGAAACTGCCGCTAGCGCATCATGAGCGTGGCATGTAAATCAGGTCGTACATGACTTGCATGTCATGATTTTTATGTTACCACGTCTCACTTACGTTCGTCATACAGTCGTGTCGCGTGACACCAATTTTGGTGTATATCACGCAAGCGAAACGGACGCGAATGCACGATGAGCGTGGCATGTAAATCATGACATACATGACATGCATGTCATGGTTTTCATCTTACCAACTGTCATTCATGTTCTTCATACAGTCAAATCGCGCAATACCAATTTTGGTGTATATCAATCTACTGAAACTGCCGCTAGCGCATCATGAGCGTGGCATGCAAATCAGGTCGTACATGACTTGCATGTCACGATTTTCATGTTACCACGTGTCAGTTATGTTCGTCATATAGTCGTGTCGCGTAACACCAATTTTGGTGTATATCACGCAAGCGAAACGGACGCGAATGCACCATGAGCGTGGCATGTAAATCATGACATACATGTCATGGATGTCATGGCTTTCGTGCTACGACCTGTTATTCATGTTCTTCATAAAGTCACATCGCACAATACCAATTTAGGTGTACATCAATCTAGCGAAACGGCCGCGAGTGCGCCATGAGCGTGGCATGTAAATCATGTCATACATGACATGCATATCATGATTTTCATGTTACCACGTGTCAGTTATGTTCGTCATACAGAAATGTCTCGTCATACCAGTTTTCGTATGTATCCCTTCATTTAAACGGCCGCGAGCGCCCCGAGACCATGTCATGTAAATCATGCTGCACATGACATGCGCGTCATGATTTGCATGTTAGGACCTGTCATTATGTTCGTCATGAACTCTTGTCACGCCGTACCAATTTTGGTATATATGAAATTAACGGAACGGCCGCAAGAGCCCAAAGTTCGTGGAATGTAAATCATGCTGTTCATGACATGCGTGTCATGATTTTCATGATACCTGTCATTTATGTTCGTGATAAGGCCATGTTATGACACACCAATTTCGGCATACATCCGATTAACGGAACGGCCAGGGAGCCCAAAGGCCGTGGAATGTAAATCATGCTGTTCATGACATGCGTGTCATGATTTTCATGATATGACCTGTCATTTATGTTTGTGATAAGGCCATGTTAGGACACACCAATTTTGGTATACATCCGATTAACGGAACGGCCAGGAGAGCACAAAGTCGTAGGCGGCTAGATAGATAGATAGATAGATAGATAGATAGAAAGATAGATAGATAGATAGATAGATAGATAGATAGATAGATATATAGATAGATAGATAGATAGATAGATAGATAGATAGATAGATAGATAGATAGATAGATAGATAGATAGATAGATAGATAGATACGCTCAAATTCGCAGAAATTCGCTAAGAAATGCTTCGCATTTAAAATTACACCATCTCCCGCTAACGGGGACCATGAGGCGATGCGAAGCCGGAGCACTTGCACGATCGCGTTCCGTTGGCGTTCGTTGGGCATGCTACCGACCTCGTGTCGTGGAACGCGAAGAGGGACGCTACGCGCGTCGTATCTTCCATCTAGCCTGGCCGTTAATTCTCACAGGGCGAGCGGGGAAGGCGGTCGACAGGCGGGCGAGAGTGGCTTTGGCGAGAGGGGGGCAGCGTAGGAGAGGAGAGAGAAGAGGAGGGGACGCGCATGCGCTCGAGCTCATCGCGGCGTTGCGCAGGAGAGAATTTCGGCATGTCTAGCCGGCGTTTCAGAGGAATAGTGGAAAGGGGGAGGGGAGAGGGGTAGAGGACAGGGGGAATGGTGAGGGGGAGTGGGGAGGAGGTGCGTGGAGGGGGTATGCGCATGCACAGTAAGGGTGGTCACGCCGCACACCACCACCACCGGATTGAGTTCCGCCTCAAGATACTTCGCATCTAAAAAAAATGTCCCACTAACAACCAACGTAGTCAAACCGTGCTGGCGTGTGATCCGAAAACGTCGTATAAGAAAGAGCCACAAGCGAAATCTGGATCTAAATTTCTAATTCTCAATAGCAGAAAGAGGCGTGATACCGGGGTCAACTGCATGGTCATGAAAACCGACCGACAGAACCGATTCGTTGGAAATATATGGAGGAACTGCATAGGAACACTTCAGCATCTCCTCTTCTTCATCTTCAGCCGGCTTCGTTATGAAATCGACACCGAGCTGGAATCGAACCAGTAGGGAGAGGGTCAGATAAATGGCGGCAAATCACGGTTCCATTAAGCTGACAGATGCACGTGTAATTTACCTGGTGCTATCAGAGATCGAGCGCCCTTCTTCTACGTTTATCTGTTCTCGGCAAGAAAAAGGGACGAGCGGGATCACCGATATCAAGGTGCGCAAACTTTTTTTCCCTGCCAACCTCCTCGTTCCAGTATAGGCGTTTTTTAAGGGAGCCCGCTAGACGGGGTGAACCCCCGCAAGCGAGCGTGCGAGATCCGAGGAACAGCCCACGGGTCGGGTCGAGCGGGCCGGCCAGTACACCTGGCTGGGTGGCAGGAGGCAGGGCGTGAGGCAGCACGCCATCGCGAGCGTTGTGCCAGCGCGCGCCGTTGACGTCAGTGGCGCGCGGTCGGAGAGGGCGGTGCCTGGGCCGAAAAGGCGGTCCGCTGCCGGGGAACGGCCCCGCTTTGGCGCCTCAGCCGCCGTAGTAAGCGCAGGGCAGAGCGTGGTGGTCGTCGCGGTGGCTGAGCGGAGCGAGCGAAGGCGCCCGTACAGCGGAGTTCCCATCGAGCGCGCGTCTACCGGTGTCGTTGGCCATGCGAGGAATGGAGCCGTTGCCGCTGAGTCGCGAGCCCCCGCCGCCGCCCCCCAAGCACCACCGCGGGATGGGCTTCTCGATCGAGGCTCTGATGAGTTCGCCCGCCGTGCCGGCGGCGCCGACGAGCCTGCTTTGCATGTGGCCCGCCGCCACCGCCGAGTGGATGATGCGTGCCGCCCTGCAACCGCCGCACGGATTCTTTCCCGTAGCCGCGCCCAGGTGCGAGCCCAGGAGCGAGCCCGCAACAGGTAAGCGTGACAGCGAGGCACGTGCGCTGGCATATCTAGTAAACCGGGATTGTATTCAGAACGCTTCTTTATTGATTTATTTTCTCCGAGTCTCGTAGGGGATTGACGATCGCATCACTGATCGTCTCTTTAATGATGGCCATAGCCACATCTGATTGCGAGACGCCTGATGCCGCTGGCGATAAAGATTTCATATTGCGTTTCCTTTTATGAGAAGTCTTACGATATTGTCCTACTGATTTGGGCGGTGTATTTGTTTATGTATATGTTTAATGCTTGCTTCTGCTTGCAAAGCAGGTACATTTTGTGATAAAGAAAGCGAACGGAAAGTTCTTCGTGCGCGCAAGTAATTTGCGAGGTATAGAAAGTTCGAGCCTCAGTCTAGTGGAGTGAATGAAGAAAGAATTGAAGTAATGAGCAGGCAAAGGCGTCCCCCTCGAAAGGAATGTCACGTTTACATGATGTTCTCGTGTTCGCGCGGGGCCGGATTTAT
Source organism: Rhipicephalus sanguineus (assembly GCF_013339695.2). NCBI lineage: Eukaryota > Metazoa > Arthropoda > Arachnida > Ixodida > Ixodidae > Rhipicephalus > Rhipicephalus sanguineus. The sequence continues at coordinate 167,391,374 of NC_051180.1, read as the reverse complement.
ATGCAATCAAGTTATTGCGATTCCAGATATAGTAATGTGTTTTTCTGAACGATACGTTTTCTCCTTCTTTTCCCGGCCAACGTGCTGTTAGGAGCCATTTATTCTCGTACAGCTAGTGCTTTCTCATATTCGCCTGAAATTGGATAAGACGACTGCATAAGTCGTTTTTCATTTATATTTCTATGAATCTCGCATTTTCTGTTCCAGTATTCTAGCTTCAATAATATTTCAGGAGCCCGTAAACGACGAGTGACATGGCCCGAGCTGTTCGAATTCTGCTGAAAAAGTTCATAACGCACGAGAAAATTCAGCGCTGCCGCGTGGTCCATGTGGCGCCGATCGAGTGATGCTACTCTGAATAATTCACTACGCGCAGCAGTATGACTCACGCCATATGAACCTTTACTACTGAATTTGTCACCGACTACACCTATGTTAACAAATTTTAGACCATGCTAGGATCAGGTTAAACTTTGCCAAAGGTTCAATACGGTTGTATCCATCCGTCCATGCGCTGGATAATACGAATTTTAATGATACGTTCCATTTCCCGGTTCCAGTGAAAGCTGAATCAAAGAAGATTCATTTTTAGAGCGCAGCTCTTAGGCGCCCGTTCCTGCATTGAGCTGTGTCGCCGTTGCCGTCACCGTCGGTGGCGTAACCGATACATAAAAAAAGAATACCCAGGATCGAAAGAGATTTGCCCCCGGGCCCTCTGGATGGCAGTAGAGTATTATACCACAGACCCACACTGGTGCTAGAAACTCATTTGTAAAAAGACCCTCTACAGCGTCCTGTAGGGCAAGGAATCACGTTAACCTATGTAATAATAGCGTCGCCAGAAGAGTAAAATAACAACCAGTCATCACACAATGATAATTCCGCAACATGTGTGTGGTTTAATACTTCCCACCCACTGCCAAGTGCTCAGCCGTAATTCTTCACCGTCATCAGCCACACGCAGCATCAACAAAGTGAACCATGTGGCGCCGATCGAGTGATGCTACTCTGCATAATTCACTACGCGCAGAAGTATGACTCGAGCCATATGAACCTTTACTACTGAATTTGTCATCGACTACACCTATGTTAACAAATTTTCATATTGCGTTTTTTTTCATAAGCGGGTACCTCGCTTATCCGCAGAAAGACGAATAATGGTGTGGGGCTGTCCTATATACTTCACAAGGAAAGCCAAAATTTCAAACACAGTTGACCTTGCCTCAACACGAACCTGCGCTCAGAATTCGCATTAGGCGGTATCGTAATCGTCGGTGGTTTCTTTTTAAACGAGATTCTACTGTTCATAAAGGGAATTAGAAATCTTTGTCAAAAATTCGCTTTAAGCGGATGTTCGTCGGCTTCATTCTTGCTCGACCTTAGCGTTTTTTATCCCTCCCATACCCGGCAAAAAATCACAGCATACCCGGAGTGAATGATGATGAGTGGGCGAAGCTGCGGAGGTTGATTTGATTTGATTTGATTTTTTGATTCATCACAATACATGTGATCGGAGGCGAAGGGAAAGCCATTTGAATGGCTTGAGGGAGTCCTTCGCCCCCGTACAAAGACAGCAGCTCAGTTACAAGCATGTTCTTGACACTGTTAACACAAATATTTGTAATGAGTCATGTTCAGCAAAATATGAAGGAACGAACCACCAAATATACATCGATTGTTAGTACCCTTTACAGAACATCCTGCATTTTCATACGTCCTGTTAGCTCTGCGTGATGGGCCAACACAACACATCATCACTACTATAGTATTGCATTAGTGACAGCTTAAGTGTTTTATTATAAAGTCAAACAATTTTAGACGAAGGGCTTAAGTTAAGAAAAATCATACAATTCAGACAATTTTACATCGCGAATATCAATTTTTTATTCTTGTAATCATTTAATAAACGCGGAAGCTTATTACGAACCATTTGCCGACCGTAACCAGTTCGACAATGTGGAACATCCCATGTCCCGGTTGTTCGTTATTATATGATGATTCTTCGGACGCAACTTCACTATCCATGAAAAGGTTCATCGGTAAACCGTGAATCTTCCGTGAATTCTGCCCAGTACCTCATCACCGACGTGAGATCGGGCGCGTTTTATACTAAAGGTTCGATAGAGTTATGACGACTTGCAGCTCACTTTAATTTTACATGTACGCTGTGAATTTCATTTTAGAAAACCATTGCTTTAGAAAACATCTGGCGTCTTTCGTTAAGCAGCTGGCGTCTTTTCGTTTTGCTTTAGAAACACCTGGCGTCTTTTCGTTTGCTTTTAGAAAACTCTGGCGTCTTTCGTTGGTTTATTTCATCAATCAACGGCGTTTTGAACAAAATTTTTATTGTTTAATCACGCACAGGAGAAATCTCACCAGCACTACCTTGGAGGTAAATAATGGCTGCTAATGGGAATGAGACAGAAGAAGTCGGCTTTTAGCTAACACTTACACTTCTCTACTAACATTTCCTACTGGAACTCCCAATGGCTGCTAATGAGGAATGAGAGGAAGAAGATTCGGCTTTTAGTTAACGCGCACTCTGCGAATTTTTTATTGTTCAACACGCACAGGAGAAATCTCCCACCAGCACCACCTTGGAGGTCAAGATCTGGTACTAGCGTCTGGTTTACGCACTACGACGGGGACGAAAGGTGCCGCTTTAAGGAGCTTCGCCCCTAAAAAAAAATCACAGCATACCCACGGAGTGAATGATGATGAGTGGGCGAAGCTGCGAAGGTTTGGGTTAAACCGTGAATCTTCCGTGAATTCTGCCCAGTACATCATCACCGACGTGAGATCGGGCGCGTTTATACTAAAGGTTCGATGAGTTATGACGACTTGCAGCTCACTTAAATTTTACATGGACGCTGTGAATTTTCATTGTTTAGAAAACCATTGCTTTAGAAAACATCTGGCGTCTTTCGTTAAGCAGCTGGCGTCTTTTCGTTTTGTTTAGAAACATCTGGCGTTCTCTCGTTTTGCTTTTAGAAAACATCTGGCGTCTTCGTTGGTTTATTTCATCAATCAACGGCGTTTTGAACAAAATTTTTATTGTTTAATCACGCACAGAAATCTCACCAGGCACTACCTTGGGGTAACAATGGCTGCTAATGGGAATGAGAGACAGAAGAATCGGCTTTTAGCTACACTTACACTTCTTCTACTAACGTTTCCTACTGGAACATCCCAATGGCTGCTAATGGGGAATGAGAGACAGAAGAATTCGGCTTTTAGTTAAACGCGCACGCTACGAATTTTCTATTGTTCAACAACGCACAGGAGAAATCTCCCACTGGCACCATCTTGGAGGTCAAAGCGTAAGACTGGTTACGCACTACGACGAGGGACGAACGGGTGCCGCCTTAAGGAGCTTCGCCCCTAAAAGAAAATAGAACGGGAGGGTGTAGCACAGGTAGTCGGGTAGCTTCAAGGATTCTATCATCCTTGGATAACTCATACCACCGTTACGAAAAATGTACTGTCCATGAAGTCAAATTAACTACGGCGCGCCTATATGAAGTTATTCTGAAAAGCCTCCGTGGAGAATATAGTTAGACTGCAGAGTTCGGTTGCCTATCCAACTAGCTTTACTTTTTGTACACAATAAAAAGTCTCCGAAAAAGAAGTGAACTTCCCTCTTTGTCCTTTAGGCAAACGACTACAAGATAAAGGGGGTGATTAGATCGGCGCTTTAAAGCCATTGGCAAATGCCTCCCCAATCAAGGGCCTGTTCAACGAAAAAATCACAACATATCCACGGAGTGAATGATGATGAGTGGGCGAAGCTGCGGAGGTTCATCGGTAAACCGTGAATCTTCCGTGAATTCTGCCCAGTACATCATCACCGACGTGAGATCGGGCGCGTTTATACTAAAGGTTCGATGAGTTATGACGACTTGCAGCGCACTTTAATGTTCATGTACGCTGTGAATTTTCATTGTTTAGAAAACCATTGCTTAGAAAACATCTGGCGTCTTTCGTTAAGCAGCTGGCGTCTTTTCGTTTTGCTTTAGAAACATCTGGCGTCTTTTGTTGGTTTATTTCATCAATCAACGGCGTTTTGAACAATTTTTATTGTTTAATCACGCACATTAGAAATCTCACAGGCACTACCTGGAGTAAAGAATGGCTGCTAATGGGAATGAGAGACAGAAGAAGTCGGCTTTTAGCTAACCCTGCGAATTTTTTATTGTTCAACAACGCACAGGAAAAATCTCCCACCGGCACCACCTTGCAGGTCAAAGCGTAAGACTGGTTACATACTACGCTACGAGGGACGAACGGTGCCGCTATAAGTAGCTTCGCCCCTAAAAATCACAGCATATCCACGGAGTGAATGAGATGAGTGGGCGAAGCTGCGGAGGTTCATCGGTACACCGTGAATCTTCCGTGAATTCTGCCCAGTACATCATCACCGACGTGAGGTCGGGCGCGTTTATACTAAAGGTTCGATGAGTTATGACGACTTGCAGCTCACTTTAATTTTACATGTACGCTGTGAATTTTCATTGTTTAGAAAACCATTGCTTTAGAAAACATCTGGCGTCTTTCGTTAAGCAGCTGGCGTCTTTTCGTTTTGCTTTAGAAACACCTGGCGTCTTTTCGTTTTGCTTTTAGAAAACATCTGGCGTCTTTCGTTGGTTTATTTCATCAATCAACGGCGTTTTGAACAAATTTTTATTGTTTAATCACGCACAGGAGAAAATCTCACCAGGCACTACCTTGGAGGTAACAATGGCTGCTAATGGGAATGAGAGACAGAAGAAGTCGGCTTTTAGCTAACACTTACACTTCTACTTCTACTAACGTTTCCTACTGGAACATGCCAATGGCTGCTAATGGGGAATGAGAGACAGAAGAATTCGGCTTTTAGTTAACGCGCACGCTGCGAATTTTTTATTGTTCAACAACGCACAGGAGAAATCTCCCACCGGCACCACCTTGGAGGTCAAAGCGTAAGACTGGTTACCCACTACGACGACGGCGAGGGACGAACGGGTGCCGCCTTAAGGATCTTCGCCCCTAAAACAGTTGTGGCTACATGTCACGCTCTCTGTAGCTGTTTGCCTTTATCCGCGAAGATAAAAGAAATATGCGGAACCGTATAAAGCTGCAGTGTTGTATGAAAATTCTAGGATTCCTGTCGCGCACTTTTATGGTGTTGTGGTGCGTCCGATTTGAACATTATGGTTGTGCGATACGGTAAGGTTACACATATTGAAAAAAAAAAAAAGCGACAGTTCCGTCTTCGTGCATTCTTTTCCGCTAGTGTAGGATAGCAAATCTCACAAGATCCTATCTATCGAATAATCCTGTCTTTCACATCTCGATACTTTCTCCCTCTCCCCTGAATGTTGATCTCGAACGTTCAAGAGTGACACCAAAATTTCAATCTCTTCACACAAGGCTATTTGCCCAACAATGCTTTACTTCTGAGGCGAAAGCCTTATAGGTGCCTCATCAAGCGCGAAAAATTGACCAGTGCCCCGCGGTCGGCGGCGTCGGCGTACCGTGGCGTCGGCGCCAATACGAGGGATGCAAAAAACGATCACGTGATGACATCACAGTATGACGTCATCGTGACGACACAAACCGCCAGAATGTGTTACTTCATATGCTCACTATGACTCATCACATATCATCATCGCTTGGTCAAAGCTGGGCCGATCACGCAGGCATGCCTCCGATTCTGTAGGTATATATGCAGAACAACGTTGGGTGCGGAAAGCTTTCGGTGGGTGGCGCGGCAGCATCAACGCATCGACTGAGAAGAAATAAAGTGGCTTTCCCCTTCGAATCGTCTTAGGTGAATGCATATAAGGAACCCTGTGATTTTGTTGTGCCTGCATTCGTATTCAAGTGCATCAGGCATAAGGAGTCGCTTCAAAGCTTCGCGGTAATTTAATTATCACGGCCATCATTATTGTATTGCATCTCGCTCCAAAGCTTAACGAAAACTTTACCAAAGCTCGCTCAGAACATGCACTGCGAATCTGCTGCAGTGAAGAGCATATAGGCACGCATGCATACCATTCATGCGCGTATTTTTAATTTATGCTCGTCGTCTCGTTTGAAAGTGCTTGCAAGCACAGACACATATTTGCAGTAAACTGTAAGCACTGCAATATTTGAGCTTCGAACTTCGCCAGGCACATCATATAGAATACAGGATAAAAGGTGGCAACTTGAAAGCGCTGTTCATGAAATGTCGTGGATCTGGAGGAAGTACGAAGTGCTCCTGTCTCGTATTCCACCATTCACGCACCGCAGCCAGCCTTGCATTTCTTGTTACTTTCCACGGTGGGAGCGACACATATACACTATAACTTGAAAGCACGAGCCCATGCTGTACTTGAGGGAAAAGAAGTATGGAAATATTTATCCGTCGCAGATAATACGATGATATGCAAAGGTTGAGTAATACGCAGCTCGACTGCTGACCCGCAGGTCACGGATCGAATCCCGCCGTATTTTCGACGTACGCGAAAATGCTCGAGGCCCGTGCACATATATATAGGGGCACGTAAAAGAACCCCAAGTGGTCGAAATTTCCGGAGCCCTCCGCTACGTCATCCCTCATAGTCAATTGTGGTATTGGGACGTTAAACCCCAGCAATTATTATTAGTAATATGCAGGAAGTACTTCTGCACCATCGCGGCTCAAACAAATCTATGCTGGATATAATTCACTAAAATTTGTCCGATGGCCTTTCATTACGGTTCGTGCTTACACTAACAGATTGCTGTTACTGTCTCTGACAATTAATTATTATGAAATGGTACCGAGAGAAATGGCTCTATAAATTTCTCTATACAACTCTTTTAATTATTTAAATTATGAAATTCAAGAGCAGACTTTTTCCTTAATATCCATTCGTCACATGTTGGTCTTGACCTAAGATCAGCGATAAATTATGGCTTCTGTAGCTTGATACGTGCATAAAGATTATCACGAATGTCGTATTCGACTGCTTCAAACTTTATGGTCCTCTCCTCTTTATGCAGATGATTTCCCTTTTATTTTGAGCATAAGTTAACATCTCTTTACTATATTATCTCAGTAATTTCAGCAGCAGACAAAGACGCTGGCCAACTCACATGTAGCTTATCAACAAAAGGCTAGCCGAGTCTCTTTTCTTGCTTCCATATAAATTTAGTAACCTAAAATGAGCACTTTATTAACGAATCAAGACGCACATTCTTTCATATTGAAAATGTAAAAGGAAACTGCGACATAGAACACGCGATACACATTTTGTTGTAAAAGTATGATGTGTATTGCGCGCAACATCAACAACAAAAGTTGCTGCTGCACGTGACCTCACATGTGTTAACTACTAACTAGGACAGTACTTTACTGTAGTGCTTTTTCCTTCTATGGGGTCATCTTTTTTTACTTTCCACCTACGGATCTAGCAACTCAAAAAAAAGAATAGAAGGAAAGAAAGAAAGAAAGAAAGAAAGAAGAAAAGAAAGAAAAGAAGAAGAAGAAAGAAAGAAAGAGAGAGAGAGAGAAAGAAGAAGAAAAGAAAGAAATTTGCGATGCAATAATAGGTAGCAATAGGTAAGCAATGAAATGCTGCCCTCGCCTCTTCTCTGCCACCGAATTGGTATCCACTCTTATTAGCTTAAACTTAGGCAGGATCGTCCGTATCTTTGTTAAGATTACAGGAACTTCCCCGTTACGCAATCTGTAAAATGGTTACTGGTTACTATGAAAACGAAGACAAACGCTGTCTTGTGGAAACGTTAGTTTAGAACTGAAGCTTCCTCGTTGGATCACCCAATGTGATGATTGACTACCTCCGTGCACTGTTGCTACCGAGCCTGTAGCTGATCCAATTTGATAAATCGAAACTCTGTCGTTTGGCGAATGCGTTGCTTTATTTGGATGTTGTGTCCCCGTTCTCTATGTTCGAAGCGCCTAGCCGGTCTATTCACTCCACCCCATTTTTGCTCCTTTATTTAGACGTGAAAAATTGTTTTCAGTGTACTACTGGTTTTGGTCGCACTCTTCTTCACGCCGTCCGACAGTGAGCGAAGAAAGAAAGAAAGGAGGAAGGAAAGGAAGAAGGAGAAGAAGGAAAGAAGGAAAGAAGGAAGGAAAGAAGGAAAGAAAGAAGGAAAGAAAGAGGAAGAAGAAAGAAGAAAGAAAGAAAGAAAAAAGAAAGAAAAAAGAAAGAAAGAAAGAATGTCAGTAAGCTTGCGTGTCGTTGGCGTTGCATTTAGGTGAGCACGCCGTGTCGCGACACTTCTTATTTTTTTGGTGTGTCTGCATATGTGTATTCCTCGACGCAGCAACAGCTGCGTCATACAACAGAGGTCATCTGCGGTGGTCTGATCATCCCACTTTGGTCTCACAACAAAATGAAATTCACGTCACTTAAGAACACGGGGTTGGTGTCGACGGCATTCTGTGTGCGTGTGTGTGTGGGTGGTGTGGCGGTGGGTGGGCGGAGGGGGGGGGGGATATGTTTAATGAAACGTCTGCTATGAAAGAAAGAGCGGCAAGCATCTATTTATGGTAATCTAAGTGGTTTATTGTAATAATACTGCAAATAAGAAGCTAACAACAAAACAGAAAGGCACAACGGGATATCAGCGCGGGTGAGAAACTTTCACGGACGAGTTACAGCATGCATTGAATGAAAGCTGCGTTCTGCATTATCAAAGCTATGGAAAACTCAGAAAATATTTGCGACTGGAAAATACAATGTGCCTGATTAACCTTCTAAAGAAGTTGGTTCGTTCAGCACCTAATGCTGTAAATATACACATCTATCTATCACATCTCAAAACCTCTATCGCATTATATTACGAAGAGGGCGGCGATGGAGCCCGTTGAAGCCATCTTGATATGAGGTTCCATGTAGCGTATGGCGGAGACATGTGCAATGAAACAAGAAGCAAAAAAAAAAAAAGTGACAAGCATCTTTGAGTTTTAGCAACTAATTTATTCCTGGGTGCAATGTATTTCTTCAGTGTATTCGCTCCATTACAAACACGGGCCAATAAAGCTATCGAAGAAACTTGCAGGATGCAGTTTTCAATATCAAATTCCAAAACACCCTGAAGCAGATTGATATGATTTTTTTGTTTCTCCAAAGCGCGCGATCAATTATCGCGTAACAACTAATTAAAAAAAATTGTGGCAGCTTCGCAGTAGTGGTGCCAAGGCTGAAGGAAGAGCGCAGCTGGGTGGCCTTCCTTGTCTCTCTTTTTTATTTCTGTTTTTTCTCTTTCTTTCTCTTTCGCTCTGTTTCGTGTATCTCTTTTTTGTATGTTTCTTTTTATTTCTGTCTTTATCTATTTACTTCTCTTTCTCGCTCTTTTCATATTCCTTTCTCTTTCTTCTCTTTCTTTATCTCTCTGTCTCTCTTTCTCGGCTTCCTCTTTTTTTCTATCTGTTTATCTTTCTGTATTTGTTTCTCTCTCTTTGATTCTCTCTTTCTTTCTCTTTCTGTTTTGCTCTCTATCTTTTCTATCTCTTTCCGTGTCTATTTTCTTCTATATATTATATTTTCTGTCTTTCTTCCCTGTCTTCTTTCTATTTATTTATCTCTTTTTTTCTATCTCTCTCTCTCTCTTTCTACTCGTTCTCTCGGCCATCAGAGTTATTGCATCCCACGCCGGACAAATTGGCGCACGTGTAGTGGGAGCAAAGCAGAACATGAAGAAGAGGACGAAGATGAAGCAGGAGTGCGCGCCGGTTCATGATTATTATAGTTTCGTGTTTGCTCTGCAAGAATTCACGGTCGGTTTAAACAGCTCCGCTATTGAAAGAATAAATGCCACTGAAACTAAGCGTGACCAACCAAAGTTCGCATTTAGTTCATTTTAACCAATACTTCGCTAAAACGAGGTTCAACTGTATCACCTTGACCGACGAGCGCGCCCGAGTGCTTTGCTTGGTATGGCGTCATGGGCGCTTCTGATGACGGGTCTGATCTTCGATTTAGATTGTTGCCATGATTGTTAAGAATGTGGAATGTCTCGGAAATTTAGTGGTTCCGCCACGAACGGTCCTCTTGCTTATTGAAGCGGGATTTTACGTGCCCAAGAAGGTTGTCGAATGACCTCACCGAGACCTCCATGCTATCAACGGTCTTCTCTATAGTGCACAATAGAATTACTTTCTGCTTTGACACCATCAAGCCTCTTCTCTATTGCTGGAACTCGAGCTTCGATTTTCGTATGGCTCGTCCTTATTTCTTTGACGTCGGTCGCTAACGTGCTTCATGTACTTTAGCTGACCGAGTTGACAACGCATGAATGTCCTTAATGAGGTTTGATATATCTGTCTTCTTTTCGGAGAAATCATCAGGATACGAATATAAACCGAGCAACGACTTAGTTCGCTTGTCAGAGCCCTAATTATCTCCCTCATACCAGAACGAGGTAACAGAAGCAGAATCAAACATCAGTTACATTTTTATTGGCATACAAAGGGCGCGGCTCCCGCTCCTGTAAAGGCAGAAGCGTATAGAATGAGACTTACTGTCCTAGTTCGTGCCTCCGTTCCCACAGAAGAGGCTCTTGCCCGTCGTGTGTTTCCGTATACCGGGTGTTTCAAGAAATGTGTCCAAAATCCTCAAAAATCAGGAAAATGCGATGTTTGCTCGCTGTCTTGACAATTTCTTTTTTTTTTTTTGTAGCGGCAGGCATCTTAAGATGATTAAATGCACTATTTGGGGCAGTAATAAGAAAGTTTAAGTTAATTAATCTTTTAATAAGTGGACTTAGACGGTTATGTAAATGTAAGAATTGAACTTCTTTATGCGAAGAACCCATCGCAGCTTTGAGATGTAGGTAGAGCGGCCTCTAGTAATTATTATGGCGTAATGAATTCACCAAGTTCAACAGAGAAACCGAAATCGAAGCACCGATGAGCGCAACAAGCAGACGACACAGAATGGACGTCACTGTCAAGACAACGATGACAGAGGTGTATAGTTCTTCCGCGTTCCTTAACGTATGTTGCGCCATGCGTGCTACATCGCAAGCGCAGACCCGCACACCCACACATTGAAGTGGTTGATTGTTTGATATAACTACACTCACTCATTCAGGACGTCTCAGAAGGAATGTGGCAGTTGCGCTTTCCGCGTTTCGGTTCGGTTTCGCCGCTGAATTTGGTTGAATTTCATTACTTCGCAATAATACTAAAGACGTGTTTTTTCCAGTCTCAAAGCTGCAATGGGCTCTTTCGCATGAACGGAATTCACCTTCCCATTTGACATAGGGCTTAATTTCCACTAATAAAAATTTATAATTCAAATTCCTCAATTACTGTCGCAAATGACGGCTTTAGGCATCTTAAGATGCCTGCGGCTACGGAAGAAGTAATTGTCAAGCATAGAACAAATATCGCCAGTTCCCAGATTTTGAGGATTTGAACACATTTCTTGAAACACCCGGCCGTATACCCTAGAGAGCGAAGCCGCAGAACTTCGATCCGGTCACCGTCAAAAGAGGGGAAAGTCACGCGAGCTGATAAAAAATGTCACAAATGACGTCATAGCGCCGCCGAAAACTGAATGAAAGGGAAATGTTCTGCCGAGTCGCATAAGTATCGCTGCTTTGCCACTGCCAGTGTAAACCTGTGCGTGGTGGGCGGCAGTTACCCACACGATGCTGTTTCGCGGTTCTCACTATTCTACCAGCCTCACAACTGCCAGAACCAGAACCGACATACAAACGACGTCTGACGTGACGTTTCTTGTTCTGGCACGTGGACTTCCCGCAGTGTGGTGTCAACCAGAAGTTTCGCTGCTGAGCTTTTTAGGGAACGCAAATATGCGGCATACCGTTATCTTTCTAGCCACTATAGCACCGCCATCCTCACAATTCCTTTCCTGGCAGGGACGTCATCGTTCAAGAAGGCCGTGCGCAGAAGGGTGTCAATGCTTGCATCTGGGCTTGGCTCTTTTTGTCTGGAAGGCAGGCAATTTGTAACTGCACGAATGCGGAACGAAGTCTGCAATGCACGCGTGCAACACTGCGAAGCTTGCAGGGCTGTAGCGCCAGCAAAGAACACATGTAAGTGCCGAGACAGACGGTACGATTTTCCATCCGATGCGACGTCCGACGCGGCGGTGCGGAAGCCGGAATGGTGGCGGTCCGATGCGATGAAAGGTCACCGTTGCGGCTGCCGCGTCGGACGTCGCATGTGATGGAAAATCGTACCGTCTGTTCCGGCCTTAGCCTGTAAAAGCCAAAAGGCGTTGAAATAAGTCAAACTACCCTTTACCGTGCCTTAGTGCTCATCTTCAACTGCAGTTCACTTGTACCACCGTGCCTGAGAAAGTTTGCTAATAATTACACCACCTCTATTTTCCTTGACACCAGTTTGCTGCGCGCTAACGCGCTGCCCTTGCAGGACCTAAATAATGTTTCTCAACCAACCAACAACCAACAACCAGTTGTGCTGTACTAATTTGACCGATGGTTATAATCCTATGATCCTGGTTAACTTGAACCAATCAGTATTCATTGTTCAGGGAACACGAATATCAGTAAACAGCTTTGTGTTGTTTCACTAAAATGTATTTACGCACTTCCGCGCCTCAACGTTCCGTCCAATACTTTCTATTCATTCGCTGCACGGCGTGATCCCTGTGGTATAGTTGTTCTCATATTTATTTTTTATGCTCGCATACGCTAACACTGACTGGTTTCACAAAGTTATAATTTTCTGTTCGAGGACGATGGCACACTGTGACGTTAATAACTTATGAAAACCTCTAAAATTCACCCAACACATTTCGAGTTCTTCATGATATATCAATTGTTTATACGAGCGAACGAATTTTGATGTAGGGTCACGAACAGCGCTCTCGGCAGCAGTCATAACTTATTGTTTCACGCACAAAGCCGAGAAAGTGCACACGAGCACTTTTCTATAATTGCTATTTTTGCTTTATAGGCGCAGTTCATCGGAGCGGCGAGATGAACCTGTATAGCTGAGCACGCGTTGGTAGCCGATGAAAGCTGTAAGCGTTCTCCTAACAAACGTTGTGTTCATTAACTTTTCGCTGTATGGCGACATTCTACCTATTACAGCAATCACGACGATAGATCGTGGACGTGCAAACTTGGCACAAACGCCGACTATCACTGAAAGAGCGTACAGTGCTGGAAGTACAAAACTTACCTGCGCATGCTCGAGGTACATCTGTCAGTCGGGCACCATGTGCGGTACTTCGCGCGCGTGCTACTCTGGGCATTGTCAAATTCCGCCATTGGTCAACTCTGATTGGCAGAGAGCACTGCTATGCCCCCCCCCCCGATTGGCTAAAAATGCCGCCATTACGAAACATGACAATGTAGCAGAGTAGCAAACCGTGTGCCTGACTGCGTCTGCCCGATGACAGGTGCTCCCTGTGCATGCGCAGATGAGTTTTGTCTTGTCCACCACTGTGCGCCCTCTCAGCTGATAGTTGGCGTTTGTGCCGTGTTCTTCTTCTCCTGTGCACGATGTCCATGTTTGCAGGCCCACGTTCTTCCGTGATGAATACTTACCAACTAGCTCGGCTTTCTGTCCTTCTACTGCAGCAGGTTACGTCACAACAGCAGTAAACTGCGCCGCGCAGTTCTAATGCCTGAAAAATCCCGCAGTAAATGAGCATATATAGGTGCAAAATCGAAACAGGAAAGGCGCATTAGGACAGGAAAGAAAAGAGCAAAGGTTCCGTCACGAGAATGTGTGCCACGCCGAATGCATACATACGCCTCGAACGTGTGGCTATATATGCACAAAACAGGAGTTGCAGCGGGCTCCTTTCTCGCCGGACTGATTGCTTGCTTCCACGGAGGTTCCTGAAAAAAGAATCGCGGCATTCACGCTCAAGCGGGATCGGGTTCTTGGTCTTCGGTTGGGGCGCGTGATCGCGCCGAGGTAATAATTGCGGATAATTGACGCGAAACCGCGGTGAACGCGCGTGTGGATAAGCTTCCGCTTCACGCTTATGCATACACGTTTCGGTGAGTCGTGATTTCGTGGTCGTGCCGGCCGCCACGCCGCTTTAATTGGCCGGTATAACGTCTTGCCCGACGGCCAGAAACGCCGCTCTTTACGCCGCTTTGTCGCGGCTGCTCACCGCGCTTGCTTACCAAGTGCATGCAGAGTGCGAGTTCCAGAAATATATAATCAGACTGTAATGAGAGCGGCTGATATCATCTCGTGAGGAAATTCGCTTTGCACTTCAAACACAGGAATGCCCGAGCACGGGTATCGTTTCACACGAACGCGGTTGGCGCGAATCGCTCTCGAATACCTGGGGTATTTTCATGCTCAGGTGGCAGTGCCGAGAAAATGTGAAAACGTTAAAAAGGATGCTTTGTGTGAAACTAGGTTGGGTTGTGAAATTCGATCGGACATTGCAACAGGAAGCAGAGGAAAGTAAGCGAAGACCCCTGCCGGCAATCTCCCATATATATATAGCGAACAGCTCCTTCTGTAAGTGATATCGAAAACGTGCGTTGAAAAAAAGAACTTGTGTAAACAGTATGTATCGAAGCGCGCCACAGCTACAACGCACGATAATTATAACGTTGTCCCAATTCTCACCGGGTGATAGAGATCATTGCAATACGATGAAGCGGCTGCATAATACAGCCGCTACATTATATTGGGACCGATGGCCATCACGGATCGGAGCCATGTGATGTGCGTTGTTTGGTTTGCTTGAGGCAGTCACGTTGTTTAACGATGATATCAAAAGCCTTACCCGGACGAACAGAGACTGATGGTTAACGCCTCAAAGTGAACTCAGGCTATGAAAGACGCAGTATGCAGGCTGCGGAAGTTTAAACAACATGGTGTTCTTTAGCGTGCACTATAATATCGCAAGTAAATGGGCCTTCATTCTAAAAAGACAGGGCGTGCAAACACGGACACAAGAAAGAAGTCAGGACAGCACAAACGCCGACTAACAACTGAAGAGACGCACACCGGCGGAAGAGAACGAAGGCACGAAAACTTACCTCCGCATGCCCATGCAACAGGCGAAACTATCAATCCGGCACGCGTGGGGGTCTACGTGGAAGATAACTGTTAAGGCATTTGATTTCATCTTCATGCAATTTAATCGACGGTTGGCTCACGCATGCGTACCACTTTCTCGATATGCCATGCTTCATCATCAGGCGCGTTTCTTCATTTCTATGCCGGTACAACACTGCGCATTCATCGAATTTGGCGTGCACTACAATCTCGACAATGTAAAGATAGATTAGAAGGTGAGCCTCCTGTTTGCGATCTCCTATGTTCCAACAATCTCTGGTTAATGCAACGGCCCGTCTGCCCTAAGTAGAAGCGGCCACAGCTGAAAGGAACCTTATACACCACACTTTTACGGCAATCAGTGGATTTATTGGTGTGTTTTACGAAACAAATATCGGTCCGCTTCTTTGCAGCAGTGAAAACAACAGTAAGTTAAATTAATTAAATTAAATTAAATTAAATGGGCCTCTAGCATTTCGCCTCCATCGAAATATGACCACCGCAGCAGTCTCTGGTCAGCAGCCAAGCACTGCCACCACTGGTCCGTTGTGGCGGCTATAACACAAGCTGAAGTACTGCCCAAAACTTAATTAGAGCGCAACCACACGACACACACACACACACACACACACACACACACACACACACACACACACACACACACACACACACACACACACACACACACACACACACACACACCACACACACACACACACACACACACACACACAACACAGGCACACACACAACACACACACACACAACACACGCACACACACAACACACACACACACAACACACGCACACACACACAACACACACACACACAGGCATCAACCACGTACGTGGTTGATGCCTGGGTGTGTGCATGGGGTGTGAATGTGTCGTGTGGTTGTGCTCTAATTACGTTTTGGAAACGATCTACCAACTAGCCCAACAACAAGTTCTTTTGAAGTACTGCCGTTGATGTAAATGGCGCGCCTGAACACCGCTGACAAGTTCGGACATGTTTTCATGGTCCTCACGGCAGCGATTCATGCTCTCTTTAATGCATACGAGAGACATAAAGCTTCGCTGATGCCTCTATAAATGCCTCAATGATTCCTTAATCGCTTCGGGATGCTCCAGGTACGTTATAGAGCTTCTACTGAATGCTTCTCCGGCTTGCTAGCTCATTCTCGTGGATTTTAAACTGTACTTTCAAGGCGTTTCGCTCGAATAAAATGTAGCGCTGGCAATTGTAGCGGCAGGGTCCCACCGGTTGTCAGAGCTGATGCATTCGCACTGAAGTCGGCAAGTCGTTGTCATCCGATAGCATTCCGTGAAATCGGTGAGCGAGCACCATGCCAGAATGAGGCAAGTCGCAGATATATGAAGAGACCCGCATCGTCGAGGTTCCTCTACTGGGAGCCAGATGCAAAAGTGGAGGGATGTTCCGCCACCCTGAAACACGTGGAGGGTATAGCTACATAGGTGTAGTTGTGGGCATTTACCGGAAATGTACGTAAAGAAAGCAAACAAAAGGCTACGTTCGGATGTACAGGCGCGTGCACAGAATACTGCCCCAACGCGCGCACATCATCCACGATGAGCTTTCATTGGTATGCTGCAAGGATAATGGCACCTAAACATTCAGAGGCATTGCATATGCAGGCTACGTCGTCTACTGCTTTGTTTCCGGCCGCTTCAGCCACATCATATGGCACGTAGCCAGCATGGGGGATCGTCTCCCACACGTGCATGATTATTTTGTTGTCCTCGCAAGCAGCTGATCTATCATCGAAGGTTCTTCTTCAACAGGGCTATATACACCCATAGCCTGCCGAAATAACCCAAGACTGACTGTATAGGCCCGCTCCTTTAGCTTGAGAATTAAGCGGTGCGTTCAACCTCAAAAATTAAGAATTACATTGTGGAATCTCACGTAAAAAATTCGAATATTTTTCTGAGGAAACACCTCACTGGGGACTCTGGATTAATGGTGACACGTGGGGTTTACCATTACAGGGGCGTTTTATGAATTTCGCCCCCGTCAAAATGTGGTAGTTGAGGCCGGCTATTGAACTCGAGCTCTTCTGCAGAGCAGTGGCATGCCATATAGCCCACAGGTTCGCTCAGCGATAGCTGACATTATAACACTCAGCTTTTAACGTAGTCGCGGAAACGTTGTGCATTAAGACAACGTCTACTAGATCATATAAAGCGCGGAGCGGGAACACCGGCATATCGGTGCACAATGTTCACTGACTGCTTACCAAAACTGTCAAAAACCCTCTGTTCAAACAAGTAGACGATATGAATCGAACTAATGCGTGGGCGGACTAAAAGTCACCGACAATCAATTTTTGTTCTTTCATTTTTCCCCTCCATTTTTCTTTTATTTTTAGCGCAGCGCAAGACTGGTCAGTGCCCAATGCGTATCAATTGCAGTGATGAATCGCGGAAAACGTAATCATATATTGTTTCATAAGAAATGATTCTTTCTGATGTCGCGGTTTCGTTTGTGAATTCCACTATGTGCAGGAAACATCAAGACGCAAGCGCGATAACCATCGGTTGCACTCCGGCGTTGATGGGAAGCAGAATGGTAAACTTAATTCTAGTGTTTTACGGACCCATGCTATACTTTACCATCGTGTGGCACGGCATAGTGGGAGACTCCTGAGTAATTCTGGCCGAGTGGTATTCTTTTTCGAGCACCTCAATCTAAGTATACGGGAGTTTCCACGTTTCTTTGATATCGATGTGCCGCTTGCCGCCAAGGCCGGTATACTGAGCCCGGGACACCGTTCTTAGGAGAATCATGACATCGGCACTTAGTCACGAAAGCGTGTAAACGATGAGTGTTCGGTTACATGTAGCTGGAAGAAATAAGTTAATATTTGTTTATCCGGTTCTCCATGATGCGATCACATTTAGAGAACTGTTACGTTGATTTCAGCAATATAGTTGCTATGAGTTTTCTTTTTTTCTTCTGGTTCAACAGTTTAGGCTGTATTGCTGTACAGTGAGCTCCATACTTCTACACATACATAATGCGCTGTTCAGCCTGTGACCGTTCGAAAGCACGTCGTCTCTTGAAGACTTGATCCAGCGTGAGCGGAAAATTTGAGCTGGAATGCACGATCAGGTCTTCATTACCGTATCTGCTCCTTTTATGTGTGAAAAGCTGCGTACGGTGTTTTGGCTCCAACGTATCTCAATCATGAAAATTATGCCGAAGGGCATAATCGAGTAATTGCAGCCTCTGGGCCGACTGAGTTCGCCATATTCATTGTGTCTGCACCACATTATAAAAAGATAATGGCATGGGTTAAATTGCCCGGTGACGCGTTATGGAACGTTTCCCTTCGCAAAATCGCTGGCGAACATCCCAAGTGCCAATGGTTCGGTTAAATCGCGCGTTACTTCTCTAAAGAAAAGAAACTCAACCCCACAAAACAAACAAGCAAGCTAACCAAAAGAAGCAATGGCACTCGCTACGCACGCGATGGCAAAAAAAAAAAAAAAGAAGTTTGGATGCAGCCGTCAACGAACTCCTGGCACGAAACCACGCGTACACGCTGTACGATATACACAAATGAAGTCATTACGATTTGCACCGAATAAGCATAATTTTAGTAACAAAACTGCCCGTTAAAAGAGCTGTCATACATGATACAGGGCGGTCGCCGTGCATGCGCACCTTTGCGAATTAGTTATTCGCGCATTTGAAACGCATTCGCACGAAATGATGACAATCGAACGCAACAAACTCCAGCTCACTTATCGGAGACGAGATGAATGCGAAGACTGTGATGGAAGCATGTAACGCGACGCGCTGCTTACTCACGCCTCTTTGCGTGCTACGGCTCATTAAGCGCCGTTGCATGAAGCACACAGGCCGCTAATGGCACTGCCTCGGGGACTCGATTTTGTTCTACGGCAAATTGTCCTCTCGCATAGCCCGGCTACTCTAAATGTGCAAAAATATGCTTAAGTAGATGTGCCATCGCTTAGTACGGAGCTTTTAGCTACTTGCGCATTGAAATATACGCACACTAAAGAACACTCATAGCTATTTTAGTGCAGCCAATCTTCACATATTATACTCAACCAGCACGCCTCCATGCAATTTTTCAGTAAGTGATCATAAATGGTAGCCCCTGGATGGCACCGCATTGGCTATTCATGACTGTAAGGCTGATACTTTCTGCATGCACCGCCACCAGCCGCACAACCACTACCAAATTGCTTTTCGCTGTCGACGACATACGTCCGACACACATGTGCTTGAGTGCCCACTGTACCGCCACCCATTAGAACATTAGGACTTCTTCCTAATTATCATCCGATTCTATTCCGGTGTGATGATCTGTTGCGGTGATATGGAGGGCCCAGGTGGGTGCGTCTAAGTGTGCGCGCATACGCAGGTATATATACCTCGGCGGAGACACGGATAACGCATCACAACACTGGACAGCGTTCGCATCGTATGCGCACGTTAGAGACGATACATGCGACCTATAGTGAGAGATAAAATCAGGTGTTATATGCACTAACGTGCGTCTAATTCCGTGGACTCAATACGCTGAGAATGTGCGCGCAAGGTTATACAAGTTCATGCTGGTGTACAGCAATATCTTTTGCCGTCGTTCTGCTCCGACTGCAGAAAGCTTTTATAGAAGAAGCCCCTCGTATTTTATTCAGAACCGAGAAGGCTCCTGCAGTTCGCAATAACAGCTCTGAACAGAGTGCAAGGCGGGCGCAAGACGTAGGACAATTACAGTCCCATAAGGCTAAGATCACAGGAGTATGCTTTCGCGGGACATACATTATGTTATCTCGACTTTCTCGGTCAATTGCATTGTTACTTGCTCTCTTTCGGTCGCCTAGACATAACCATCGGTTATACATGCCACGACTCGGTCGCAGAAGTGCTAATTCCCATTTGATTAAGATTCAATTCGCTTTAATTCAGTCTAACATTTCATTCACTATTAATAATGATTTAGTTGACTTTCACACTCTTACTGCATTATTTCACTTTAATTCACATTTGATTAATCCTATACAGTAATCATCGCTTCTAATCAAGTAGCGTAACCTGAATACATTCAACTGCCATATGTGTTCCTTCGTTGTTCTCCTTCGTTGTCCTCGTTTTTCCCCGCTGCTTCAAGTTATTCGCAAGGTGAACAAACAAACAAACTTTCTGCAGCGCACCGTTTCGCACTACCTGCAGGATAGACACACCTGACTTTACCGTTCGTGTTCACGCCGTCGGACGTGGGATTTTTCTTACTCACGAGGTATACAAGGCTTTCGCTTTAAAATAAAGCTGGTCACGTCACAAACTCGGCATTCGCCAAATAGCGACACTGACCGTAGTTTGTGAACGTGTACGACACCGCGACTTATGGCGAAGTACCACTGTTTTACATCAGGCATCGTTCATCTCCTGTTAATAAGGATCAAGCGACACCAAGAAAAATCCATGTCACTCACCGAGTCAAACTATATTCTCCCTATAGATCGTTTACAACCTCAACACTCTTGACAACTATAGTCGGACAATGACTTGTAAGAGCATATGTATCGAGACTTAACTATGTTTCGGCCTATAGTATTGGAGTATCGCGGAGAGGCAAATCATGCAGTTTAGCAGTGATTTGTGCTAAATATCGCACCGAGAAAAAACAGTGAGAATAAATGTAGGCAATGGACATAACTTGTGACGAGAGATGATATGGTTACCATTGGAAAGTATATGTTCAGTGACAGAGCCGTGCACTGAGTGGTTTGCTGAGATAAGAAAACTTACCGGCGTGTCCCATGGATTTAAGTGATCGTACTTTACTGAAGACATCGCTGGGTGACCGATGAAGTTCTCAGAACACACACGTTTAGCTCACTCTTTCTCTTGAATCGCCGTCCATGGTAGGGGCATACATAAGTGAATACACAAGTGTGGGAGCATACATAAGTTATTTCCATATGGAACAGCGGCCAACGAACGCCGCTGGCTAGAATAACGTATGCCAAATTCCAGACGCGGATCAAAAATAAAGTATGTTGCGTGTTTATCTAGATCGCATAAAAACTGACGTCTGGTCAAAAGAACTTTCTCTCTTCACACATGAGCGACAGCGTTCCCACGGCTTGGAACCCAACTTGACCCAACCCACTCGGTCCCTCTCGTTATCAGACGCACGTATCGTCGCGTCTACAACGAGGTCCCATATCTCGGTCGCAACGTCTTCATTATGCTATCCGCTCGACGTGCGCTTCTGTCGTTTCATTATCTCGCCATTCGACGTGGCAGCGCTGTCATCTGGAGGGCGTGCGACGAGGGAAGGACCCATTGGCTGTCGCGGCTCAGCCCGAGCCCACGCCTTTCGGCGCACGGCGGACGACGCCGTGCTCGACGACTCGTTCCGTCGTTGCGTGTCGCTTCGAGGCAGCCACAAGTACGCTCGGCTGCGCCTCGCGACCGTGGGACACGCCAGTCCTCGCTAATGGACCCAGCCGTCGCTTTATTTTCATTTTTCGCAGGGAGGAGTGCCGTGCGTGTGGGTCTGCCTCCCTTTGAGTGAGGCGCTCGCTGTAAAGTCGACAATCGCACGCCAGCCTTGAAGTGGGGGGAGTTCTCGCTGGAGCGGACCTGGGGGTGAAGGCCTGTCGGCCATTAGGGACGCTCTGAGCCGTGCGCCGGCAGCCCCGTGTTTTCGGGCTCGTTTTTATTACGCGCGCTGCGAAATGCTTCTAGCGAAGTAAATTATATCGAAGAGAAGGGTTTTTTCTACCCGTTCTCGCCCGTGTCTTTTCTTTCGGCTTCTTCGTGTGCGGTGAACCAGCCCTGGGTGACTGGCCACAAGAGTGGGGCTCTTACCTCTCGTTGTGGCAGTGACCACCAGGGCGGCGAGTCATGTGCAGCCATAGTAGCCGGCTCGTTTGGGTGTGCGCGTAAGTATGCAATGCTTGCCGGGTAGCGGAAGTATGAATGCGCACCTCCGAAAAGGACGGGCGTAATTTGCCGTTGAAAAGACCTTGTCCTTTCTGCCTTGGAATCTTCACTCCGCAGGAGTAATGGACATGGGCTTCCTTGACAAGACAGCTTCAGCTATCTAATAGCGTTGTTGTCTAAACACTCCTTTACTGTGACAGGTGGTCAAAATTATTCCGTTGCTGGGTTCGAGAACGTCGAACACCAGAAGTATTTTTATAGAGTTTTCACACTCCGATTATGTTGCAAAATCTGCACCTGGGAACGGGAATCGCACTGCGTCTGTTGCAGTTTGTTGAGGACGCCAAAAAAGATGACTGCGTTTTTTGGCGGCATTTAGAAACTCTCGTCCGAATTTCGGTCAGCCGCGCAGCGACAAGCACACCACGCGACACATTTTGTACGCCTCTCTGGCGATCACCTTTACGATTAGTAGAACATGCACTGGACCTTGCGTCCGTGGTACAGAGGTGAGGCAAGTGAAAATTTAGAGACTCCGCGCTGAACACTTCAAACGATGAAGAGAACATATTGCACATGCTGCTATAATCGCGCTTCTATCATTATCAGTATCATCATCATCATCATCATCATCGTCGTCGTCGTACTGACTACGACCAGTCCAGGACAAAGGTCTCTCCAATGTTTTGCAATGTAGCCAAGCCTCATGCTTGCTGCGGCCGCATTATCTCCGCCAACTTCTCATCTGGGCTGTGCACCCAATTTCTGCCTTCCCATGCGCACTGGCTTCCCTTGCAATCGTCTGTTACTCTTAATGAGCAGTGTGGGACTACTTTGCGCCAATATGGCTACTTTGCGACCCCATCTGGCTCCGAAAATTTCAGGTCGGCTCCATGGCTATTTGCTGGCAACATTCAACTTCTACTTTGACACACTTAGTGGCAGTTTTTCTTGTTATTTGCGGAGAGCATGCATTGTTTGCGAGATTTTGTCGTGTCAGCTGACGCGCGCGCATGTCCTCCCCCGAAACCGCCATGTTGTTCGAGTGGTTATGGTGTTGTACTGCTGACCAGAAGGTCGCGGGATTGAATCTCGGTCGAGGCGGCCACATTCGTTGGAGGTGAAATGCTCGAGGCCCGTGTACTCAGATTTAGATGCACGTTAGAGAACACAAGGTGGTCGAAATTTCCGGAGCCCTCCGGAAATTTGTTCGCTCAGTTATATCCACGGTTTTGGGGTGGAAAATCCCAACAGTTATTATGTCCTGCCCGCCAGGAGGCTGGTGCGCGTTGAGGCACCCAAACGCCACGCGCGGAGCACCTGCTAAGACGGAGTGACGAAGTGACATGCATTTTGGCAAACGCCTGGCTAGCACGCTATACTCACCCTGCCCGCCGTCGTTGCTGATGCTGCGCGCCAGATTCTAATGCTGATGCAGAGTGCGCGTTCTCGAGTGAACTTGAAATAGGCAGAGATCTGAAACAGAATGAAGCTGGACTAGACTGCAACCAGATTTCACTACTTGAAGCTGTATGGTGTTTTGTAAATCAACTAATCAATATCAGTCGGCGGCTTTAAGTGTACTGACATGAAAATCTCAGCTGTCGTTTTTGCGCAATGAAGGCCAATTGCACTCAAGACCATGAATTGTACTGCATGCGTGAGTGCACCCTGAAAAAGTAATTTAATATGTTTTTAAAAGCTAGTTTCGGTTACCACTGTACCCTGACGTCACAACACGGTATGAGCTCCTCGTCACGTGCTCGCGCAAGACATCGTGACGTTTCCATGGCCGCTCCGCACCGTGGTTACGTTAGTGACGCACAAGCGGCCATTTTGTAAGTTTTGGTACCTGACGAATTACGACTAGCCAGACTGCTGCTGAAGTCCCAGTAGTTACTGTAGCCTGACGTCAAGCTATACCGTCGACGGCGCTAGGTGCGCCGTGGGAAAATTGACTTTAATATCAAAAAACATATCTTAAGCATTCGCTGAGCTTCACACCTGCTCAGAGCCGTCTCTGCATACGGGAGATTTGTATGGCAGAGTAAACTCGCCTTCGAAAAAAGGTGCCAGTACTCCTTCCGGAAAGAGTGCTTCAACGTTTAATGCTCCTACTGACTTGCTAAATTGAATGATACAAAATTCAGTTTCCAATGTCATTCCATCCATTCTGCATAAACTACATGCAGGCGCATTGAACTCATTATAAATTATTCATGTACACATGCAACGTACTCGTGGCTTGAAGACTAAGCGAAACGAAGGAAAGGTCGTTCTCTGATTTCTATGTTTTCGTTTATTCAAAATAAATTACTTGTTGAATAATAAAAACAATTCATAATACCGCTTATCTTCTGTTTGGCCACAAAAATGGCGATAAAATTAAATGGCATCGCTACTTTTGGCTACATTTAGCTTGAGTTCTCGCTCCTTCTCAAAACTACTCAATGGCAACCCTGCTGTTCACTTACAGCAATGCTTGTTACTAAGCCAAATGTTGATCAGCTGGAGTACTAAAATGCTTGATCGTATGGGAACACCGTGAACGACCGACGCTATTCATAAAGCCCGGCATCGCCTAAGAATTGGCGGTGCATGCTTGGCGATCCGGCATGCGCACTTTGATCTGAACACTTCAAGTTCACGTAATTATGGCAATGACGACGACCGTGGTGAAGGCATGCGCATCCCATAGTGACATATATGTATAGGTTGGAGGGACGCATCTTTGCCATGTCCTGTGCGAGTCGCACACCCTGCGTGGGTCATCATGTGAACCTTTCCCGCAGGCGAGACGTCTCCTGTCTCCAGCTGTCCCCCGTCACCGCTGGCCTGGTGCCACACCGCGGGCGACTCGGCCGCAGCTCGGATAGCGACGGTGACTGCGGCCCGCCTCGCGAAGGCAGCCCGCGACTACCGAGCCTCGTGGGCGGCGACGAAGTCCGCCTGCTAGGGCGTTCTGAGTGCGCGGACAAACGCAGCGGCCACTCATCCCACCAAGGACACGGCCAGAGCCTGTCCACGTCGCATCAGCAGCAGCAACAGCACCATCAGCAGCAGCAACAAAGTCGGCGCCGACGCACGGCGTTCACGAGCGAGCAGCTGCTGGAACTCGAGAAGGAATTCCACTCGAAAAAGTACCTGTCCCTGACGGAGCGGTCGCAGATAGCGCACGCGCTGCAGCTCACAGAGGTGCAGGTCAAGATATGGTTCCAGAACCGGCGCGCCAAATGGAAGCGCGTCAAGGCGGGGCTCACGGCAGGCCGCGGGCCTCAGCAGCACTCTGACGCGCCACGCATCGTGGTCCCAATCCCGGTACACGTGAACAGGGTGGCCCTGCGCAACCAGCAACAGCAACCGCAAGCCGAACCCAAGGGACCGGGGTGAGCGGGCAATCACTTTATTTTCTCTTTCGAATGCTGTGTGCGAAAGAACTTATCGCCATGCTAGTTAACGTCTAGTGGTAACTAGTTAATAACATCGACGAATGCATGAGTTTAATTGGTATATAAGCGAAGAATAAGCGCTTCTTGCAAAGATCGCTAGCTCTTCTTCTGGGCCTGTATTCACAAAAGCTTCTTACGCTAGAGTTTTTCGTAAAAGAAACTTTCAGGTAATCCTGAAGCTGGGGCATATCATTAAGGAAGCCGGTCGGTCAATGGCGATGAACACAGGCGTATAGGAAGGAAAGCCTTTGTGGCTTTTTTCCCAAGCTTTAATTATTACCTTCGAACATCCATGACCATCACGTTTATTTAGCTGCGCTAAATAAAGCAGTTCATTTTCTAAAGGATAATAATGAGATGCGAGTACAGGATAGCGGAAAGACAACAGCGCAAAAAGACGGAACACCGGAATAAGGAAGACACAAAGAACAGCGCTGACTTTCAAGAAATGTTTGCACGTCAACACCGCGCAATAGATACTTGCGCAGTCCAAAACAGAAAGAAAGAACGAACAGAGATTTGATTAACAAAGGTAACATAAACCAGCTATCAGCATCATCACTGTAACCATGCACATTGATGATGCTGATAGATAGTTAGTTTATATTATCTTTGTTTGCCATCTTTATGTTCCTTCTTTCTTTTCGTTTCGGACTGCGCAAGTATCTATTGCGCGGTGTTGGAGTGTAAACATTTGTTCAAAGTCAGAGCTGTTCTACGTGTCTTCTTTCTTCCGGTGCTCCGTCTTTTCGCGCTGTTTTCTTTCCGCTATGTCGTGCCAACACGTCCGAGCATCCACTTTAGATGTGGATACAGTTACACCTTGGCATGAAGGATGCTTTACGCTGCTGAGGAGCGCCGATGTACTGTACAGAGAAAAACAGAAAAGAAGAGCAAGTCTGAGAGCTGAACACGAAGAAAAAAATCTGGCTTGTTATAGCCTATACACTGGGAAACAGGAGAGGTTAGAAGACAAGATATATTACATATAGAGAAGGAGAAACAGGGAGCACAGACACACCATCATGGTCGGTAAGATGCAATTGCCTGAGATTGTAACAGCGTAATGTCTCTGGTGTGCCGTGCTAAGCGAACGCCGTGTCGGGCTACAGCCGCTTATAGCTCGAGGCCTGCCATTTTTGAAACTCGTAAGCGCCTATTCCAACGCCCTCTAGCGATTTTAGCGACTTTCACGACTTCGTATCTTCTATGCATTTGCAACAAGAGAGAGCGAAGCAACGACATGACGGGAGGCTAGCCATAAGTCTGTTTGCGTCCGGACTTGGAGGCGGACGCCTACCACCTGACCGACGCTACTGAAATAATTAGGGAATAAAATTCACACATTCAATTTTGATATGTTACAAATTATGCAGCACATGAAACACGCTTAGAAAGAGTATGAGCACAAAAAAAAAAGAAAAGAAACAAGGAACTGTCCATACTGATGTCTAGATGCGAGAAGAATGCGCATCGCTTAAAGACAAAATAGTAACCTTCTACTATTAAGCTATAAAAATTACATGTTAAAGAACTTGAACAAAGGGGATCAACCACGTTCAAATAAACGCGATGACATAAGTCACGCATATAAAATAAGACGCCTAAATATGCACGTAGGTCATCAAATTCACTCGATTCAGTCGTCAGTTGAAAATGCGGTGAGGAATCGAAAAGGGCACTTATAAGTATAGCGACCCACTGGTAATACATAATGACTGCAGTGGAATACGTACTATATAGTTTGTCATCTGTTTGCTTCGTGCATCGCTGAAATCGAAAGAAAGAAAACTATTCTAATCTGCAGCAAATATGAAAACATGAATGTACGTTTAACAAGGACGAAAATAGCAGTCCTGCACGTTTCGCAGCTATTTATAGTCAACAGGTGGTCCAAGAAGATTTCAATAGGGACGCAGTGGCCCCTTCTATAGAACTGCCTAGGTCCGTGCACTGCACTTGTCGTTTCCGGCAGGGAGCCTTGTAAAGGACTTGTATACTACCACAGTAAACGACCTGCTTCACGCCAATTTTACATAATCTCTCGAACGAGCGGACATTTTTCACGCCTCGACGCGAACATTACGGATCATCTCGTTACGAAGACATATGCGCGTTAGAGGGACGAGGACGTACAAAAAGATGAGGATTGAAAGAAAGCGGGGATAAACGGAGCAATTTGGCGTCCTCAGAAACTTCCCTCGGCCCTCATTTACACGTCCGAAATCCCGTCCGAGGCGTCGACGTAATCGTTTGCTTATTAGCCGACCGGACGAGGAAGACGGGAAAGGTGGAGAGCTCCACTGGTACAGGTGTATGAGCGCTCATATACCTATACAGCGGCTTATGCTATGCAAGGTGGCTCGCATTAGACACGCTACAGAAGAATTCGTTCGCTTGTCCGACAGGTACGCCACGCACCTATGTAGTACGTCTAGCACAGCCACGAGCGGAGGGGATTCCAGCATCGGCCGTTCGCCCGCCTGGCCATATGACCGCGGCATCGCGTCGTCCTGTTTCGGGCCATCCACGAAACTGGCCGATACACACACCGGACCTCTCTCTCGGCAGGCGAACGGCCCTAAGCGGTCTGGGTTTTGGGGTGGGGGGAAGGGAGGGGGGGCAGGGGTGGGCGCCTTGTAATTTGGCCGCGCGGCCGAGAGGCATTTAACACTCGGGCCGACAGCGGCCGTTTCTCTTTCCGGACCGGCAGCGAGGCTGTCGGCGCCTGTTTGCTTTCGGGCCAACAACACGCCCGAACCATTACCGGCGCTCGTCGCCCCGGGCGCTGCTGTCGAAGGAAACGAGCTGCCTGAGAAGTGGCGGCCGCCACCTCGTTGCCATCACCCGCGACGTGATCCGAGCGGCCTTCTTGCTGCTCACCCCCTCCCATCTCGTTGTTGCCTTCGGCTCTACCTTTTCGCATCAATGCGGGCGCACTTCGTGGCTTGCTTCGAAAGGCGCATCGCCGAGGTGACTGAATATACCGGCGCAGACTGCGGTAATTGGCCCCCTCTTCGCGCCTCCCTTGCGCGTGGTATTTAAGCTTTACGCCGCTCGGGGCTGTGCGGTAAGTTCAAGTGTGGCCAGAAAAAAAAAAAAAATGGTGTTTGCTCAGTCCGCGCGTTCCACGGGGTGAATTGTCAGAACAGCGCGAACTCCTTTATGTGCCATGTTGCTTTGTCATCAGCGTGCATGAAAGGAAGCTGAAAAAAGTGTTACTTCAAGTTTTATGATGACGCAGTGTAGAAACTAAGAGCAACTTATGCTGACGCTTTTTTCCTTGCCCATGTGCAACAGCACCAGTATGATGAACGCTCTCACGATGTCTGAAAGCACGTCACTTTCCACTCGGTCTAACTTTCACGTAGTCAAGTTTTCCTCGTTTACCAGGACCGTGCGTTAGCAGCCGTTTCATGAATATAGTAGTCGACGAGTATGCAGAAGTGTAATCTTCGCACTGTGCTCGCATACTTCGTATGATTGAAAACCTAAAGCGGTATTACAAGTGCCTTGCTTGAAGAGTAGGATCTTGGAACGTGCTCATAAAAACAGGAGAGTGGCTGCAGTTTTCGTCTACTACTCTCTTCGTGTACTCCTGAACAAATTGCGTTGGCGGCACCGGCGGGCACCATGCGTCTATGGATGAATTTTCGCTAATACACATACAACGTAATCCGTTCAATGTTATGCGGAAAACGATGGCAACGAAATAATCACGATGCAAGGAGGAAATTGGTGAAGTACCTACACTGCTTTTATTTTCCTCTTCCGCCTGTCCGACATCTTCCGCACGCGAAAAGCAGAGCGTATCACTCGCGGCTGCAACTGTCAACAGCACAACTTCAAGTTGCATACGCAACTCCTTTGGTCGGTACATAGCAGGACGGCCACTGGCAATTCTCATACCTTATGTCGCATCGCTTCGAATCACTCCAATGTGTCTCATGACGATTTGGTGAGGCTTCATAACGCATCGTGGTTGTTTACAGCCCTTCTTGTACGTGCCGCTGAAACAGTCTCTCTCGTTTCTTCATGTTGCGTATAAGCGAGGTAAGGATCAGTGAATAGGCGTTTGTACTGGTTAGTTTAACGCAAACAATGCTACACTGCAAAAATGACGAACTGCAAGGAGGCAGTACTTTACAACCAGAATGAATGGAGTCGGCGGTAAGCGCTGACAGGAGGTAGCAAAACCTGAGAACGAGGCATGCAGACACCTCGCTTGAGTTGCGTGAGGTGCCCGCAAATCGCACTACGCGACCGCGCGAGCGAACTCGAAAGACACGTGTAAAGCCATTCGAGTAACACACGCTCGACGCGAACGTTCCCAGCACCGTGTCCCAGCGGCGCAGCCGCGGCCATACCTAGCGCGCTTTTATTTATATTTTGGCCCCTCGTAACGCGCGGCCAGCCAGCTACTCCCGTGGCAGCGGCGCCGACAGGCAAGCCGCCGGCGGCTAGGCCTAATCGGGCGGTCACGCGTGGACGCCTCCGGCTCGTTGCGAACACGCACCGCGGGTCATTTAGAAGCCGACAACGAGGTAGCGAGCCACCGCCTTCTCGAGGGCGCGCGAAAACGTTTTACTTTGCCGCTCAGCGCGCGGGGTGCGAGCGCGACGCGATTTCGCTCTGCCATTGCTCGCTGCGTCCGCATGTCGGCGCCGCTTACGCGAGCTGATGGTCCATTGTGTACGCATCAGCAGCAGCCGCAAAAGGCGGCGACACCTCGCTTCGCGTGTACTGCGCACGAGAGCCGCTTTCCCATGAACTCATGTTACTGAATGCTCGCTCCTCGATTGCTCGCATAGAATATATGGCGACCCGCAGCTGAAGATCTGTCCATTTATCGCTGCCATTCCAATGGCAGACCAGTGTGAGAACGAGGATCCGTTGTGTGGTGCCGATGGTGTATTGATTTGGGCAGACGCCAATGGCTCCTCGTGGAAGCATTTGCCGAAGACGACGATTCAATGCTGACGATGACTCATTCCCGGCGTGTAACGGAAGCAAGCAACAGCGTTGATCGACCACGTTTATCGAGATCACACCGTTCCCACCGCAGCGGTGCCTTTTTATGGTTGTCGACGCCGGCGCTCTCTCGGATGATGGATTTCGGGGCGGGCATAACGCCTGACGGTTAAATAGCATCAGTCCTGCGCTCGTATACACGGCGCGAATCCCAGGACACGCGTAGCTTTTATGCTGATATATACACACATGAGAACTATAGCAGCGAAGAGGAGCCGACTATTCTGGGCTGCGACGAAATGCTGCTCAGACACCCGTGCTCTGGAAACTCAGGCTTAATTCCTAACAGATACAGGTGGGCCTTTTCCTTGGCGTCGGCGTCTTTCGGTTGTTATGATGTTAAGAGCACGAGCACGAATCATGGCAGATGCGTAGCAGGCTGCATTGCTGAAGCCTGCAAGGTAGATTTCTGAGGCAGCGTGAATGTATTTCAACAAGAATGCTATATTCAGCAAGACATTGAGCCACTCTGAGGCTTTAATATGTGATTGAGGCGCGATAAAATGTGTTTAGTGAAAAACAAGTTTTGGGTGATGCGGCAATGATCTGTTTTCCTATAGACTTTCTGGCGGGTGCTGCTATCATTTTGAGATTAAGAGCGGTTATAATATAGCCGCTTTCTGTCTGTAACAACTACACGAAGAGTGCTACGAACAGACTCATGCGCATAAAGCTGCTGTACTCGTGTATTCGACGTTTCATGACCTTGTTCATTTCACGTCACGACATACAAAACTGGCAAAATATTAATTTAACTGCCCAATATGGCGGCGCCCGTGATATGGAAATACTATCGCCTACAGCTGTATGGATGGATACTGAAAAAATTTTACCCCTGCTTAGTGATAAAATGGCATTACCTTTAGTTACATTCATTACATTGACAGCCAACTCATGCCGCTGTTAACCAGCTATCACCAACAATAATCAACATTCATGGTAATATACGAGTAAATGTGGTTGTGAATTGTGGGGCATTACGCGAACAAACAAATAATGCCGATTTCACGGAAAGCGCGCCGGAAATTGCTAAGAATTTTGTCAGGGAGGAGCGCCACACCACGGAGTCAAGCAATTGATAAAAACTTGTTGGATGAATATCCCGACATATACCACCATAGCTTGAGCAGTTTCTGTATTTTTCTTGAAAGAGGCCCATGGCTCCTCCTGCTGTGAATATTCACTTCGGTGTGTGTGTGTGTGTGCGTGCGCATGTGTGTGTGCGTGCGTGCGTGCGTGTGTGTGTGTGTGTGTGTGTGTGTGTGTGTGTGTGTGTGTTGTGTGTGTGTGTGTGTGTGTGTGTGTGTGTGTGTGTGTGTGTGTGTGTGTGTGTGTGTTGTGTGCGCGCGCTTCCTTACCTGGCGCGCACTTTTCCGCCGCTATTTCTGTCAACGGCACTGCCAGGACGGTTTAAGTCTCGCACATCGATGCCGCTCATGAGACGAGACGATTGGCAAACCATCATATTTGTGAAGATGATATAAGACACTCCATGTGTGTTTACTTGCACAGGGAGAAATCATTGAGTAAACCGTCAGCGTCGTCAGAAATAGAGCACTGCACGGGCCCGGGCCGGGCCGTCCGAAGCGTTTTCCGGGGGGGCCGGCTGGGCTCGGGCTTGAAAGTGCGGGCCCAGGCCGGGCCCGGGCTTGGAGCCACGGGCCTGGGCCGGGCCCGGGCTTGAGGCTGCGGCCGGCCGGACTCGGACCCGCTCATTAAAAGGTGTAAGTCGGGCCTTCGAGCACACGCGAATGTTATGCATTCCATGGTCTAAGGTATACTGTGCGAAGCTGAAGTGACACGTATATATAATATATATATAATCTATAAATATATATTATATATATATATATATATATTAATATATAATATATATATAATATATATATATATATTATATATATATAGATATATATATATATTAACAGCACTAACAATGGGCCAGATCACGGTTGTTCCCATGGGAGGCATAAAGATTTCAGTCTTTTATTCGAGGTTGACACATACGATACATTTCATTTATATTCCTTGTTATTACGTGCCAAAACCACGATATGATTACGAGGCACGCCGTAGTGGCACCGGATCAATTTCGACCACCTCGAGTTCTCTAACCTGCACCTAAAGATAGGTATATACACGGGTGTCCTTGCATTTCGCCCCCACCAAATTGCGGCCGCCGTGGCCGCGGGAATCGCACCCGCGTCCTAGGACTTAACAGCGAAACAGCTTAACCGCTGAGCTACCATCGTGGGCAAAGCAACATTTCGATGCATGTACACACCGGATTTTCCGTCCGATCGCCCGCTACAAAGCGCACGGCATCATTAATCATCATCATCAACACTAATATCCTCTAGCGGGCCCGGGCCGGGCCTGGTCATGAACAAGCGCGCCCTGGATTAGTTTAGTAATGAACGCCCGGGTCCAGGCCGGGCCCGGGCTTGGAACGACGGGCTCGGGCTGCGTACGGTCAAGTACGCCCGGGCCCGAGCCGGGCTCGGGCTGGGTTCGGTCATGTACGCCCGGGCCCGGGCTGGGCTCGGGCTTCATAAAGCGGGCCCGGCCGGGCCCGGCCGTAAATCTGGCCCGTGCAGTGCTCTAGTCAGAAACGCGCTATACTTACAAGCGGCGCATTCCCGGCGACGTTCTATTGCGTCTATAGGAGGATAAGTTGGAAAACTCACACAAAATTAATTAACTCGAACCCAGCTGTTAGTCTTAGTATATGTGAGTCCGTATGACGAAATTTATTGGAGTTTTCATTATTTGTTTTCTATTGTTTCGCGCACGTGACACCGCACAGGCGAGGTGGACGAAGTATACGCGCAGCTGGCTCGCCCACGCATCTTTTGAACCTCACAGTACCTTGAAACATAGAGATTTACAGCTTTCCCTTAAGATTTGAACGATTCCGAGGACTTTCTATTTTATTAGGAAAGCGCTAAGTAGTTGGCGCTGCAACGGCCACGGAAACAAAAAAATTCAGGCAACGATAAGTTCACAGCAAGCAATGACGTTCCGTACTATACGCCGAAATATTCCAGTTACGAGAGATGAAAATTCCCTTTTTCGGGCATTTTTCCCTGCATACTTCGAAGAAAATCCCAGCATTTTTTCCCTCCGCAATAGTAGTTATGCGTGCGAGCCACACACACACGCATATATAAATGCATGTGTGTGACGTGTAAACGGCTATTAAATCATGACTAGCGCTTGCGCTCCTGAACAATACAAAGCATGGCCTTCGTAACTTGTGCTCTAAGTACCTGTGCATATGTGGGCTTCGAGTCTAACACCCGGAGTGAACTAGAAATCACTCCACATAATTATCAGAACAAGTCTCAAGAGCTATGCGTATAGCGCATGCACCACAACCGATTGCAGAAGCCGAAAGCGCACTATATGACCGCTACGTGTCGGTAATCATCGAGGAATTTCACCATGCCTGGAATTCTCCGCAAAGTGGCAAAGGTTCCCTTTTTGCCTTTCTTGCAATATGACGGCTAAAAACTTCCCGAAAAAGGCAAGCGGGAACCAGTAGGCCGGACTTCGAAACCCTTCCCTTACAAAAATATTTGGTAACATTAAGTTGACGGTCTAAAGACAATTGTTACTAGAACCTACCAACAATCAAAGAGTGTCTACCAACTGTCTTTAGACGTCTGTACCAACAATCAATCAACGCTCTGGCTGCAATTGGCCACCAACTTTGAACGACTCATGTTCATAGGTCGTGTGGTGACCTCGTAGTAACGCCCTATCAGCAATGTTCAACAGACACCCTATCACTGTGAGCAAAAAAAAGCCGAGATGGGAGTAAACGGACTCGTCCTCTAGCGCACGCCCCTATGGGGTTTTATATACTCCGTCCAGGGGAGTAAAAAATTTACCCCCTTTGAGGACGGAGGTTTTGGATGGACTGAGGGGAGTATTTGTTTACATCCATAGGGGAGCTTTTCGCTGTCGCACCATGCGCCAGAGAATCTTTAATTAAATTAGCATCGAAACACGCAAACTCGATCACACGTACACAAACATGCACACAACATTCGCAAAGTAATACAACACTCACACTGACAGCCGCTCGCCACCCGCTCTTCACAACCAAACTTTGGTCACCGAGTATATATAGGCACCACATCTTGACCTCCAATGTAGCTCAGATGGACACTTCTTTTCCGTGTAATTAAGCAACAAACATTCATGGCGTACGTGTAAATTTGCGGTGGGCTTATAGATACCACTGAGGCACACCTATCTTTTACTGAAAATCCGCCTAACATTCAACGACTTTTTTTTAATTAGCGAATTTTGAGGTCAGTAAGAAGGAGGCCTTCAGACGGTCTACATAAAATAGTCTTTATACAAAAGTAAGAAGCAGGGCTTCAGACGGTCTACATAAAATAGTCTTTATACAAAGTAAGAAGGAGGTCTTTAGACGGTCTACATAAAATAGTCTTTATACAAATGTAAGAAGCAGGCCTTCAGACGGTCTACATAAAATAGTCTTTATACAAAAGTAAGAAGGAGGTCTTTAGACGGTCTACATAAAATAGTCTTTATACAAAGTAAGAAGCAGGTCTTTAGACGGTCTACATAAAATAGTCTTTATACAAAAGTAGGAAGGAGGTCTTTAGACGGTCTATTGACAAATGTTACTAGATCGCAAATGTTACTAGACGGTCACCAATGTCAATAGATGGTTACTAGGTGGTCTGTTCAATGTTACTAGCCATTTTTGTAAGGGTTACGCCGCGGTGGGCCGCTGCCTTGCGCAGCCCCATCTCGGCGACCAACTTTGGGCTGTCAAGCAGGCCCGCGAGGCGGCGGTGAGGCGAGGCCTCGATGTCCCCACGTGGGAGACCTAAGGCCCGGTCGCCGAAAGCTCTGCAGGACTATCAATATGTTACCAACTAAGGGAAAATTCTAGGGGAGTGCGAATATTCGAGTGTCGAATTCGAATCGAATATACTTAACCGAATAATTCGATTCGACTTTCGGATAGCTAGTATTCGAAGTTTGGGATAATTCCACAGGACGAATATCTAAAAAGCGACAAAGGCCAATGATGCAACTTGGGTGGGGTGGCTAAAACTAACGCTAACATCGTTACAGTAGGCTTTTCGTTAAAACTTTCACCGATATCCTGGTACAAAAGCGAGCGCATTTTATTTTAAAGGCGATTATTTAATTTCCACACGTGAAAAAAAAACATGAGAAATCTGTCAAGCTCTTCACAACTTTGCCTCTGAAACGAAGGCACCGACTTTCTTGCATAGTTCGGTCGCGTATGCCGCAGGCGCCGTATAATACATCATGAATTTGGTCCGCGAAACCATCGGTGATTGGATTCACATATGAAAATTTGTTCACGCTGTGCAGTCGTCACTGCCGCACCGCACCACTCGTTCAAAACAATTCCCATCGTTCCGGCGCGTAGTTAAAACGCTGCTGTGAACGGGCGCCCGAAGATTGTTGGGCCCCCAGTACCTATGGAGATAAAGCACATTGCGCGACCATAGATGAAGCACAATTGAAGCTGTATTCCGTGACCATAGCGGAAAAAAAACACAACTGGCTACCACACCCCCTTCTTTTCCGTGATGTGGCTAGGAGGGCTCCTGCTAACTGAAGTGACGGCTCTTCTATCAACATGCCAGCGCGCTCATAAAAGCAGAAGAGAAATACCCATCTGAACAAGCGCGTAATAAAGCTACCACCAAGCCGTTGCGTCCCTGATTTTTCTTTTGTCTTGTTGTAACTGGCAGTACAAGTTTCGTGTAAATACCTACTATTCGATATTAACAGCCAAGCCGCTTAGCAAATCATTCCTTGTCCAGGGAACCAAAATACTATCATCATCATAAACGGGTATGTGCCACAGGAATTGGGTAACTATACTCACCACTACTCACCACTCGTCCACTAAAAAATTACACCATCTGGGACGGGACAGGGGTTAATCCCCCCCGCCTCGACCGGACTTTTAATAAAGTTTATGCACTCACTCATCTCCCGCTAAAGGGAACCATGTGTGGATGCGAAGCGGCGGAGATGGATAGCTTGAGCAGGGAGAGTGTGTAATCTTTTTTGTTCTTGCGTTCTCGAGCCTGTGCCTTCCTCTGGCGTAGAATCAGCACTGCCTTCCAGTCTCATCCAGCTTCCGCTGCGTGGAACTGCCGGCGTCCGAGGTATTCGACTCCCGCAAAGTCCCAATATCATGTGCGTCTGCCTCACTGCAGTCCATACCATTGGTGTCGTCGTGGAATTCTTCAACGAGGGAAGCAGAGCACGAGCGCGCCGCGTGTAAAGCCACAGAAGCAGAGGCGGCCATCGGCAGCTCGTGCCACGTCAAGACACCGGTGGCGTCGCTGCTGCCTACTCGCCGCAGAGAGAATGCGGCGCGCGAGAGGGGGATGGAGAGGGGGAGAGGGTAGAGAGGGAGTGGAGAAGCGTGCGAGAGAGTTTGCGCATGCGCAGTAAGGGTGGTTACGCCGCACACCACCACCACCACCACCGCCGGATTGAACTCCGCCATAAGATGCTTCGCATCTAAAATGAAGAAGGCAACAGTTAGCCCAACAAATGGCTGCGAAGCCACGGCGGCCTCGAAGTGATGGAAGGCCTACGCCAACGACGACCTGCACGTAGATCTATGAGAGGTGAGAACGCTTGCTTTCAGCGGGAGGTTCTGTCTCTGCAGTTTCGGCATCCGTGTAGCGCCTGTGACTGTGTGTTGTTTAACTCGAACATCTCTGCGCTGAGAATCAACGCAGAAACAACCTGCATCACCTAGCTAAGGCCTAGAAACAAGCTTGAAGCAACCGGATTAGTCTTCAGAATCGCCCAGCTTCGCTCTATCAAGCCATGGGCGGCTTAGTGCAAGCTAGTCAATGTTTTCGATTAGATAATCGATTCGAGATGAAATTTGTGTTTAGAAAAATTTATTATCACAGACGGTTAACATAACAATTCAACGTAACATTTGCTTGCTAGACACACGCTTACGAGAATGACAAAAACAAACTTCAGTTACATGGAAACAAAACATAAATGACGGAGGCAACACGTACAATCGATGTTTCACAAACATATATATACACACACACAAAGTTGGCACAAAAAGAACAAAAAACAAATAAAAAGAATATGAGAAATTTCGCTGCACGGAATACGAAAGACACAATACAACACTTTCCGAGGTATACACTGTACCGATTATATGACCTCCAACGTGGAACAAGCTAAACGCAGCAGGACATGCAAATAATACTAGTACCGGCCAAAATAAACTGCACAGAGAAGGGTGTTTTCAATTCGGGTGAGGTATAGATACATTCTTTTATTTTATAAATAGGGATAATAACATCTGAAATCAAGAATTGACGACGCCGACGATGATCGACATTGGTTACCGACCGCTCCGCCACTCACCGTCGCTGCAAGACGTAAGTCTTCGAAGCTTCGCAAGTAAAACAAAAAGTCTCATTGCCAAGCATAATAATAATTCGTCTGGTTTAACCAAGGGTTTAACGCCTCAAAACCACGATAATATTATGAGGGACGTCGTAGTGAAGGGCTGCGGAAATTTTGACATCCTGGGGTTCTTTAACGTGCACCTAAATATAAGTACACCGGCCTGAAGCATTTTTGCCTACATCGAAGTTGCGGCCGCCACGGCCGGGATCCAATCCCGCGACCTTCGGGTGAGCAGTCGGGCACAATAACCAGTAGACAACCATGGCGGTTTCATTGCCAAGCTGCAGTCAGTGGAATTATTAGGACCGCTCTGTTGGCGAATGCGCTGATTTTGAACAGGTGCTGTAGGTGTAACAGATTGATTGATTGGATAACTTTATTAAAAACAGTCCTGAAGCTCGTTTTTTTAGGTCGAGGCGGGCCCCGTTCACGTCGGCACCACCAGTCCGAGACGGGCGGCTGCGTCGTGGGCCTTTGAACAGCCCTTAATTGATCGTCGAGTTAGCCGCTCTCGATGAGCCGCATCCACTTCTCCCATTCCCGGTCGGGATCGGCGAGAGAGGCGGGGCACCCCGCAATCACGTGTCTGATTTCCATGACGCCATTACATGCATCGCACACTGTCCTCAATTCTAGCTCCGGATATATTTTACCCATGTTGTACGGTGTAGTGTAGGTACCCGTCTGCAGTAACCGCAGACTGACCGCCTCCAAGGAACATGCATCCGGTACATAACGTAAACAGGAGAACGGCGAGGGCGCAAGCCCTCCTTAAAGAAATCGAGACCGTGGGAACAGATGCGGCGATCGTTGACGCGGCCTGTGTCAGAGGCAGAAAAGCATACAGGAGAGGTGCGGGACGCGATAGCCGTACTCAGTAAGGAATCGTCTGTCGCAGAACAGGCCGCGATGGCCCTGGCGGTCAGAAGTAACAAATGGACCCACGTATACAGTGACTCGAAAACGGAGGTGAAAAGCTTTGAGAAAGGCCTATAGTAGCCAAATGTGTAGCCAAGATTTTAGGATAAGGAGAAATCTCAGAAGCAGAGATCGGATGGTTTCCTGCGCATATGGGGCAAGTGGACGGAACCCGAGTGAACCTCAACGAGGTCGCCAACGACCGGGCACGAGGTGTAAGAGAGTGCTTATAATTTTAACAGGGGGTTGTTTTATGCCGGGCTCCATCAAGACTTCTCTGAGGTCATTTCCGCCAATGACGCACCAGCCGGTAGCGGAACGCCTTCGCACGTTCAGGGCTCAAACTTCAAACTCTGCCTTTCGCGTTCCTGAAGCTGGGTGCGTCGCAACCACGTCGCAGCCCACTTGGCTGCCAAACACACCACAGAGCCGAACCAAATTCGCCTGGGTCTGCAGGGGAAGACAGTTTAACTTTCCTGTTATGCCGATTCCATATGAAAGAGGGATCAATTACATTTAGATGACGACGCGCAGATGCTATACCCGTTCTGAAGTTATATATGTCTGTTTGATAATTGTTAACGAGAACTGATGAATTCGTTATTGAGAGAGCTACATCGCCGGGACATCGCCAGGGAAACGCCTAATATAACATGCGCATTTAGTGCGACTACTTCAGGAAAACCAAGCTGGAGCGTCTTGCGTACATCTGTCATTTCTGAGTTGCTGGTTCATCTCCACCTTCGTTAAAAGGGAATAAAGAACGCCAATGTTACAGAGTTCAATCCAAGGGTCAAGTTGGGTGTTGATGTACAGGTACATACACTTGTGGATATTGATTTCGCTGAACGTATGTGCAAGAAATTAAGTATATGAGCTGGAAGTAATGTCAAGCCCCATTTGTACAGGAAAGCTATACTATAAACCACGGTGGGGTGCTCTTCCTTGTAGCTTTGCGTCGCACTTGGGCAGTTGATTATCTCTCCGTTTTTCATGAACATTTTTCACCCAGCGGATCAGCTGCAATTTGCCGTACACCAATATCCTGAAGTAGATATCATGCAGAGCAGATTGTACCAATTAAGCCGCACGTCTGATCGAGATAACTGTCGTTTTGATATAGTGGGGCGCTCTGTGGAAGTATACCGAAAAATCTATGCCATCTACGTGATGTAATAAAATAATTCATGACAGGGATGTTTCGCGACGTCTTCGTAGTTCCACTCTATAGTTTGCGTGAGCAGAGCATATAAATTCGAAGTCACGGTGTTTCGTAGAAGCTACCGGGGAAAAGCAACATTCGTGTGAAGCACAGGGAGCATCACCTGGAGCTGCCACAGGAAACTCATGAGCGAACGCGCGAACTGCTCTGCATTCTGTCTCGAGCAAAAAGCGGCGCACCTCAGAGGTGTTGCCCGTCATCTTGGCTTTCGTGTAGGTGTGTGCCGACCGACAGCCTCGCGTGCCTCGCATATAATGCGGGCAAATAGCTCGCGATGCATGTATACCTGCGAGGGGTACAACGCCATCACTGCACGCACGCCGGTCTGTCCCTCTTCCTCCCGGTTCCTCCTCCCACGTTCGCGCCCACTCTTCGCCTCCCAGCCTCGGGCGGCGTGAGGGCCAGCCCCAACGGTTGTCATTACAAAATCTCTCCGGATCTGCACTTTGCGAGCTCGCCATGCTGGCGGTCATTCAGCGTCGTGCACTGGCGTGCTTGGCGCGATCGCCCTGCCTGATAAGACGGGCCAAAGCGGCGGCGGCGGCCGATCGTTTTCCATAGAGAGCGGCCAAGTCTCGTGCACGAACGTGCTTCGAAGTGTAGCGCCTCGTCGAGGCGGCGTGTCTTTCTTCAAAGGCCGCCTTTTACACAACTTCCATCATGGCTCGCTCCCCTATCGCCCTTTCCTCCTCTCCACTACTCAAGCCTCCTCACCGCTGCCATGCCGACGTCGTTTAGCTGTTTAGATCCGAGGCTCGAAGACTCGCAGCTGCACGATCGCCCGTGCCCCTTTCCCGTCACCGCCGCCGAAAGGCAGCACGCTCTGTGTTGAAATCATATAGTCACCGTTTCAATTTTCTGTACGCCCCAATGTGTCCTGCGAACGGGAGGAGGTATGGGTCTAGAAGTGATGTCAGGGCTAAAGCAGTATTTTGTATTAATCAATTTTGTAGGTATCCAACGTTAAACGCCTATTCATTGGCTACACTGGCGGATAGGGATGCGGTGAAGAGAATTGCATGCACGCGCACCCGTACAGTTTCTCTGGGAGCTCTGAGCCACCGACTGAGCTGAAAGAGTTTACGCGTAAGTGAACTGAGGTGGCACGTTGCTCCCTACGTCACGCAGAAATTGAAGTATCATCGAAAAGCTAAAATCGAGAATACGCGCCTATTGGCTTCTTCGACTTTTTCGAGCACTGTGGTGCTTGCTGCACGTTCGACATGCATGTTGTGATGTTCTTTAGAAGCCCGGTGTAGCCGTACTCTTATTTACCTATCAAAGTAATGCCTACGCTAATGTCGTCGATTGCGAAAAATATGCTCACATGCCCGCACTTCCACCACTCTGCAAGACGTCAGCAATGTCGTGGGCTCGACGCCTTTTATTCGGCAGGGCCGCCTGACCAATCCTCCGAACGAAGAAGACGCTCACAGTTATGATTATATACAGGTGAAGAAGATGAAGGACGGAGGCTGTGAATAATGTGCTCACACGATATGTAATAAATAATTGTCCATGTTTACATTTTTACACTGTATGCAAATGGGCGAATCAGAGTTACACGCAAGAGTGTCATCACAAAAATGTATGAGGCCGTATTTATTGAAAAAAATGCAGAAGTTCGGGAGATGATGGGGGCTTGCAAAGATGATATTCTTGAACAGGGATTGCCTTTAGAGGCAATGTTTCGACAAATTGATTATTTGCTGCCTTGAAGAAGACAAGGCCACCTCTTGAAACGCTCACTCCAGCGACAACCCCTGTTCAAGAATATTTATCTCTTCAAGCAGGGTTGCCAGGCTTGGCCACTTTCCGCCATTTTGGCTATTTTTTTAGGTCAGTGGCGGCAGAAAAAAAAACGTCTTGGCTACTTTTTGGCTAGTTCCTTGTTGCCTCAATTTGAACCAAATTAGCAATGTATTTTGACGTCGCAGCCGCTGGCGTTCGAGTATGTGCTATCAAACTTGTTGACCAAGGGGTGTTTTTAGCTCCCAAAATTGAATTTGGCGCTTGCATGAAGCAAAAAAAAAAAAAAAAGACTGCTGGATAAGTGACTTGGAATCGGGTGGGAAAACTGAACGCAGGCTTTAAATGCTGAGCGCGACTTTAAACACTGTAATTGGAACTGAACAGGACAATCGATAGCGCTCAGCATCGGGGACGCTCTGCATTCATCGACATTAGAAATCCGATATCTGGCGAACTGCTTGTGTTGTTCCTTAGAATTAGGTGCGGACTGTAACTCGAGCATATTAATTGCTCCTACTTCGTCATCACGCGAGAAACAACTGCGAAAGTGACTACAATTTATGCTTCAATAACAGACTGTGATTTTGAGCACACTCATGCACTACTCATTTTATTGTCGCTGATTCTTCTATAGCCCTTTTAGGAAATTCACGCAATACGCATGAAGAGAATTTCATTCCTGCAATACCACAAAAAATTTCGTCATCCTGGATGAAATGATTGCTAATGTCACCAATTTATGCATTATTCTCCGAAATGGTGATTTTGAAGAGCTTTTGCTGTTCTTATTTACATTTCCGCGAAAAGGCTCTTGAATTAACTCATTTGAATGACAACGTCGCAGTTGTTTTACACACGTATGGCTACTCTGGGCTACATTTACTGCCCTTGGCCCAAGTTGGCTACGTTTTAGCTAGTTTTTCATTTCTTAGCTATATTTTTGTTGTTTCGACCTGGCAACACTGTCTTCAAGCCGCAATTATTGTCAACTAATCAGCCAGGAAATTTCTTATAGCGCTCAATTCGCGCCGTTTCGCTCACACATAAAACGCTGCTAGCTCACAGTATAGCGTTAGTGCCGCAAATACGTACCTACTAATATTTGTTTTAAAATTTGTTAAAAGAAACCCGAAATGTATCAAAGTGAACCACTAAGCAGTTTAGACTGGTGAACCATTCTTTGAAAACCGTATTGCCGTTCAATTAGACCATCAATGGCGCATTATTGCAAACGAAAAATAAGATGGACATTTCGATTTCTCACGACTGCGCAGAAATATCAGCGCCTCAAACTCAGTGTGACGCCAGGCATTTAAATCAGTCTTTTCCTCGAATTTCCGCCACATTCTGTCCAGAAAACTGCGCGAACTTTGTCAAGATTCTGACTCCATCAGAACGCAGTGATTCATCTTCAGCGATAAACAAGTGTATATATCGTAGCAGATGCCATCAACATTTGTGACGTCGCAAGAAGTCGATGCAGAAACAACGCCTCCAGGCGTCGTCGCCAGTTTTTACTTGTATGTGCGCGTATTCTCGATTACCGAGGCAAGAATGGTGCTTTTGGTATAAGAAAACGGCAATTTATGAACGTCTGTTGTAACCTAAGAAAAAGATAATAAGCTCCGCCCACAGCCATCGCCGTCCCTAAAAAACAATTCGCACAGCTGAATCATTTAACTAAGGTCTCTCATTTTCAAAGCAAAAGCCTTTGATCTCTATTTGAAGGTCGTGCAGGCACATAAATTATCACAAGAGCAGATGGCTGCGTCTCCACAAAATGCGCAAATACAAGTGCGCATGTGACCGGCGCAGCTTCGAGGGCCGCACTTCTGTGCACTCGCCGGCGCAGGGTTTTTCGCGTGGG
The DNA here is from genome assembly GCF_013339695.2 of Rhipicephalus sanguineus. Taxonomy (NCBI): domain Eukaryota; kingdom Metazoa; phylum Arthropoda; class Arachnida; order Ixodida; family Ixodidae; genus Rhipicephalus; species Rhipicephalus sanguineus. Next base: position 167,347,697 of record NC_051180.1, on the reverse strand, counting down.
ACACCACCAACGAAACCTGTGAATCATATAAGCAAGCTTCGCCTGAAACAGCGCAAGCCAGGCCCTACAGTCGTGGGCTGGGAATACCGAGAAAGTGCGTCAGGGGGAAGAAACTAGAGCAGCTCCAAATGCCGCTCGTCGTAACCGCAGTCGGGAGGAAGCATCTATGGGTGATGCCGCGGCGCAGGAGTTCTGGGAGTCCAGGATTTGTGGAGAGAGAGAGAAAAGAGGGGGGGGGGCACTGCTGCAACAGCAGATCAGGAGAAAGTGCAACTATAGGCTTCCCAAGCAACGCTTAGCGGCGCTGCTGCTCTTGACAGGCAGCGCCATCTCTGGCAGAAAAACAGAAACTGGGGCGTGATCAGCGAGCGTTCTCCCTTCTCGCCACCGCGTTGCCGCTCGCTTCCGTGCACGTGCAGAGCTCTCGCGGTGCACTTGCGGCGTCACAATATACCGCGTGCAGTGCGTCTTCAAAAGAGATCTTCAAGCTGACTGGCACTTCGGCAAAGCGAACTTGATAAAATGAGGAAGGCTCGTCAATCACGTTAACGGTGAAGAGCAGACGATCGACGACAACCACGCCCGACTCAAAGCGAAATGCATTTCCCAAGTCGCGATTACACCGTGTAGGACGTATACCTCGAGGTAAGTCTCATTCTGTCACGTTAAAGATGAATAATGGTCCACATGCACTCCGAAATGAAGCCGTACACGCTATCGATGTTCTGCGGCGTGGACTACGAATCATATGATTGTTGTTTTGATATGGCATGCTTACAGTAGCAGCCGTGTACTTTCGTGAACAAACGTTTGCGGCGTGCGAAAAAAAAGGTTATACGGCCATGGCACTGCTTCCTGAGAAGGTTAGAGTCAAGTCCTCCGTGCCGCTGGAGAATCACCCGCCGATTAAGACGCGAGGCAGCTAGCTGAGCTTCAACCACTGTGAAGCAAGATGAACTGCTCGCCTCGTTTTTTCGGCTCTCGCGTCATGCTTGCAGTCTTTTTATGATACCGACTTGACAGGTGTATAAACCTGTGCGTGAACGCGGCTAGAAAATCGCACAAAGTCAGAAGGTGGTTAATTCAAGGTTGCAATTGCAAAGCATGTATGAAGTGCCAGTTTATTTAGCGGCTTAAATATATATCACCCCAATAAAGTGACAAAAACAAAGCAAACCTGCAGAACGATGTCAAAGCTTGCTGAAAATGCACAGACGTCCGCTCCGGCGTGATAAAGCAGCCTTCCCGACGCGTGAAATGCAGGCGCTGAACTTCTGACAATGTGCGGAGTTCAGTTGAATTCAACTAACCGCGCAACGCTAACGGTAACGCGAATGTGAACGTTCAACAACGACGGGTAGGTCTCACGAGCACGGGGAATCAAAACACAAAGTTGCTTCACCTACAACCGTAGCTGGACTTTAACAATGCGAGAAGACAGCGAGTAATCATTACTGTAGTCGCTGCGTGCATGCGCCCCGTTACTTACCGATTCAGGTAGTCGGAACGAACAAAAGCGATGAACTCAGACAGCCAAAATAGAAGGCGAGACAGCGCTGTCGGCTATCCACGCTTGCCGCCTTTATTTCTCGTGCGACACGCCCGGGAACCGATACAGTTTAACACGTGAATCGTGTGCCTTGTCTGCACTGTTGTGGCTGGCCACTAAACCGCAATACTTCGGACCACGCTTGCGCTTCCGCGGGGTCGCTTCTGCCATCGTGGAAATGCGCAGCTTCGCGCAGCAAGCCTCTCGGCTCAACGTGCCGAGCTGACGGCCCCACAGTTACCCGCACCGAGAGAAGAACGCGAGCGCACGTGCGCTACCGCTACCGTGAAAGGGGCTGAGTCGGCCGCGCGACGGTTCAGAGTTTTCCGACAGAGCCGCAGCGCGGCTGGCGCGGCGCTGTCGTCGCGCCGCAAACTTGAGCTTGGGTTCCCTATTGGCCGCGATATCGACCTATAGGTGGCAGCACCGTCGCCGCGTTAGTGTGGAGAGGCCTTCGGCGGCGCGTATACCAATGCACACAGCGGCGCTTCGTTGTGAGCGGTTTGAGCCGATTGCCGGCGAATAAATGCGTTGATTGCAGCTTAATGGTAATGTATACGCTTCATATGCACAAAGATCATCTAACGTTACTATTACTAGTAAGAGAAGCACAGTCTGCCGATGAAAGGGATGCTCACCCTGTATGACAGTGCGCTTACACACTATTGACGTTTTTGGTTGTTTTTTTTTGTACGTGTTTAGCTTGTGTTCTCTGCACTACGCACTGCTGTAGCACGACTGAACTGCTGAAGTGTTTACTTCTAGTTCATCTGTATACCAGCCATAATTATGCAACGAGTTCAATAGCACTGTTCGCGTGAGTACGCGTACGCATTTTTTATTGGTTAGTTCTTCATGAAATGTAGGACAGTTGATAAGTTTAGTCAGGAAAGCTACGTGATTGACAGCGCTTTAGCGCCACGGAGACGTTCAACGCGTACGCACTTGTTCTTGCTCCACGTAACAGAATAAGCGTTGATCGATTGCTTACGCGCACCGCAGGGATGCAACAAAGGTCGGGTTATTTTATGGGAATAAGTATCTGTTTTTTTTTCAGACTAATAATGTCTGCTGTCTTCCACCAATTTCGAACAACTCCACACAAACGCTCAAGATAATGTAAAAAAAAGGATGAGGTTTTGCGTGAAATTATACGACAGAAATGTAAGGCACGTCGTCGGGATTAATTTTGAACATTTGGGTTCTTCAAAGCGTACCTAAATCTAAGCACACGGGTGGTTCTGCATAAATTTCGCCCCAAGTTAAAATTGCGCGCGGCAACTCCGTTTTATCACTGCCGTTTCATTCCATTGTCTGTTTTTTAGGGATAGTTTGAGTACCGAAGTGTCACACTTCACGTGATAGAAATATTTCTCTGTAGCGGGGCCACGACCGTACAATAAGAGGGCATCTTAAGCACAACTAAAGCTCATCGCATAACCGATGAACTACAGTACCGCAGTTATGCACCTTACAACAACGCGAAAGTGCACGGCCTAGAGCCTCAATTTTGTTACCAACGAGTCGCTAAAACGTTGCCTTCCCAAACTAATTATTGCTTCTCGTGTTTGGGGCTATGCCAAGCGCACTTTAGGTCGTGCTTGAACCAGAAAGCGGCACCAGCACTGAATGATTCTGGCGAACGAAGGGTACGACACCAATACACCGCCCTCTCGAAAGTCGCACTCACTGATCTTATTGCAATGCGCATGCAACCGAGCAAGCCCATTTGCTTCTGTACACCATGTTAGGTAGACGTACGAGCAGTTAAACTCGCGCTAACACAACAGCACAAACCGCCCTTTGAGAACGTGCATGACGTACGCGCACATGCAAACACGGCGTGGCTAGCAGACGACGCAGGGAGCGATCCACACTAGGCGCGCTTCAGCCAGTAACCGCCAGGCGGCGACTCCGCTCGATCTCGCGGCCAATAGCCGGATACAACTTAAGAATTCCGGAGAGGCCCGCCCAGACGACCGAAGCGCGGCAGCCGATCGCCTCCGCGAATGAAGAAATAGTTCCGCTCGTGCGCTCGGCAATGTTCCCCTAAGGCGGGGTCACCGGCCGTCCGGCTCATGACGTTGGTCTGGAGTGCGTGCCCATTGGTGGAGGCTTGTGTGCATCCGCCTTTGAGGGGGAAATGCCGCAGACTTCTAAAGTTGCATCCGACTATACACCAGAGCACGCCTGTCTCGCACCCAGGCTGCTGGCGAGCCGAGCGGATACTCTCGCACCCAGATGCCGGGCTGACGGGGCTGCCAAGGCGCGCGCGGGCTGCAACAAGTAAACAGGGCAAGCTGCAGTTCTGAGGCTTTAAAGTGTGAAAAAGTACCGTTCACGCCGCTTCAGCGTATAAGAGCTCGTGGGCACTACTGCGTCGTCTTTGGATGCCAAAAGAAGCAGCGCAACAAGTGGATATTAGCGTTGTCTGCGACGATTACGACGTGCCACGGAAATAGTGCCGGTGCGGTGTTTTCAGCTTCGCCGTGAGTGGATAACTGTGATTCAAGCAAAAAAAGCTAGGAGCCGAGTGAAAATGCGCGAGTAAGTACACTAACTGCGTGCATTCTGCAGTGTGATGCCCACCTATTTCATTTTGCCAACCTAATTTGCGTGACACGCAGCTGGGTTGAAGGCAGGCGCGAGCTTTGTGTGGGGGTGCACTTCATACCTTTGAGCGTTTCCTTTGACGAAAATCTAGTGCAAGATAGTGCTTTCAAGCACAAGCAATCAGCATGCTTTGCCACTTTCAACGTAGTATTAAGCTTTAGTTCTTTTGATGGCATCCACGCCTTCGAGATTTCGTCTTCAAAAGGTAATAAATGGCACGGTGCTCCTCAACAGCTGGCCAGAATTTCGTGCTTTCATTTCAGTGTTTGATGTCCCCAAATTTATTTGGACACGAAGCATCCAGCTGCACATAATACATATATTGGCACGTAAGTAAACAGTACTCGCGCCAGTGTCCTTTACGTCGCAGGCGCAGCTAATCGGCTTAACTAAAAGTAGCACAGTTTCGCTTGTAAAGCACGTCGTTACAAGAATAAAATCGCTCAGGTAGCTTCCAAAAGGGATCGCTGAACGATACTGCAGGTTATACTCTTTGATAGCACGCTTTTGTGAGTAAGAGCGCTCGTGAAACAAAAATTACGTTCTGCGAAACTACCCGTAAAGCGTACTCTAATTATACGCGATACATGCTGAAATGATGACACAAAACTTTGTGCACAACTTGTAATATGGGGCAACAAAACATCGTTTCACTCTTTCGCGAGCTGCACTGCAATTACGATTCACGCGTACTACAGCGAGAACGTTTTTTTACAAATGTAACAGCGTACGTATCTGACGAGGTTGCTTCCGCAGCCCACTCAGCACGTACTGTATACATTGTGGACTTGCATGAGCAAGATGTTCTTGATGTTCCAATAATATCAGCGAAAATATCCAGGCTAGAAAAGACTCGAAACACGCTCTCCGACGGGCTGAGTTTCGGGAGTTTCACGTTTGCTCTGTGTATCGTCTGCTGGCGTGGCAGCCCGCGCATGTTGTTTCGTCGCGTGTGCAATAGATGGCGTGACGCGCGATGCAAATATGGCGATGCGCATGGAATTCGCTGTGTTCTGGTCTATAGGCCTTCGCCTTCACATCCTTACAAAGTTCTAAGCATACCCCGTGATTTTTGTGATAGTAAGTTCTGATTACGTTTTTTACGCCCGAGCACGACCACGTGAGGAGGCTAGCCACACCCTTTTGCAGTCACCCGCGAGAAACGTGTTTAGAAAAGAAGGTGGACCGTCCCGCAAAAGACAAGGAACCCAAAGGGTTCCTTGTCTTTTGAAAGAATGGTCGGCTATGTATAGAGTACCGTTAAAAAGAATGGTCGGCTATGTAGAGTACCGTACGTACTCGACTATGGCAGGGATGTGAGCCGTCAAGATTGATGTGTTTAGAAAAATTTATTGTTATGGCACCAGTCGACAAAAGAATAAGTGAAGTGAAGTACAATGAATGAAAGATAGTCGATTTCATCTAATAGAAATGAGTTTTTAGCGCTGGTATTGCACCGAAAACTTGAATATCCCGGCAAGTTTGCTTAGAGATTCTGCGAAGAGTACACAGTCTAACAAAATATTTTAGGCAGAAGCGTCGACCTTTAATTCCCAATACGTGCTATGCTTACAGTGGCGAAGAAAAAATATTTTAGCTCAATACGCTTGTTCCTAGAATGCAACAAGTAGTTACTGGCTCTTGCGTCTGCATATGTAGATGTAATGAATTATAAGGCATTGACATGAACAGCAGAGATAACTGCTTTTGACGTAGCTTTGAAAACTCCTCCGCAGATGTTACTTTGGCTCCTTCAATGATCAGACTTTTTAATTTTTTTTAAATAACATCATTTCTCAAAATGCGGCAGAGGTGTCATCACACGCAGAAAAATTAACAAAAGCAGGCAGATAGTCACGCGCCGCGGAAACATTCCGCGTCAACAGAAGGGTATTCTCGAGGACTTTTTACATGATTGTGTGTCGAATTCTGACCGGAAGTTCGCGGGATCGAATCCCGGTCTTGGTGGCCGTATTTTTGATGGAGGCGAAAATGTTTGAGGCCCATGTACTTGGAGATTTAGGTGCACGTTAAAGAACCCCAGGTGGTCGATGTTTCCGGAGTCCTCCATTACGGAGTCCCTCATAATCATATCGTGGTTTTAGGACGATAAATACCAGAAAAAAAAAAGGTTGGTTGTGTGCTAGCACGTTAGAATCTTGATAGCCCATAGCACACGTACTTCATCAAACCAGGAATAAGCTCCACGAAACCGTAACCTTCTTTAGAGAACATGATGCTCTGCGTCACTGCTCGTCGTGAACACGTGATGTGCCATTGTGTGTGACAGCCTTTTATTCCATTGTGTTCTCCAGCGGACAAGTGCTCCTATTTGCTTCCATCCGAGACAATAACTGCTAAACGAGAGATAAAGAAGGAGCAATCTGCGAAGCGACGACTGCTTTTCCTGGTTGCATTACGGCCGCGGATAATAATTTGCAGAAAGCGCTAAGTGGCTGGTGCACGAGGCGTATACACAGGAAAGTGGCGGCAGCGGCCATTCGCTGCGATACAGAAATTCCATGCCCCTCGAGCCGCAGCACGAAGCTGCGATTATTCTATAGGCCTGTCCAGCCGGCTACGGCCGTGAAAAACATCACTCTGGTTATTACTCTTCGTGGCGAATGCCTCCGCTCCGGTGGTCTTGGAAGACAAGCGCCAGGCGGACACAGCTGCGAAACCTTCGGTATCTCGTGCATAAGACTCCGTATACACGCTGCAGGGGGTCGTTGGGCGGGGCGGCCGCCGAGTCTTGAGTAATGAACGTTCTCGTTGGCAGCCAAGCATGCACTCGTGATGAGACCCTAACGAGCGGTGAAAGTGACACTGGGAGGAAATAAAATTCATTGCCAGAAACGGGCTTAAATGATTTCCGCAAGCAACGTACAGCTGCATTTATTTTGTAGGTGCCCTCGGTGAAGGGCTGTCGGAGGGTGGCTGTCAATAAAACGGTGACTGCTTGCATATTTCACGTATGGAGATGCACTGAAACAAAATATAATTCGATATATTTTAAAGCGATTGCGAAAGCCAGAAAAAGTAGACCAGCTTACCTGAAATGTATATAGGATACGTGAAAAACGCAGGATTGCATGTGCGCCATGAAATGTACGCACTTGTTCCAGCTACAGCTTCAGAACGGCATAACGTGCTAATTGCGACTGCGATCTAGAAAGAATAACCAAACAATCGCGGGTTAATTCTTTTCTTGCCGTGACGACAAAACTATTTGTTTGGTTGGTAACAACTTTATTGATGGTCCTGCAGGGCTTTCGCCGACCGGGTTTTATCGGTCGTTAAAACAAGAACTTGCCCTTGTTTATTCTTTTGCTGGGAGGGAGGTTTCCCTTTTACTAAAGTAACAAAAGAACTGAGCTCAAACCTCGGAAATTACTTTCTTTAAATCTTATTGACTTCATTTGTCCAGCTTGTCCGTGTGACCTAAATTTAAAAAAAAAGAAGAAAAGGAGTAATAGATTATTAATCTTCTTCCAGGCTGCATGTGGTACCCTCTACAGTTAATTGCCTATCTGACTCCATCATGTTGCTGGTATGTTCATTATCTGTCAGTTAGCTAGTCGATATGCTGAAAAACTGCGATTAGCGTATGTACTCCATTGTAACGCGACCACGATTGTAACGCGAGGGGTGACTTTTCATTGCGTCCGGGAAGAAAAAACAGTAGTATTCGATTGTAACGCGAGGGTCAACGTGAGATAGCAAAATCTGGAAAGGAACTCCCGTTACATTTGAGTAAATACGGTATGGCGCTTTCATATGCGCACAGAAGGAAAGGTAGAAAATGGGTAGTTTTTTTTTTTATTGTGCCTACAGTGAACATGTATATCCACCATGTTTTCCTCTTCAAATCCACATCACAAATACACACACACGCCGTTTACAAGAGCCATTTGCGTTGTCATATTAGGATGACGACATATGAAATGCAGATTCACATAAAAGTAAACGAGCAATCACACCATTTCTCTCGCATAAATTCTCCAGGGCAAGCTTGGCAGAGAAGAGATTATGGCGCAACAACGTCTAACTCTGCCCGCTTATAGACAATCATGAGCGAACGAGAAGGGAGCACATACAGAACAGTATTTCATGAAATTACTAGGTGTCGTGTATTTTATGAATGAATGAACGTTGTTCAGCTGAAGAGGAATGTTGCCGTAAAGAGCAGTGTATTTTGTCTAATCAGGTGGCAAGCATCAGCTCTCATCACCATGCATGACCGACAGAGAGGGCAGACGCAAGACACCTGAAACGAAGACGCTAAGTCCGCCATATACGCAATGAACTTCCCTGCCCGATTGAAGGTTTTATCGCCTCCGCATCCACGTGACCTGCCCGAACACCCTCGGACTAGCTGTTCTTAGCGACAACACGTGAGCGACGGCCACCACGAGAAGTGCGGTCGTACTTTAATTTACCATTCCTTATTTTTTATCTCGATAGCGCAACGCGAGGAATAGCTGCGCTATAGTCGTGTATGATCAGGAAGCTGTCGTACACGTGCGCGCATTTAACAATGGCAGTCACCACGGCAACGTCGGCGTTGAATCAGAAAATGATTATGCAAAGGAGGAAAAAAAGAAGGAGAAGAATTTGTTTAATGAAGCGAAAGGAGGAGAGGTGGGCCTGGAAAGCGGGTTTTTAGCCTGCTACTCCTCACGAGGGTAAGGGCAAAAGGGAGAGAAAGAAGTGACTATGGTATAGTACAATGAGCCACTGACACACTGTCCTGCGCGGGGATATGAACTACGCTCGTAAGTTTTGATACCGCGGCACATGCTCTAACGACGAGTATCTAAACCTGTTGTATATTGCTTAGAAACATTAATAGGTACTTTGGGCTGCGTTGGTTTGGTTGGGTCTACATGTTCCCAAGCACACAAAAGCTTCTCCTCCGAAAAGGATCGGGTGTCCAGGTTATCATGACGCTCTTAACTGATGGTCTTTCGGCCGCGTATTGAGGGCACACGCACTGGATGTGGTGAAAAGTCTCTGACGTGTAATACACACTGCGGTTATTGTTTTGCTCCTGTCCAATTTTGCAAAGGTATCGTCGTGCATATGCGACACCCAGCTGCAATCTATGCATTAGTGTTTCCTTGTCTCTTAGCCGGAATGGAAGCCGAAAAGCATGACCAGAGTCAAGTCTGTAACGGCGCTCGTGACTGTGGTCAGGATCATCCCATATACGTGTCATAGAGGTTTTCATAGACCTAGACAGCAAAGCGTTGATGTAATATCGGGAAAAGTTAATTCATGTGACTTCGCAGCTAGTGTGTGCCATTTTTGCTTCAGCGTCAGCTTCTTCGTTGCCAGCTATGCACGCAGTAACGGGTAATCCATTGCAATGCAACGGTATGTCCGGATTGAGACGCCTTAGTTAGCGTAGACTATGCAGAGAACCTTCGATAAAAGACTCAGGCCGTACTCAAGTAGAAGTACGGTCCCTTGAGTTCTGTCTACCGCGCAGTTTTGCCTCAGTTCCGAGGATTTCAGCGTTAGTGCTGCTCATCTCGTTCGTGCGACGTGCGCGCAATCTTATCCGAATATTCTAAAACAGTTGTGAAAGCTTTCATACAGTGTGACCTGGACTGCACCGAACGACAGCACTTAGTTTAACAAGTGACACGTGATCGCGAGGAAGAGAAAACAAGTACTCGTAACAATATAAATGTGCGCTATGCTGCGCTAGACGTGACAGTTTTTTCTGTTCCTTCTGATACTTGGTAAGTGGATAGCAGTTCATCTGGCAGCCAGTTGGGAAGCGAGAATTCTTAGCGGCTGTCGTAACCGTTAAAGCTTGTAGCATACAGTAGTGGCGCCCGCGACATATTACGGCGGAATTTATTGGCCGTCGCACTCGGGTCGTCGTTGTTCCCTTTGTGGTTAGTGCTACAAATTTTCTACAAAGCTTGCTCGTGAGTAGCAGTTATGGCAAGGGAAGCATGAATTGCAGCGCTGATGGACTTCCCCGGCAGCACAGCGAGCGACAATTTACGAACACGCATTTTATTACGACCACTAGAAAACCATAATTTGCTACTCATTTGTTGACATTGCGGTCTTCTCCTAATAACAGTGCATGAAAGACTCCCGCCACGTATTTGACGAATACGGTGCGCAACTTGCAGTGCCGCCACATCCCTCCCACCCGCTCGGGGCTTCTTTCTTTTCCCGTTGTCCTTCTCGAACACATCACGGTCATCGTGTCGCCGTAGATTACTCGGGCGTAATTACGGCAGCGCAGTGTCAACGCCGTCAGTCGGGAAAAGAACTGGGGTGGGCAGTAACGACAGGATGCAACCGCGCGGCCATCCGCTGCACTGCTTTGCCAATAAAGGAGCCTGCAGCCCGTAATTTCCTATTCATTGTCCCCTGTTCTCGGAGGTCACGACGACTCCTAGACAAAACAGGGCTCGTGCGTGCGTGTTTTTCCTTCCCGTACAAATTTTCCTGCACTCGTTCATAAGGACAGGTGCACCTCACGAGACCCTGAGAAGCAGGGGCATCCCATTCTTCCGCAGCGCCGCAAAATGTGTACCTACTTTTCTGTCGTCCACTCAATAAACGGGATGACAAAGAAGACTCGAGAGCCGGAGGAGTAGGAACAGGCAGGAGGAGGTCACGACGATGTGCGGAGCGCCAGAGCAGCAGGCTAAGCAGGAAACGAAGTGTTGGCATATGTAACTGCTGGTTACGCCGAAATGCGCACCTCCTACTGGTCTCTAAGCCGTGCTGTGTGGCGTAATGGCGACGTATGCGCGCTCCTGCTTGTTCGAGCAGCCGGCAGCCGCCGCCGTCGCTAATCAGCTGGCGTGCCGGACAAATCGGACCCACCGCGCCCGCCCCGAGGGAAGAGGCAGCGCCCGGCACTCGGCACCTTGTTATCTCCCCTCTAATGTGCGTCGCTCGTCGCCGCTGCGCGGAGAGAGTCAAGTTACACCTCTGGTGGCGGCGAGGTAAAGCGAGAACGGAAGCAGTGCTGCCCCTCTCCTGTGCGCGGCTACCGGGCGTAGCGCCGCGCAGGGATTCCTGGACGCGTTCTGGCGGGACTGGACGAGTCGGCCGGCGCGTCGATTCCGCCCCGAAGCGCCGAAAAGTGGGCTCCTCCTCCTCCTTCCGAGCCGTGGGGGTGACCATCTGTCGGCAGGTCGTTATACGGTGTCTGTAATTGCTGGGTTGAACGGCCAACGGGCGCCGCGGGCGACAACTCAAGGACCCCTGGCTGCCGCCGCCAGCAGCGGTCCATCTTACGCCCTGGTCAAAGGAAGGAGGAAGGTGGCCCGGAGCAGACCGTAATCGCACCCTGAGCGCCGTCCAATTGAGCCCCTCGCTCGCTAATAAAGCTTTTGCCACCTCGGGCGAGAAGTAGACGACTTGGCTGGTGGAAACAAGACGGGCCGAGAAGGGGGGAGGAAACAAGAGGTGGCGCCGCGGTTGCTACTGGGACAAGTTTGCAAGGTGGCAGCAGGCGTGAGTTTGGCTTCTAGCACCTGCTGCGTACTCGATTGTGAGCGCAAGCTGCTGTGCTGTGGGCACAGTACCTTGAGTTGTATGGTGCATACCAAGGGCGTTGTTGCCAGGTCTGCGGTTGGGAAGGTGTCAGGCAGAGGTGCCTGCCATGCGCATGACTGACTCGGTCTTCTTCAAGACGACGAAGTGCTCGCCGGGAAGCGAGAAAAGTGATGGCCTTTTGTCTTCAACTTGTTACAAGCCTATTCTTGAGAAGAAGGCTCAAAGACGGAGGCGCCTCATAAAAGGGGACGGAAAATTACCAGCGCGGCTACATGGGCTCAAAATAAGGATGAAAAGACTCCAGCTGCAAGTGCTTGCTCTAAGAATGTGTGGAGCAGCCGCCAAGAACTTAAGCCTCCTATTTGCGGCTTAAAATAGCCCCAGCGTTGAAATAATTGGTCAGATAATTGGTCAGATAATTTGACAGCTAGACAGACTTTTGTTTTAAAGAGTTCAGTATTCTGCATTTCAGTGTAGCTATAGTGCTACATTATGTGTTAAACATGAACGACTGTTGATCCTGTCGCATACTGAACTCCCGCAACCTTTAACATCTGTTGTCTCAAGTTTATCGCTTACACGGGGGGTCAGTAATCGAAAATATGTGCCAAAGGTACCTGCAGTTTAGAATCAATAATTATTATGCCTGAGTGCAGATTTTCGAAAAAAACAAGGATACTAGCATGGCGAAGTTCTTGTTGTGCGTTGTGCTGCATGTACGGTTACGTGAACTTTCGTTATATAACATGTTGAAAAAATTCCATATAATAAGAAAACATGCTTTCCTTCACTCCACTTTCGAAATAACACTTTCTTGTTTGGTGTACAATGCTGCATAGGGTGTTTCGCATAGCTGCGTGCCTGTTTACGATATACTGATGCAAAACTAAAAAGATTCGTATTCCAGATAAACCGGCCTTATACAGGTGAAGCGATCATCTTCGAAAGCAGAAGTTCTTTTTTAGTTCTTCTGCGTCTTGGAAGGGTAAATGAGTGTAACAACGTTGAAGGCGTTTAATTAAACAATAATGAATACTTTTCAAAACACCTTTGCCACAATTTTTTACTGAAAGCTATACAGTTGTTCCTCGTAACCTACGCACCGATTAAATTAAGCACTCACGTCACTGTATCTGTACAGTCGACACCGGTTTTGTAATGCAACGTTGCGTTGCGTAAGGCGTAAGCGAAAACCATTCCGCTATAGGCCCAAACTCGTCTCTCTTCGAAGTGACAAGACAAGCCGCATCTCTCATTGCGAGTCGCCTACTCAGCGAGTAGTGTTCCGAAGGGGAGCATGCGCGTGTCAGCTCAGTGGGCGGTGATGGTGACGAGAGAGAGAGGGTGAGTGTATCTCGTCTCGGTGACTCGGCGACGGCCCGGGGACGTCGTCCAGGCGCCAGGCATAGCGCGAGGAGACACGCAGGCGTCATCCGGCGCCGAAGGCTCAATTACGGAGCCGATCCGAAATGGGAGGACTCAAGGGGTGCGCCGGCGCATGCAAATGGTATCAGCGTGCGTTCTCCTGACCCGACACCACGTGCAGGCGCCGCTGTCGACGCGTCGGGGAAAAGAAGGTGGAGCAGAGAATGTTAAAGGGTTGCTTTTTTTTTTCTTACGCCAGCACTGGTATCTGACACTAACTTGTTTGTGCACGCCCTGCCTCATATGCGTTCGTCACGGCTCCCTTGCTTTTTCTACTTGAGCAGTGGCGTCGAAGAGTTGATGCAAACAAACTGGCCCTTTATGCCTACGGATGTTGAGATGCTCAGTAGAAACACAACCACTTGCGCTGAGTTTCTGCAGCCTTTTTCTTTTCTTTTTTCTTAATTCCTGATAAGGCGTCCTGGAGCTCCTGTGGCAGGAGAGACTGAAGGCGGCTTCCGCGAGATAGCTGTGAAACTCGTTACATAAGCAAGAAAGTTGAGCTTTTCGTTTTTCTTCTTAATTATTACTTGTACTAGGATGACTGAAAAAAATGGCGGCCGAAGTTTGCAGCTCTAGAAGCTAAGGGAAAATTGTCAAAGGTATAAGAGCAAAGAAAGCTCCGCTTAAACTGATTCGCACATCCTGGTAATTTCCTCGAATATTTCATTGCTCAGCTATAACCAACTGTACACGAATGCTGGAGTGGCAGAGGTCGCTCTCGCGTCTCTCTGTAGCTTGCCAGCGTTTAATATCAGACAGATTTCTGCCTAACACTGATTGGCGGTCCTCCCATCGACCCCATTAAGGGGAGTCAGTAGTCCTCGTTCGTCTGTACAGGCTTTGCGTCATTTGCGAATTTTCTTGGTACAGGCTCAAGACGCGCACTTGATAACCGTAAGCATGTCAGAGCTGCCTTATTAGTGGCATTTATAGTTCGTGAATCTTGTAATTTCTTTCTTTCCTGCAATATGAACTTAAAAGACGGTTCGCCAGTCGAATAAGGGCTCCTAGAGAAACGAGTTTAGCACGGTTGAACGAAGCGAACTCATTAGGAGCGTAAAAACATCCCAATGATATATGTATTTTTGCTAGTTTTGCTTTAAATTAGCCTTTGATGAAAGCAAATTTTCTATTCTCAGTAACAAAAAATTGATAGGAAAGTGGCAGAAAAACGCGTCTCCCTTGGAAGTTGTCTAAGGGAGGCGTTAGCGTAAAGTTCATGGCACTTTACAGCCTTTCCAAGGACGCTGCTTTCGGGCGGCATTGGCACAGCGTCTTCTTCATTGAACAGCGCTTTGAACAGCCGATGCCTTGGTTCAAACCCAGCACCCAAAAGAACATATGTTTTATATCATATACATTTGTGTATTTCTTTATAGTGATGCTCGCTCTGCGTAACAGAAGGACAGTTTTTCCCTTAGAAATGCTTACGCATTTAAAAGATATATAGTCTCATGCGCAGTCCATTAGCATTTATTGATCGTTGTCATTCAAGGGCACATGCCGCTGCTGACTCAGTGCGCAAGATGTCTCACTTACAATGCTTGGATTACTTTGCTTGAAAAATTAAACCGCATCACTCGAACCTCTTGCTTTTCTGCAGTGCTTTTACCGTTCGCGACGAGCTTTCGTGTAACTTACGATTGTGGTTTTTTTTTTTTTTTTTCGTACGCAGGGCGCTGGCTGCCCCTGTCACTGCTCTCACGGCTGGCTTGGCACCGACGAGGCTACCTGGGCGCCTTGCGCCATCACAAGGCACTGCGTTTAGTGCCCCAGAGCCCGTGTGAACTGCAGGAAGACCGCGCACCTAAGTGAGGAGCACGACAGCATTTGTCTGAACACCCATCGGCAAACGCGCTCACCGTTACAATGAAGATCCGACGAACCAGGCGGTGGCGACGAATGCACCGGCAGCGATACTTCTCACTGATAATCGCCGAGGTGTACACTTGTTTTCTGTTGGGTCTAGATATACGGACCTCATGGAAGCACTTTTGCACGTGAACTCCGCTATTTAAGTGCTACATGCAGGGCACTGGAGCTGTTACTAGCATGAGGTGTTTGCGGTAGGGTCAGTGATGCCGGAAGGGATTCAAACCCAAGCACTGTTGGGTTTGAGATACCTGCGCTACAGGAATTTCACGTAGAAGAGCTACCGACGACTCAACGAGAAAACGATACGTGAACTGCAAAATGTGTGACGTGTGAATGAAGAAACGGTGGAATGGATGGTGACGTTAGTGACGTGAGAGTATGCGTGGAACTTCGTGAGTTGGTGATGTGCGGTTAGCGGGCTGTGTGCGCGTACAGACGCTTGAACTGATTCAACTGGTGCTGCAACTGGACTGATTGTCGCAGAACATCCCACGAATCTCTTGATGCATAAGCACCGGTGCTGCGCTTGCGTGCTGTGTACACCACACGAGAGAGAATATATTAAAGCAGCTATAACAAAACGAACTTCAACGTTGTTTTATTTTTCCACATGTCTCAGACGTGTACGACACTAAAGGACACTAAAGGGACACTAAAGAGAAACAATGAATTGGTTTAGATTGATAAAGTGTGCTCGGAGAACTCTTGTGTAGTTTATTTCACCACCATAGGTTTATTATTAGCTGAGAAAACCAAGTTCAAAAAGTTCAAAGTTTCATTTTTAAATTTCGCGCCGAACTTTGTAATTCATGACGTAAAAGATTTCAAAGAACATTTAACGTATTTTGGCGCCACTGGTTCTACGAAATTTCCAAAAACTCGTTTTATCAAGTCTCTGGCCCCCTCAGAGGACAATGTACTACGATTTAACCGATTAGGAACTACGTAGGCCCAAGCAGGCGCCGTCAAAAATATGTGACGTCACGGCAAATGGTACGGGAATTCTAAGGTGGCGTCGCCACCTGTATTTTCGTTTTGCGCGTTTTCTCGCTTATTAAGCGTCTTCTCGCAGCAAGCGTGGTGTTCTTGGTATCGTGGAAGACCACTTTACTAATGCGAGAAAAATCGTTTTGCTCTTTAGTGTCCCTTTAAAGGGGACCTGCAACACTTTTTCATTATATTCACGAAACGCTGCTGAGCAGTATAGTCAAGGTCCCAAGGAACATGTACGACAAATATAGCGCTGCACGCCGCAGGTAACTTACGATTTCCTCCCGAAGACAGCCAAAAATCGCAGGCTCTTCTCTCGCCAAATTAGTATAAGTAGTCATAGAGACCGACTGTGTAGTAGAAGGGACGTACAGGGATATTGCCCCATTTCATGATTGCAAAAACACCCACAGTAACAGGAAATATTCAAAATGTACAGCGCCTTCTATCGAAAAGCTCATAAGTTCGATTCGCCGTGTTTTGTTGGGCGCGAAAACGAAACCAGTCGCATATCGCAGCCTTTCAGATGCTAGCTATTGGTTATTCATTTTCATTCTGCGTTGACTTCCCAATGCTTCGTGCGCTGTTCAGGCAACGAGGGAGCTCTGAAAACGCCGGGAACAAGGTGGCGACGCGAACTTATTTCATCAACAAGATCGACACTGTGCTTTGGTTTCGGAAATGACCGGCGCGCGAAAGCGCTCTTCAATTGTCTGTGCAGTTTAGTTGCTCGCCTGCAACATATATGCTAGACTTGCAGAAAAATATTGCGATATATGCATTTTAAAACAGACGGCCGAGGTTGCACACGCGCTAGACAGCATGTTTGATCAACGTTAGCTTGTCGGTGTTGCAGATCGACGAATGCAATGATTTATGTATGTAAACGTATGTAAGTAGTGCCACAGATGTTGCTACGCGCATCCGCGGTAAATCAGTGCCACCACACGATACTCAATCGGCGCAAAGATCCCCGTATTGCCGTCTTGAATTGGGCTGGTGGTACATCAGTGCCACAATGCTTCACAGATTCAAAACATTTTAGCGGCAAAAGATTTGCGAGGCCATCGATGAACACTTGGAAAGGCTTGCAGGCCTCTTGAAGAATGACATTGTCAAAAAAGCACGCTCTGCACATCGACTTGACGAGAACATATTTGATGCAGCCCTCTATCGACTGGCAACAAAAATACTGTCGGTCGCAAAATTACATTGATTGTTGTCATCCGGCTCTTGTTTCCATAAGTCAGCTTAGACACGTACTGCAAAAAAAAATCTTCTATGTGAACCTCTTCACGGAAATCAAAAGGTAAGTGCATCAGCATGAGAATGACACGTGACATCCCTGGAGGAGAAAAATCGACTATGTGAGTGGTCGCACGGTCACGGTGAGGTCGAATCGGAAGTGAGTGAGTGAGTGAGTGAGTGAGTGAGTGAGTGAGTGAGTGAGTGAGTGAGTGAGTGAGTGAGTGAGTGAGTGAGTGAGTGAGTGAGTGAGTGAGTGAGTGAGTGAGTGAGTGAGTGAGTGTGCTAGCAGTAGTAACGAAGGACAGGTGAGATTTTGCTTTATTTCACGACATGAGTTCATCGAAGTGAAATTAACTAAATGGTGAGCAGAACGGTTTTCTACATTGTTTTAATACATTATTCAAATGAAAACCAGTGTAGAGACTCAGTTTCCATGGGATGTCGGCAGCCGCACTCATTCTTTCTCACAGCCCTTGAGACAGAAAAAGTTGGTTATCTAACAAAGTGAAATCTGTAGAGTTTACATATCAAATCATGATTTCTATATATGTGAAGCACGTAGTACAGTGCGGCACACCGGGTTCATTTCTACGACCTGAAGGAGTTCCTTATCCTGCACCTAAATGTGGTACACGGCGTTTTACTTTTTTTGTTTCATTTTTCCCTCCATAAACACACGCTCGCCAACGTCGCGCATATAATTCGCGCCTTCGTGCTACCATAGAAAACTATGCGACCATAGCGGTTCAAATATAATACACGATAACATTATGATCCAACGGAGCGAGCGTTGCTGTAATATGCAACACTATCTAAACATGACAACTGCAACACGTGCTTTTTGTTTCAAGTATTGTGCGTGGCTAATTTGTTCCTGCCAGCCGAGAATATTCGCGCACATTACCGCTCTCCTAATAGGGGGTCAGGTGGCCGGGCAGAACTTCAAGAAGTGGAAGGAACCACTAAGGAAATTCGTGTAACATATATGATACCTTAGTACGTCGGGAAACATATCAACGAGACACTTAAAGGGGCCCTGATATACTTTTTCAGCATGGTCAGAAAACGCTGCCAATCGGTAGTCGAGGCTCCCGAGAACACGCGAGCCAACCATTATAGCGCAGCACGCGGCCTGTGATTTAAAATAAATTCGCAAATTCAACTAAAAAGCGCTTCCTCATCTCTGGAAAAAAAAATGGTGCTTATGGCGTCACTGACACAAGTTGCACGCCATTGGCTGATTTGAAGATGGCGCGCTCGATAGTTAGTGCGGTCGCCACTCGTCCGCGTGCGCGCGAGCGATCGCACTGGAAGTACGCTAAGCGCTGAAGAAAAAAAAAAAGAAAATGTGCTCAAGGACAGGAAGCGCGCATGACGTACCTCCTTTCTCCTTGCCATCCCATCTGCTTAGCTTCCAGCGCTTTCGTCGGGGCGAGAGAAGAGAGAAGGCAATTACAGCGTGCGACAAATCTTTGTAACTCCGATCGCACTGGACTGATTCAAAAAATTTTTGCGGCGTTCGATTCGTGAGGCAATAAGTTCCTTTACTGAAGTCATTCCATGGATACTTGAAGAAGTGTTGCAGGGCCCCTTTAAGGCTTTCTTCTTGAAGCAAAACAAAAACTTGCCGTTTCGCTTGCTTGATGTACACGAAAATTTGTATTACCTGACGCGACAGCATGACAAACATAAATGACGAGTTTTAACATGACAATCATGGCATGCATTTCATATGCAGCATGATTTACATGCGACGCTCACGGCGCGCTCGCGGCGGTTTCGCAAGCTTGATATACACCACCATTGTCATTGCGTGACGCGACTGTACGACGAACATAAATGATAGGTCCTATAACATGCGAATCATCATATTCATGTCATGTACAGCATGATTTACACGACACTGTCATGTTGCCCTTCCTACGGTTTTGTTTAGTGGATATATACAAAATTGGTATGGCATGACATGAGTGCGTGACGAAGATAATTGACAGGTCATGCATTGTGTATACCAGAATATACGTTTCATAAGCATGGTATCTACGAGACTGTACATGCATGCATTCATGCATGACAAGCCAAGGTGACAAGCATGCGATATATAGTCCACTAGATGTCATGACATGAATGACTTAGTTTGCCTCAAAGACACACAAGGTGATATATGCAGCTCTTTGCTGGCTGCTTCACATTACAACGATTTCCACAGTGCGTGGGATCTGCCGGATTTTTTTATCCTTGTTCTTGCCCGTTTCTTTAGATCTTGAAACAATGACACGGGCTTTATTTTGGTAACGAACAGACATATGTGGAAGCAATGAAGAAATGAAGTATTGATCACAGGTCGCAACTTGGCAGCGGCATAAGCCAAAACGAATGATAATCAGTTCGTTCAGTCAGTCATCCACGGAAACCTATGATTAAACAAAACGAATGTTCACGCACTAAAACTAATCGCACATACCACGCAATTTGTAAGCCATGTGAAGCATTATTCAGGGCTCTCGAGCCAGGGGCGGATCCAGGTGCCAACTTTGGGGGGGGGGGGCGATTCCTTCATCTGACCGGGGGGGGGGGGGGGTAGGGTAGGGATGAGGAGAGACAGGCACTGCAGGCAGGCGGGGGGGAGGGCTGACACATGCTTTGGGGGGGGCGATCGCCCCTACCGCCCCCCCTCTGGATCCGCCACTGTCTCGAGCGTCTTTTAGAGATATGCTCTAAATGACGCTCGAGAGCCAAATATATTTGAAAGCGTTACTATAGAAGGTGGGCGATTTGTATATGACTCGAGCGTTGCGTGTGATGACACCAACCATATATACCTATATGGGTCATTCCATGCCAAGTGTCCCAGACGTGGCGCTCGCACATCACAGATTTTGCTGATAAAATTTGTGCCTTTTTCCTGTGCCACATAGAGTAATGTGGCAAAATATTTTTCCTCGAAAAAAATTTTTACGATCACGGCGCCCCCTCGAAATTCGCTTGTATTTGTTGAACTGTGCCTAATATAAAAACGTGTATAAAATCTATTTTTGTGCGTTCAGCTTCGAAACCACGCTTGCGCCATTGCAGAGGTTCTGTTTAGTTGACGTATTCATTAATTCCGAAATTTTTGTATTTCACTACCAGCTGCGTATCTTCAAAAACTACGAAAATCTTCAATGTTCGTGATTTTTTCTTGAGCTATCTAGAACTTTCCCTACCCAATCTTAATAATAGTATGAATTTAAGGAAAGTTTATTTTAGTACAAAAATATCTGGGGTTAAACAGACTTCAAATCTTCCCGAAAAAAATTGTGAAAATAGAGAAAATGTGCGATTTGTCGCATGTTTGAACCTATTTTTCATATTAATGCGGTCCAAGTAAAAATCCTCGTCATGGGGCGTTTGATAGAAGACTTCATCATTAAGTAATGAAGAAAGTCTAATGAAATCATTTTTTGTTTTAAGGAAGAAAATAATTTTTGAATATGGCGCTTCGAACGCGCATTGCATTTCATTTTGTTGCCACTTCACCGCAATGCACGTGGCCGCCCTTACAGCTGGCGCTCGTCACAGGCAGCGGCAAGATGCGAGATGTATGTCAGCGGCTCGTGAGTGGTCGAAAGCCTTGTCGCGTTGACGTCAGGGCGACGAGTAATGAATTCGCGTTACAATGTGAGCTTACTTGGCGGGCCCAATGGGAAGTATGGATCCCGAGAGCAGCCTATGGCGTCGTTGGCACAATGCGCTTGAGGGCCGTCGGCACAACTAGCATACACATACTGAAAGAAATAATGCACATTGTATACACTTGTTTCTCTGGGTATATATATATATATATATATATATATATATATATATATACCCAGAGAAACAAGTATATATATATATATATATATATATATATATATATAGTGAGAGAGAGAGAGAGAGAGACGGCGACGATCGTCATTTGTATACTCTGACGGAAAAACGTCGAGGTGTGTTTTTCTACCTCGACAACTCGTGAAGGCGGGGCAATGTGAAACAGCGTATACTTATTGCTAGCTAATACTAAGAACTAAGAGATGTGCGTCACTGTAATTTCTTCTACGGTGTTCCTTCTTGGGTGGAAAATGATCGACAGGTGGGCTAGTTGGTAATTCATAGTCGTTCAGCGAACTGAGAGCTCGGGATCAGACAACTGACGAGGAAGGACCACACATCACGAGCGCTCCTGAAGCGTTGTGCGGTATATGCGTGAGCACAGGTCTAGATTACCCTCTTATTGGGGCGCGCACGCCTTCACGTTTTTATCCTCAAATAACGACGCTTTGAATGAGGGAATATTGAGTACCAGTGTTTATTATGTGCTAGTTGATGCCATACTTACGCGGGATTTGCCATACGCTGTGTCCAGGTGTACGTTAACTATACGTCAGCTACCACAAAGGTTTTATCATGATCATGGACGTTAGTCGTCCAGATGGAGATGTGCCACCGGGCGTCAACGTGGGTGCATCCACGTGAAACGGTCGTACAACGGCCAAACACCAACAGGCGTTCTGCAAGCTCTCATATAACAATGCACAATAAACAATCAACTGCTTTTTGTGAAGACAAGGTTCACATTCCTGTTATACCGATTCCTGTGAAGGAGGGTTCAACAATGTTTTTTGCATCACTCGGTGTTGACGCCGCCGACAATTTCCGCATTTCATGAGGCATCTAAGGCTTTCGCCTTACTAAAGCATGAGCACGCTTCGAGAAATGTGGCTCCTTGCTTCGTAACCTTCTTAACCCTGCTCCAGGGAGCGTCCGGCCACACAGAAGTGATTTCGGGAACGCAATATTCAAGGCGGACACACAGACATCGTTAATGGTGCATCCATCGTGGATCGTTTTGTAGAAATGTTACCGTCATTGGCATGGCACTGACACTTATTTATCACTTGCGCAAACATAGAAGTAATCTTCGAAAACGTTGATTGTCGCAAAGCGTACCATACATACACTCTTATTCAAGTCCCGTATAACGTCCGGCACATAAGCGGCCCATTTTTATTCCACCACAAGGTACTCCATATAAGCGGCCCTTCACTCGCCTTTAAGCGTGACAATTTCTGCGGTGACGGGCTGGGCCCGCTATATGCGGCCGCGAGCGGACGCAACGCTTATATGGAGCCCGGTGTTTATTGACGCGAAAATTTCTCGAGCGGACGCAACGCTTATGCAGGCCCCGTTGTTTTATGCGGGAAATTGAGATCGGCGCCGCGGCGAGAAGCGAGAGAGCGCCGAGCGAGCGTGCTCAAGGCTCGAAGTCCACGTTGACGTCGTGTAGTGTTTCCTGTGTTGGCGCCGGATGCGACCGGTGAACTCGAGATACAGCCAATAGAGCCAGCGCCTCCCTGACCTTGGCAATCGTATCTGATTTCGTGCGAAGCACGTGCGTTGGAAACGCAGCGGCCGTGCCGAGTTACGCCAGTCGCCTCCGCTGCCTCGTTCGCCTCTCGCACCGTTTCAAAGACGATAGTCTTTCTTGGGGAACTTAAACGCAGAAATTTTGGTCTGTCTTTCTGTCTGTCTGTTTGTCGGCACGTCCCTCGATTCAGCCACTCGGCCAAAGTTGAACCACTTGCACAAGGGCCAGCCATCGTGAACGGCTCATAAGGTTCATACTTGTCTACATGGTTGATCAAAAAGCAAACATTACGCATATCTGAGGCGCAGCATCACTAGGTAAGTATTAGGTGGTGTGTTCCTTTAATAGAAAATACATAGATACGTAATTCTAGAGACCCTAGTTTCTTAAGCTGCGCTGAAAATGCGACTGCGCCGAAACTTGGCTTCCTCCGTGGCCTCTGCGCGAGCTCATTGTTGTGTTTCGGTTTCAGTTCAGTATTGCACTGTTCGAGTTACTGTATAAGCTACCTTTAGGTAGCAGAGTTGCGCATCTGTTTTCCAAACGCCGCTAGCAACCATGCATTGCGGAGAAGCTGATGCTCGGGCCAATTTTTGTATTTCTCGACGCCGCCGCGGCAGCGAACTGAATTAACACTTGTCATCGTCAGCCAATGTTTATCGCCGGTCACCGACACGCCTGACATGTTAATCGGCGACACGGTAGGCATGTCGCCTGCAAAAACGAAGTGCGGCTTCACCGCATGGCTGTGGTTGCTAGCCGGACCTATGCGCAACTCTGCTACCTAAAGGTAGCATATACAGTAACTCTATGTACGAGTGCCATGGGGCGCCGCTCTGGGATTCCTGCTTTACCCAGGCGACGTGAATATAAAAGAGTGTGTGGAGAGTACTCGTTGAGTGCGGACGTTTCTTCGTCTTCGCCGCTTCGCGCCAATCCGCGTGTCCGGGCTGGCTGGCGTCCCCGCCGGTCTTGGCTGCTGCTGCGCCGGGACTACCAGCCCGCAACAGAGCATTCACGTTTCCCGACGTATTGCCAGATGGCGTTCATATCTCACGCAGCGCCTCTTCTATCGTCTTTACACGACATTTGCAGCGAAGCACGCGGATACGCGGCCAATTTTTGTTTAAAGTATACAAGTTCGTATTGCAGACGTGCCTTTGTTTACTCGTGAATACGAAAAATTATCACGCAAACAACGCCCGCGACGTCTACAAACTCAACGTGCGAAGGAAGTTTTCAGCTTTGATCGCGTTCTCTCCCTGCTCACGCTGCTGACTTATCCCCCCTACAGTTCTCTCTCCCATGCGCGTCGAGCGGTGTCCGTCTCTTTTGCGCCCGCTGCTTGATTGGTCTCTCTGTTTTCGTTGAGAATTCGGTCCCGCGATCCTCTTGGCGTGCTTCAACGTTTCGGCAGTGCCGATCAGGCCCTGCTGCGTGGGATGTACACCTCGACCGACGTCAAAGGCATTCAGAGAGGAGCGTGCAGTTATGATGGCACGTGTGAGTGCAAAGTGTGTCAGTGTGATGTGAGTGTGAGTGCATCAGATTGCTCGCGTACAGCCGCCAGCCAGGGGAACCAGGCGTGCCACATCAAGTTGCCTGGTGCTCCTACTGCGGGCACTGCCCCGTGAACCATGCACGACCGGGTGAGTTTATTTCGATGCTCCCAATCTTGTGTTGTGCTGTTAGAAACAAAGCACCGCTCCTAACGAGTCTCTATAGATCTGTGAAAGGCGCATCGGAAGAGCCTCTTGCTCGGACCTTTTCTTAGAAATGCATGAAGGTCGCAAACTGTCAGAAAGCGAAACACTGTTGCTCACTATTATGTGGTTCGCGAATCAGCGATATCAAGCAGCATCTGCAGTTGTGCACCTGAAGCGGATCTATCTCTCATATATTGCTCAAAAACGGAATCAGTATTTACTTGCATGACTATCGTAAAACGTTCGTAAACAA
This sequence comes from Rhipicephalus sanguineus, assembly GCF_013339695.2. Taxonomy (NCBI): domain Eukaryota; kingdom Metazoa; phylum Arthropoda; class Arachnida; order Ixodida; family Ixodidae; genus Rhipicephalus; species Rhipicephalus sanguineus. The sequence goes on along the minus strand of NC_051180.1, from coordinate 167,323,113 downwards.
TGTAACTATTTATCTGCGTTTAGGTACTGCAACAGATATAACTTAGATGTTTGTTTCTGGTGGAAAGTTGATAAACTACAATTAAATCTATAGCTAGCTCATTCCATTGAAGAATTTTCTTTCGCACGACAATTTTGTCATAATTATGCAGCAATTTTCGGCGCAGCATATGAAATTAAAAAAAAAAGCTATTCTATGTCTGACCAGACGACAAATACATATGTTTGTCAAGACCACGTTGAAAGGAGATATTCAGGGTAGTTTTACGCCCAATTATGCTGTATGCAAACACAAAATACTTTTGAATACAAGATTGTTTTTCTGCAAAAGAGCTTTAATTTCAATGAAAGAAAGACAATATTCAATAAGCAGGTGGTTGCACCACTCTCAGACGTGTGCATTGACAGCTGAAAGGACCTGCAAAGTTGTGATATTAGTCTATATACAACAGCACCATCTACTGCATCCATCTGTGTACACAAAGTGGGCCCTTTGAGTCTGCTAAAGTACTCTGACATTGACTTTGAATGTAATTTGTATCATTCACTCAACGAAAGATTATATGTCAAATTTCAGTATTAGAACATCCATGTAGATTGAAGTTTGTTTCCTTGGTGCTGCAAAGAATATTGATACTAGCCTATGTCTAGTCACCTTACATGCGTAGCCACCTTACATGACTGGGAACCGCTGTGTATCCTAGTGGTGACATGGCCTTTAGTTTTTTCAGTGTGGACTCTGCCGCTACGTCCACCTTGTTTATAGCAGAGTTCCTTTTCTGCCGTTGAATAGGGTCCAGTCAATTCCTTTGTTTAAAATAGTTTAAGATAGTTCAAGTACATCTGTATGCACAAAGGCGTACACACATAAGCAATCATGTAAGTCAATGTAGGCAATCCATTCGGGCCTTTTTGATTGTCCTGTGGTTCTTCCATTTCCCAACAGAAACAGAAACCAGGTATTTCCGGGTTTGCCCTGTGAGCGTGACACTACAGCACTCCAGTTTAGTGCAAAAGGACATGCCCAACACACATGCCATCTGTCACCACCTGTGATATGTCATCACTGAGAGGTGTCTTCAGCCTACTATTGAAGCAAGCCAAGGCTCTGCTTTCCATAACTTATGGTCTCAGTACACTCATTTGGCTGTTGTTTTTACCCATTTTAATGGAACAGATATATGATATGAACATTGCGTGCGAAACACAAAGAAACGCTTGCTTATACACTTGTGAGATCTGACATTGTACCTGTGGCTGCTTTGAATGCATTAGCAAAATTTCAAGCAGTGGCACCTATAGCTGTCTATCGGGGTTGCTGAAACTGCTTTATTTACTGTGGCATAAACCACGCCCTTAAAAATCTCAATTTATGCACGGTTTTGCATATAAAGCTTGCAATATTTTAGTGCTGGCATTCATTCATTCACTACCTCTGAATTGTTAGCTTTTTGTATAAAGATGTGCTGTGCAGAACATAAAACATATATTAGTTTTTATTACTTTTTTCCAGTATCTTGCAGATGTCCATGAATTGCCAGGGCCCATGATTGTTTGGAGCTCGGCAACAAAGCTTATTTTTTGTGCTGAGGACGAGCGTGTTACCCTGAAAGATGACTGCACGCTTGAGAAGGCACTTTTCTTGTGTTTGACCGTACATTACATAAAGGATGTTACCTACCCGTCTGCTTTCGCCCAAACGTTGGGACTAATTCAAAGTTTGCTCCACAAGGAAGAGAGTTTTCCACGTTGCTGGGCAAGCAGTAAACTGCTGAAGATTCTCGACAAGCTCAAGGACAACGCGTAACTTATGTTCTTTTTTGTGCAGTTTTATTTCGTTTGTGTGTTTTTCGTTACATTGTTAGGCTGGGTAGATAAGGCTGCTGGCTAGCTCAATTTTCACAAACTTTAGAGACACTTAAGTTCGTTTTATGTCTATGCACTTTTCAATGCTCTTTCTCTTGAGGATACCTGAGTAGCAGGTACACTAGCAGTGGAATCTGTGGCAGACATCATGTGCAATAATAACTGTATGTGTGTGTGTGTTCATATATCCATATTCATTGTTCATTTTGTAGTTTTCCTCGAAGTATAACATACACAGTCATCATATTATTTCTGATGCATGTACTATGAAAAGTCCTATTTATTAGGGCATTATATTAGCATATCACTTGTCGTTTATGCACAGCTGATACCCATGCTTTGAAGTTTTATTTGCAACTACCTACAGAAAAGCTGCGTCCTCAAACTTCAGGCCTACTAATATAGAGGGTATCTAGTTTAGTCATACATTTGTGATAAATCATAGTACCTACGTGCACTACACAGCTCATGATATAGAACAGAATTTTTTTCACTGTGTATCCCTATTGAAAATCGTGGGTTGGTGGATGCTGGAAATCTTGGTGGACATGGTGGAAACAATAGTGGAGAAGGTGGAAAGAATAGTGGATGTGGTGGAAGCTGTGGTGGTCATAATGGCTGATGATGGCGAGAGTGGAAAAAATGGTGGCAGATGGTGGTGGTGGTGGCGAGCTTCTTTTGGTGTTACGTGGAAAATGCTGGCTGATGGCGGCGAGCAAAACATGTTTGGTGGATGACTTGGTGAACAAGCTGGATGACGGTGGCAGGATGGAAGCGTGGTGGATGACGGTGGCATGATGGAAGTGAACGTGACATTATGAGAAGTCGCTGTCAGTTCTAATGTTTTCCTCTGGAATGTGCAGAAATATATGCAGTTCAAAGAAACCAACACCGATCATTAAGCTTTCCAGCACTATTTTTTTTTCATGCGGCGCCTATAACCGCCACAGGTTTTCTTGAGCACAGCAGCCGTGAATGTTTACATTTTACGCGCGTACTTATCAGGTTTACATCCGCGATGTGCTGCTGCATATTGATGTTTACAAGTCTAGAAGTATCGGTGTGAACGGCGACAGTAATTGTGTTACATCGCCGCGAATTTGCCGAGAAGTAAATGAGTCCTTCCAGCGGGGAGACCAGAAAACAGCCTCCGCTTGATACCGTCACGCTTTAAACGCAACTCTGGCAATTCTTGCACACTCACTTACCTCAGCGGCACTTTAAGGTAATAGTGAAAATGCATGCAAAGCTAAAAGGCACAAACTTTTACCTTCGGCCTGCGTCGAGATAAGCCCCACCAAGTATGACTACCACCATCATATTCTACCACCATGATTGCCACAAAAGGTTAGGCATAGCGTAGCGACCGAGTCCGTCTACGTGTTATCGGCGCTTCTGGTTTCAGTATACACGATTCCGGTGAGTACGAATGACTTTACAGCACACCTGTGACATCGGCTGACCTAATTGAAGCATTTTTTTCTCGTGTACGGTGTCCGCACAAGAAGCGATGAGCATAGATGCGACGCGCTTCCAGCAAACACCTCCGGTCACCAACCGCCGCCGGTAGCACTCGCCGGCGCTTCTCTGACACGTATGCGAGAACATAGAGGTGTCAATTCGTACGCCTTACTGAACCAATATGATGGCATATTTTTCCCGCGCACTGCACTTGTTTTGGCCCAGCTGTTATGCAGTTGTAGCTAATGATACAGCGTCAGATCAGTGCGCTGGAACGGCTGCGCTGTACGTTGCGCGAAAAAAAAAAACATCACAATACTCAATCAATTGTACGCGCGTATTTATCGAATGAGATTAGAGTCGACAGAAAGCCTCTGCACATGTCGCACTATGGAAAAAGCGAGAAACGGCTATTAAAACTTCGCAGTAACACCCGGTTGACTATACTCGCGTTCCTCGCTCCACTTGACATATTTCTGTGGAGTTACGTTGTGAATTCTAAAAGAAAGTTAGCGCTGTTGCCATTATCGACGTTCCATTCGTTACCGGCAGCAGTTTGTTTGCGTTTAATAACTACGCAAATTTTAGTAGGATGTGAAGATCGCGTCTGTCTCCAGTATGAGACATACAAAGCTGAAGCCAAACGGTGTATTAGTATGTTGACTAGTCATTTTGCAAGTCGTCAAGCAAGTGTCAGCGTGGCGTAGTGGTAAAGTACTTGGCTCGGGATCCGCAGGTCGGACGTTCGATTCCCGGTGGCGGAAGTTTTGTTTTCTGCATACGTTTTTTTTTTTGTACTAGTGCTTTTTACATCGCCTGCTATACAATTATTTATGTGTGACGGCTAGGCACGATGGTGCCGACGCTGTAGAGCCGTTTTACGCTCCGTCGTCTCCAGCATCCATCATACGCCAGCATCCAGCATACACCACGTGCCACCATCTTCCAGCACCATAATCCACCATAATGGTGGATGGTGGAATCCACCATTCCTCATGGTGGAGAAATTTTCAATAAGGATTCTACTCATATATTGCAAATTAAGTGCCAGAAACAGGCAGGAAGCACACCTCAAGCCCTTCGTCTGTTTCCAAGGCTACATACATGACGTCAATCAAGGCCCACTTACTTTCAATACTTCTTTGTTACTCTAGTCAATTCTGTGTTATCTTATTGTGTTTATGCAAAGTTATCATAATTGAAGGCATTTAGGTAGCTCCTTCCATTTATGTGGTGCAATTTTCTATGTATGTATTGACCTGCACACTGCAAGAAAGTAGAGTTTTTTCTACGTATAGGCGTGCTGAAACTCAAGCTATGTGATTATCAATTCTAGTCAGATGAGAAGGCCTGAAACCCCTAAAGCATAGAAAAACAACAATCGTTTTGTTCAATTATTTGATCACCTTTTTCGCAGTTGTTTTTTTTACCTTGTTTCTGTAAAAGTGTAAGATTCACTTATTAGTTTACAAACGCTGTATTGGTGTATATATTGTTGCTCAGTTTTGTTTGTAATTGAAAATAAAATATGTAAAACTACAAAAGTGTGCACTGTGTGTTCAGGCTTACTGACTGTGCAAATAGAGGTAAGTCATGCTGTTTGGAAAAAAAACTATATAGCTGTTACTGTCTAGAGAAGGACACAGGTGACTTGTGAGATCACAGGGCCAGTGATAAGATGCATGATTAAAGCATTGCAGAATGCATCAATCCATGCATGCGGATGATGGTACCGAGAGTCGCATAGCAATTGTGGTCATTACTGATGGAGAAACTGGTTAGGAATTTCGACTGAAGAGTTTCGAATGCATAAACTATATATGTCAGAATGATACATCCATTATAATGCTGCATTACTGAACTTGTAAGACTGTTCATACAGAAAATCTTTATTGATAACCTGATAACCGATAGGCCACTGACTGCTTTTGGGACACAACTGCAAGGAAAGTGCACACATTCAAGGCCGAATTGCTAAGTAGCTTGCTAGAAAATAACAAGTGGACTGGCCCCTTATTTGTTTTGAAAGCATAAGTTCATGAGATTCAGTTAGCTTAATCTGATCCAATAACAGCTTTGAAAACCACTTCAGAGAAAGTACTGCCGAGATCCTTTAGGGGGCCATTATGTTCACAGGTGCTGAAGTGGAATACGTGGAGGTTGAGAATTGAGCAATAAGGAATATGGCATATATTTTAGGGTGATTTTATTATTACATTGATTATTTAGCTGACACAATGCCCTATTACTCCAACAATTGAGCATATAGGTGAAGAACCCTTACGATGCATCCTGTTGTATATGTATTGACGCGTGTGCTCTGCAGGCGAGAAAGACAATGGGGACATCAGTGAACATCAACGTCTAGTGGGTCTTCGGGATTTTGCCGAAGACATCATGTTTGTCATTCATGGTGAATGGGCAGTGCAGCCACACACGGACATAGGAAAGAAGGTACACAACACAATGCTGTGTTTCGTGTACCTTTGCTCTGTCCGTGTATGGTTGTGCTGCCGATTCATCATGAAGGACAACCAACTAGCCCAAGTTTCAGTCTTGTTAGACATGTTTGTGCCTGCTATTTTTTTTGTGTCAACAAGCTGTCCTCCTACTCTTGTAGAACTTCTCACTGTCTTGTGTTTGCGTTGTACTGTGACAATATTCTCTATTTTTTCTCTCATGGCTTTGCATCTCATTGTTCTGCTCAGTGTGCAGCTGCGCAGCAGCATAAGATGTTCCTTCATTCAATTATTGCACTAAATACTGGCATGGGTACTCGAAGAAATGGCACAAAATGTAGCAACAATTAGCGGTGCGAGATGAAACACCTCAATGCCACAGTTCTACAGTAATGGGTGAAGGGAAGGGCTTGGAGCACAGAATGGAAATAAGGGACCCATGCATACATAATTAAGTACCAGTCCGGCACAGTGATGGATTTGGACTCAATGCCTGACTAACTTATTGTAAAGAAATGTCTCAACACTGCAAGGAAAAGGCCATCTTTTGAAATGGTGCCAGAAAAAGAACAAATACAATTCAGGTCTCAACATTTAGTGAAGGACAAATCTAGTACAATATGCGAATACCCTTTATGTCTGACAGATGTTGTGCCGTGGTAAGTGCCATGGAAGGGGGCTGCATGTAAAGGATAATATAGAATTGATCGCTGGGCAAGTTGGTAATCCACGACTACAAAGAACTGCGCGAAATAAACTGGTACAAGGAAGACGCTTGTCCATGCGTCTCCTTGTGTCAGTTTATTTCGTGCATTTCTTCGTATCAAAGAATAACAGCTGCACATTAGACATGTGTATGTCTGCATGCTTTTGTGAGCCACCGCTATATGAGCTGCTAAATCTGAAAAAAAGCAGCAACACTTGCGCTTGAACTACCACAGAATGTTTTTGTGTAGACCTAGTGTTGGTACTGGCAATAAATCTTGAATTCTCAAACACAGTTTGTATTAGCTGCTGTACTAGCCAAAGCTAAGGATGTTGCATGACAGTTGATATTTAAATAAAAGTGCACGCAAAGCTACATGGTATGGAACAGGGGCTTAGCTTTTTTCGGGTGACGGGGGGGTTCAACCCCCCCCCCCCCCAGAAAAATTTTTAATTTTGCTCGCGTATATATACACGCACGCATCCAAACACATGCACGAACATACATAAAGTATGGTTGAACCCTCCTCCCCCCGAAAAAAATTTCTGGCTACGCCCCTGTTATGGAACATAAGGGAGGTTGACTGGGACACGTAAAGCTCAACATTTATGGGTGTGCTATTTGTGTGAAAGCGTGCTTTTTATTTGCAGCTGTTACTTGCAATTATGACACGTATTGAGTATAAGAATTGTTCCTATATATGTACTATTTAGTATTATACGTTTACATGTCGCGCCCGTGATCCGAATCACGCAGGATGCTACTGACTACACATTTTTAAGACAGGCGATTATTTATTCCTAGAAGTCAAGATTACTGCCCGAGTTTAGCCACTTTTAGCATTTTGCTAGTTTATACATTATTAAAGCTTCGTTAAGCTCAAAGCATACTCGACTGGATCACGTGGTGTGAAGTAATACTGGCCCTTGTCGCTCCGATCACGTCTCGTAGCCAAGGAAAGAATCACTTTCACTTGTCGACAACGGGTGGAATACGAAAACAACCTTCAACCTGCCATGTTTCCCAACACAGGGCCTCCACCAGATCGCTCTTCGGCGCTGATATGCGGTCAACTGAGACATGTTGTAGAGCTTAACGTTCATGAACCTTCAAGGTGCAAAACAAGTGCATATTTAATTTGGGGTTGTTATTTAGATGTAACAGCACCCATTAATATTAGAATGTTTCAAGTTAATCTTTGCATTATTCAGTATAATTGTTCACACGATCCTTCTGAATCCTTCAGGCCACTTCTGACTTTTGAAGAAATAGCATGGTTTTATCCTTGAAAGCTGGATCATATTGTGACTTCATTCGATTTCAAGCATTGCTAGCTTCTTTTGATGCGACGCTTGGCAGGAAACATATGTTCTAACGGGTGATGCAAGCGATTTCATGCGTGGTCTTTCCGCGCCAGTCATGCACTATACGTTTCATCGTTTGTGGAAGCCAAGGGAAGCATCACTTCCAACTGTCAACAACGAACGAACCACGAGAACGAACAACCTCAGACCCGCCGTCCTACCCAGCATGACAATTCCACGGCATTGCTCGTCCGCGCCGTCAGCCTCGAGCTCGGGAGACTGCATTCTTTTTCTGCGAAGGCTCGTTGTTCTTTCGACTCAACAACAACGTTTCTTCATCGTCTATAGAAATGAGCGCGCCCGTTCTGAAAGCTGGTCCGTCGCCTCGTACGCGCTGCACTACACCAAACCCATCAGTTGCGCGAATAAGCGATTATGTGTTTTAATCCGATTTCCTGAGATGAACCTTTGCACAATACTGTCCGTATAAACGCACCGACATCAACGCGATGCTCGCGAAGGACGTGGGAGACTGCTTCGCCGAGTGGAGATGAGATCAGCTGACTTCCACCGCCTGTACTGCGTCAAACATCGCAGAATACTTTTCTTTGGCGGCTGGTTGCACGTCAGGGCACGTTTGGCTGCTGTATGATGCCGGCAAATGGAAATGCACTCGGAAACGCCTCGTTCATGGTTCACCTCTGTCTCCGTGCGGGATGCGCAAGCCGTCGGACGAGAAACATAATTCCACACACAAACTGACTGTGACTGCCCGCGAGGGTTCGCTTAAGGTCGTGTACACGTATACACGCGCATATATACGCGAACGATGCATCTCACATATGCAAAATTATAGCGTTGTAACCCATCATAAAATCGTCCAAGATAACGTGAAATGCATATACAAAGCCGCGTAAGTTCACCCAGATCGTGTGGTGCGGTGGCGTAGTGGTTACAGTGTGTGCTTTTCACGCGGTTGGCCTGGGTTCAAATCCCCGTGGTGGAGTGTGTGTGTTGATACATGGTTTATGACTCTGTGCAGTGTTCTTGCGATGTGTAAATGCATATTCATGAGTTGGAAGGCTGAAAAGAACAAAAGAAGAGGAACACTGCACGATCAAACAAAATGTAGAAGAATTTCTTTTTTTTATATAAAATTTGGAAAAGTACCACATATATTTCGATCGCATATTGAGCCGTATATAAGCCGGACAGATTTGCCTGAAATACCACTTAACCAAATCGACGGTATGGGTTATTTAAGCGGTCACTTTTAAACGGCCTTCTGGCAACGAGATGGCCTCGGATATGGAAGAGCCGCATAAACTTAGGCCGCATAAGAAAGAGCCGCTTAGCCAGAGGCCGCATGAAGAAGGGCCGCATAAGAGAGCCGTATAAGTAGGCCGTTTAGAGAGCCATTTATAAGCGTCGAAAATTTGACCTACTTTCCGCCTTATAAGCGTTGTTTTAAGCGGCCGTTTGCTAAGAGTGTAGTATAGCATCGGTGCAAAAGGAACGAACCTGAAGGAATTGATACTTCAGAAAGGCTACTACAAATTGTTATTAATTTTTAAATAATTCACCAATACAGTGAGTTGTTAAATGCGTGACTTGAAAGCTAATCGCGTTAGCATTGGCAGCCATCCTCACAAAGGTTCTGCGCGAACATTGAAAAGTCGTTTACATCCGCCGTTCTTAGAGGTTGGTGAATTCAATGACGCGATACGAGCAAGAAGGTGACGCAATCGGCCCAGCTTGTTCACAGACTACCGGCTCTCTGGTGGGGCCAGCGCGGATCTTTCAGCTGCTTCCGGAAAGGAAGAAGGCGTGTCCGGAACGCCCCCCTTCAATCAATGCTCTCGTCACAGGTGCAGTTCTGCGCCAGCCCCCAGACGCGGTTGCGGACTCTTGCGTTTCTTGCCACTGGCATACCGGAGCTGCGCACCATGAGATCGATGGCAGCGACGCCTCACAGAGGCGACACTTGTTCGACGTGTTGCTGCCTGTGCAGCTTCAGGATTCTGTTACGGCTCGTACGTTCTACCTTGTAGTGTATGCTACAAGTTATCACTTTCGCCCTCATAGCACGTTTTTCAGAAAATCTGCTACTGCCGCTAAAGGGGTACTTATATATTTTTTTTCGACTATTCATTTTCAGCGTTAATTGACTGTGTAGAACCTAAAAATCATATAAAATATTCTACCAAGCTCTGGATATTCCGGAAGGACTTAACAGCTTTTCTACAGCCAGTTTCGCCCCACCATGGTAGCTTCGCACGTAAGGTGTCGCACTGCTAAGGTCGAGGGCATGCATTCTATTGACGGCCACGGCGGCCGCATTTCGATGGAGGTGAAATGCAAAGAATACCCATGTGCTTAGATCTAGGTGCACGTTAAGGAACCCCACGCGGACGAAATTATTCCGAAGTTCTCCTCTATATACGGCGTGCCTATAATAATCATATCGTGGTGTTTTGCACGTGGAACCCCAGCAATTATTAATACAGCCAGCTTCGCTTTCGTTTTGGGGTGTTATGCCCTATCGCCATCTCATGATGCATATGGTGGTAATACGAGAGCAGGACTCTGCAGCACTTTTAGAAAACGCTCCCAATCGGTAGTGGAGGCTCCTCAGAACACGCGAGCCAAACATTATAGCGCAGCACGCGGCCTGAAAATTGCAATCAATATTCAAAGTCAGCTAGAAATCGTTCCCTCTTCTTTAGAATACAAACGATGCCATATACCGAAATGACCGCGCCATATACCCAAATTCACGGTCATTGGCTGATTAGAGCGTCGTATGCTGCATAGTTACGGAGGCCGCCGCGCGAAGCTGCCATGTGCCCAAAGAAAAAAAAAGAAAGTGTTCAAGGTCGCGACGCGCGCCTGACGTGACTTCTTTCTCCCGTGCCACCCCTCCCTGCTTAGTTTCAGCGCACTCGTCGGGACGAGATGAGGGAGAGAGAAAAGTATTACAGCGTGTGACAAACCCTCTAACTCCGCTCGTACTTGACGGATTCTGAAAAATTTTGCGGCCGTCGATTTACGAGGCAATGATATACTTTGATGAAACTTTTCGATGGTTATGTGGAAAAGTGTTGCAGGGCACCAATATGGCCGAGGGAGCCTAGAGGCTTCCGGCGCGCGACGAGTACACACATCTGGGCATGAAGATGTTGAGGCGCTGTTTAGATTGATAACATAGCTTTTCGCGTATAGCCCACCCGTGCATATACTGCCCTCCCCTCTCCCCGCCCCAACTAAAAGTACGGAAAAAGAAAAAAAAGTATTAAAAGTACAATCCCCACGTATTGCCACGAAGTCGGCTTCCTTGCGTTATCTGAAGCAGTGCCCTGAAGCCAATTTGCGCAGCGAAAACACGGTAAACTTTTTAAAAAGTTCTTTATCCGATATATCGAACTGACTCACGTATTTCTGCAAGTTAGATATAGGCGGGTTCGACGGTACAGCAATTAAATAAGATCAAAAATGTTTGCTTCAGAACAGCCGCATTGGCGCCGACTTCAAAGGTGTTCTCCAAACACTTCCCAGAAATGTTCACTTGGAACGCAGCGGAAAATTTGCTAAATGATATAACGGAACTTGTGAAAAATTGCGAGTGGATGTTGGGGATGCAAAACTGATAAGTGGGCAACGTTGTCTTGTTTGGGGAAATTGGGAACGTCGTGGGAGCTTATGTAATGCTAGTCAACAATGTGTGGTGTCGTGCACCACGGCATGCAGGAGTACGCACTCTTGGATGCCGCAGTCAGCTGCGGCAAAATAGTACAGTCAGGGTTTCCAAAGGACAAAAGTAAATAATTACCATGCTTACTGTAGGAACGTGCACGAAAGGCACATGTTGTGTTTGACACACACATACAAAATGCGCATGATGCAACGAATCTAAAAATACGCAAAACAAAGGGGTACAACATAACAGAAAGGACAACGTGACTTGCAGAGCGTATGGTGAGTGCTCATTTAAAGGAAAATTGAGAAAATTAGCAGTTGCGCAGCTAAATTTTGCAAGTCGCGAAAGATTAATCACACGGTGGTAAATGGGATATTACTCTCTGATTAAAACACTTACCACTTAGGGTAAGTGTTTGCTTAACCCCCCGAATTTTTTTCAATTTTGCTCGCGTATATATACACGCACACATACAAACGCACGCACAAACATACATAAAGTATGGTTGAACACCCCCCCCCCCTGCGAAAAAAATAATTTCTGGCTACCCCCCTGGTGTGGTTTTGAGAATGTGTTGAAACGGGAAGCGTGATAGATAAACATGAAATGTCATTGTACATCGGTGTTTTGAGAATGTCGCAGCGAAGTTCCAAAGTGACGTCGTTGCTACAATAACGGTTTGCCAACGTTTAGTAAATCTTTTTCACGATGTGGCGGCTTTGAGAACGTGAATCGACATATTAAACGCTTAGATAATATATGTGGTAGATCATGTATGCCCCTGTATAATATACGTCTACCCATACCAAAAGGGTCATACCTTGTAGAGGTGCTGTCAAGCGGTCGCGCTGCTACACCATCGCCAGAGCTATGGGTAGAGAGGGAGTTTGGAAGTGATGAGCATCCGAGCCTCCAACGACGGGTATACGCGCCGGTGCTGCAGCGCCAGTATGCAAAACTCTGCTTCACTTGATTCCAGGCTGGGCTCCAACAAGGCCGCACAAGCCTGCCGTTTTTTTTTTCTGCATTAAGTATATTGTATATTAACAGTCCGTACATAAGGATCTTGTCTCGTTGTTGACCAACGTCTGTAGAGTCATATGATGCTTTCCTTGTATGCAGAATACTACGCTGAACACAATAGATACATTAACGACGTCGCCTTATACAAGCACAAAATGCCTACAGACCAGCCTTTAACTAACATTACTTCAGATTGTGAATCACATTCACGAATGCTGAAGTTACCAAAAATTCTGATAATTCATGAAACACAGCAGCACAGCATATGGACGATTACGCGCGTCGTTCCTTTCACGAACCAGAAGGAGTAGCTGGTTCACCCGCCTTGTATACCTCATATATCTGATGTTGTATCTCATGGCGCTCGTTCATTGCAATCTGACACATTGATATGTAGATATATGTCACTGTGGTTTACTTTAGTACATGCGTGTATATTTCCGGCGTTGCCGTGCACGTTAATTTGCAAAATTCAGTACGGCGGTCGACTTCACTTGTGAACTCGGCCGCTTCATGGCCGTACCGACTGGTATTGACTTTTCAGTCCTAATTGTAACAGCTAAGTGTAGCAGCCACCTGGAATATTAAAAGGGACGTGTCTATAGTCTTCACATGAGTAATCTAAAGTACCATCGCAATAGGCTACGCCACTCAACTAAAACCGTGCAGACAACAGCGATCTCCTTATACTTGACAAAGGAGACACGGTGGGGGTGATGTCACAGGCGGGGTTAGCCTGGAGACAAGACCTGTGATTGCTCCACCCAAGCGACTCTTCCCGCGTTTTAAGTTTTACCCTGTGACACTGAAGCAAGTCTTTCACAGAAAAGATAAAAGAATGCTGTACTAACTCTTGCGAGCCATGTCGGGATAGTTCGGAAAGACAATTTCTTCAGTGCACATGCGGGAAACTCCGCTTCTTTATTGTTGACCATGAGCCTCCTCCTTTCAGGGCAAAATCTCACGCAGAACTATGCGTATTGGTCTATATCGCCCACCTCATTGCACTCAGTGTGTAATGGAGAAGCAACAACCCTTACTTTGAACGCAAACGCAGGAGCGTAAGGCGGTCCCGTTTTAAATGCGAATGCATTTCTTAGTCGGGCTATGTCAGGCGTCGGTTGGTGTCCGCGCGCCTCTCTGCTCTCATTCCCTCTCCCATAGCAACAGCTGCGGGCGCGCGCGCTTATCCTCGCCCCCAGCAACCGGAGCAGGTGGTGCGGGCGGAGTAGCGGAGAGTGAGCGCATGGCCTCCGAGATTAGCCGGCGGCGCGCCGTTGCTACGGCCGTCCCATTCGGCGCGTTTCCCAGCGGAGAAGCGTAATTTTGCCGCCTCCTGAAGGCGCCGCGAGATGGCGATGTTTCCCCAAGGCTCGTGCGGCGCTCGTTTGGCTCGTCTGCTTGGCACAGCGTGCGATTTCAGTCACAACATCAACCGTGTTGGCACGTAGCACGCAGTAAACGTGCATCTACGCCTTCCTGCAGCTACAAAGAAGTTCAGGTACGTTATTAAAAAGTTACTCCTTGCTTTGCATGCAACTTTAGTGACCGTTTAAAAGCCGATGTGGGCAACAGAGGCTGCTACCGCGGAATATTTCATCTAGGTTGAATGCAAGCTTGCCGAACGGCGTTTTCCAAGTCGTCGCGAAATATGACAACACGTAGGTATGCATTTTAGATGCGAAGCATCTTATAGCGGAGTTCAATCCGGTGGTGGTGGTGGTGTGCGGCGTGTCCACCCTTACCGCGCATGCGCATACCCTCTCCACACGCCTCCTCTCCGCTCACCATCTCCCCTTTCCCTCTCTACTCACCCTGTCCCCTTCCCCCTTTCCTCTCCCCTCCCTCCCTCCCCTACCCCTCTCCACTTCCCCTCTCCCCTACCCCTCTCCACCCTTCCTCTAAAACGCGGGCTAGACATGCCGAAATTCTCCTGCACAACGCCGCGATGAGCGCCAGCGCATGCGCGTCCCCTCCCCCTCTCTCTCCTCTCTTACGCTGCGCCCTCTCGCACGCCTGTCGACCGCGTTCCCCGCTCGCCCTGTGAGAATTACGGCCAGGCTAGAGGGAAGACAAGACGCGCGTAGCGTTCCCCTTCGCGTTCCACGACGCGAGGTCGGTAGCATGCCCAACGAACGCCAACTGAACGAGATCGTGCAAGTGCTCCAGCACGTACACTAAAGAGGTTACTTCGTTCACCTCAATTCCATACATACTGTCAAAAACCTTATGCATTTCAGGCTGTTATGCACAGCTCTACCCAGAACACTGCATTAAGGTCGCCTCATGTCCCTCACTCACCGGTCGCCTCACAGTACAACACGCGAGGCGGCCGATCACCGCTCGTGTCTATTCCGTGTGGGTGTTTTAGGGGCGAAGCTCCTTAAGGCGGCACCCGTTCGTCCCTCGTAGTCGTAGTCGTAGTACGTAACCAGTCTTACGCTTTGACCTCCAAAGTAGTGCCAGTGGGAGATTTTTCCTGTGCGTTGTTGAACAATAAAAAATTCGCAGGGTGCGCGTTAACTAAAACCCGAATTCTTCTGTCTCTCACTCCCCGTTAGCAGCCATTGGCATGTTCCAGTAGGAAACGTTAGTAGAAGTAGAAGTGTAAGTGTTAGCTAAAAGCCGACTTCTTCTGTCTCTCATTCCCATTAGCAGCCATTGTTTACCTCCAAGGTAGTGCATGGTGAGATTTCTCCTGTGCGTGATTATACAATAAAAATTTTGTTCAAAACGCCGTTGATTGATGAAATAAGCCAACGAAAGACGCCAGATGTTTTGTAAAAGCAAAACGAAAGAACGCCAGATGTTTCTAAAGCAAAACGAAAAGACGCCAGCTGCTTAACGAAAGACGCCAGATGTTTTCTAAAGCAATGGTTTTCTAAACAGTGAAAATTCACAGCGTACATGTAAAATTAAAGTGAGCTGCAAGTCGTCATAACTCATCGAACCTTTAGTATAAACGCGCCCGATCTCACGTCGGCGATGATGTACTGGGCAGAATTCACGGAAGATTCACGGTTTACCGATGAACCTCCGCAGCTTCGCCCACTCATCATCATTCACTCCGTGGATATGCTGTGATTTTTTTTTTTTGCTACAAACCGTCCCCGAGAGAAAATTACCAGCGCGTAGCAAAACGTAACGTATGGCATCAGCGAACGGTCTTGTGGCGATGTGCCTCTCCCCGCAGTCCTAAGTATGCGTCAGAATTGAAGAGGCAATAGCACCAGTAAGCGACATTTTTCCTTTAGTCGGCGCATATGTGGGTTGCAATTTTCTATTACGCGTCGCACAGAGGCTGCGATTGCCGAGCTTTCGCCCTCCGCGCGTGCCTGCGTCGGGGCATGGCCTCGGCGCACCGCCGGCTAATCTCGGAGGCCATGGTTGGGGGAAGCGGGCCATGGGGAGCGCGCGCCGCGGTGCGGCGGCGGGAGTCGTTAACTCGCTTTCTCTGATTACGCGCTCTGCGTGCGAATGGAACGGCCGTAGCAACGGCGCGCCGCCGGCTTATCTCGGAGGCCATGGTGAGCGGAGCGGAGGAGCGCGCTCTGGCGTGTGAGGGCGCTCGCATCGCGGGAGCTCCCGCGTGTGTGGAGAGAGTGTAGGAGAGGGTAGGTGCACTGTTTCGCCGCTCCTTCTGTCGCCGTTCGCTCTCTCTACTCCCTGCGCCACCGCCTCAATTCAGTGCGTTTGAAACGCGTTTGTAGCGTATGTGCTGCCTTGGCACAGCCTGAAAACAGCGCGTTCTAAACGCGTTTGTGCTGAATTGAAGGCGGTGGCAACATCCCTGAGGTGATTAGGAACGCACGTAGGAAGCGTTCGTTGAAAGAGGCGCCCAAAAGGGAGACACTTGAGCGCGTCGATGTGTCCAGCTTTACGCCATTAAAATTACTACGCCGTGTACTCTCGGCGCAAGAAATGCATTCGCATTTCCTCACGATTCCCTTCGGGGAGGTGGGGGCATTTTTTAATCAATACGACAGAGCTGAATCGGCGCGGCTGTGTCTTCTTGTAACACATGGTTGATGCGGCGATATCCGTTAAGAGCGAAACTTTTCTTTAATTCACTCTTTCAGTAGTTGCTGATGCAGATGAGCTCTTCGCTTGATAGGGTATCTCCTCCTTCACTGCTACCGACACAAGCACCCGAGAGTATCCACTGCAATGTTGTCTTAATTTCTTTTTCGGCAGGTTCTTTCATTGGTGCTAATGACTGGCTGCAGATTTGCTTCGAGAGGTCCCAAAAGCAGCATCAACAGCGATGCTCTCTGCAACTATCGAAGAGATTAGGTGGCGCAAACGGCCATACAATGCAGCACCGATAGATGAGATGCGATGTGCCACATCACAGCTATTAGCACCTGTGCTGATTGATCCACCCGTGTGTATTCATGTAGGTGGTGAGAATAAATTGCGTGGAAATGCTCGAGCAACAGACAAGGCGCCCGTTGTAGCTCATTTAGTCAAGGTCTCTTCACGTCACTCCCTTAGCCAGCCAATGATGCCTTCACAAACGGAATAAGCGTGTAAGCGTTCCACGATAGTCCACCTGTGGCGTTGCTGTCAATGAAGACTATACGCTCGTACGATCATCTGATGCGGCAGATATATGTTATGTATATGTAGGAGGACCGCAACAAAGCTTAAGAGATTTTGACAGATTGCGCATGCACAGGGACGATACGCGCTTTTTGCACTCTCCTGTTTGTCTAGCCTTCACGATGGTGTCCGGAAACTATCGTGTATTATACAGAAGCGAGACATAGTAGACAATAAAGAATTACAAAATGAAGAGACGCAAGTAATGGTGACTGTGCGCAGCTTTTTTGTTGGTACATCATGAATGCTGCCATACTAACAGTCAGCATCGCTACCCGAACGTACTGAAACGTCTTTCTGAGACCATCTTATGATGATGCTTTTTTACTGGGAGTGTGCAAAGTGTAACTTAGTATACGAGTCTTCTTATTCTTGTATCTTCGCGCCGAAAGAATTAAGACCTTACGGCAAGACGTTACCTTTCTATCTGTTACTCGTTAACTATAAGGCACGTCGTGCAATCTGAGAGCTCAAGTACTATACTGCAGGAGGAGCTGAGGTATCCACACTGAACACGTGTTAGTAATGACGTCGCAAAGCATTGCACGAGAAGTAGACCGGTCGCGCACGCACACTTTTGAAAGATTCATTATGCCGTACACGTGTCAGATGCTCGAGCTAGACAATTGCAGCGCGGCCATCAGTAATAACCTTCCTTACCTACTTTTTCGTATATTTCCCTAAATAAACAACTACGTGCTGCTATACCGACCCTCCGAATATTCTCGTCTATACATGAAAAAAACAGAAAACAAAGATAATTACAGCTTCGTTTTAATATGTAAGGACATTAAAGTAGGCGAAGGCAGTCATTTAATAGTTGTCGCGGTGTGTAGTTCTGAACAGTGCGAGGAGTATAAGGTCTAAACAAACGCAGAACTGCTGCATCAACGAAATCTGAAATGCCATCTAATCTGCAATTTATTGCAGCTTCCGTAACCGCGTCCTCTTGACGAGTGTGACTTGCGTGAGCGTACACAAAGTTCATTGTTTCCCCGCCATGGACGTTGATGGCAGCTTTTCAGATTCTTCCATAGAACAACTCGTAAAGAACGTATACACGGCGGCACGCGTTTGCTTCGACAAATTCGTGGAAATTAATCGCGCCATTGTGTCCGTGCCCAGCTCAAACGCGGTCACTCATTCATGAGCGTGGTGTTACACCTCATTCGCCCCCTCCACCCAGACACCCCGATCCTCCGTGCCGGCTATCATCGCGCCCACTGCCCAGCGAGCGGCGCCCACCTCCAGCCGTGACCCCCGCGTATAAACTTCGACGCCAAGCCGCGAAGAGACGAAGGCGCGAAGGTGAGCTCGTCGTGTTCTCGCACCTCCGGAGAGCAGCGGTATCCCAGGTGTCGCTGGGGCCGGGGTATCGGGAACCATTAGGGACCGTCCATCTTGGGCCGCCGCTCTTCTTCGTCGGCCGACGAGGGGGCGCGAGCGCGCAACCCTGTAATTTGGCTCCGGGAGGCGCGGAGTCGGCGCCCTGTTTGCCTAACCGGGAGCTGTCGATGTGGCACTTCGGTCGGCGAACGTGTAAAGGGCCGCGCCGGCCCATTTGCTCCCAAATTGCCCTGTCAGCGCCGGATTCACCAGCCAGCCCCCCCTTGGCCAGACGAAGCCTCCCCCCCCCTCCTCCGTGACTGCTACAGCGTCTGCACCTTGGAGCTCTGCGGGCTGCTCGCAAGACAAACCCGCTCGCCGCATCTCTCCGCCGTTCTCGATAGCCGACGCTGTTGCACGCGCCTCGTCCCCGTGCGCTGCATCCTCTGCGCGCGCGTTTATGCCGTGAGGTGCGGACGAGACGCCTGTCTTATACGCTTCCTGATGCGAGCTATAATAATACCTACCTCCCCACTCACCTCCTATCAGGATGGATGAAGGAGCGGGGCGTGAATCAAACGAAAGGAAGTATAGGAAAAAAAAGAAAACGGGTTAGTTGCGGCTCACGGGGCAATGCGTACAGGACGTGTTGTGTTTGCGATATATGTTTGTGCGTTTTATTCGGGGCGCCTTGGCCGGTAATGCGGGGGCAATTGGCGGTGCACGTGAAGTTAATTGCCTGCCCGGGCTACGTCCTCCGGCGCAATTAGCGTTTTCCCTTTTTTGCTGCTCGAAGGGGACGAGCGGCGTGAGAGCGAAAAAAAAACTACGGGTGCTCGGCTCAGGCGTGGCGGTCACTAATTTCAATAAAGGCGCTTAACTGGAAATTCATCGGTGGCAGATTGATAAGCGCAGGACGTGTAATTGCATTCGGACACGCCTTAGTGATGCGTATCAGGAGAAAATGCATACTATGGCATCAAATTAAGAACGGTACAGTACTATAGACGAATTATCGAGTATTTCGGGAGGATATATGTTGTCATTATTCCGCTATATCGAGTAACAATTTCCATGGTTTGATGGGGCAAGAAATAAAATCCTACAAGCTTGCACCTGGTAACTGCGCAGGCGCGAACGGACCACCAACATGGGCGTACAAGAAACATGCTGAGTTCTCCATATGTGACTCGCAGCATAATTCGGAGCCATCGATAAGGGCATGAACAATATACGCAAAAACGCCCGGTCTATACAGGGCACAACCTAATTTATGAAATCGCCGATGATTTTCTAGATTTTCTATCGACTCTATTCTGAAACGTCTGAGTATCATTCGTTTACGAATATATACATAAAGAAAGAGGAATAACGTTTTGCATGCTGCAGGAAGACCTAGCCTTGAGAAGATAGTAGGCAATAACGGAAAACGGTGTCGGCTACGTTCTGCCTTAGTTAAGCTTGATAAATTAATAATTTGTATGATTTCTGGGATTTTACGTGCCGAAACCACTATACGTGTATGAGGCACTCCGTAGTGAGATGCGCTGATTTCTCGAAATGCAGCCGCCGTGGCCGGCAATCAAACTCGCCCCCCAAGCTTAGCAGTGCGACACCATTTGCTTGGTAGACGTCTTGACTGAACACCTCTTTGCTTCGCAGACGTCAAGACTGAACACTTGTCTAGCATGTTACGCGCATAATTTGTTATTGCAAATCCTATGAATTTAAAAGCGATAGTGTTAAAGAGCACGGGTCACAGAAATTCCTGTGTCAGCGGTGGTGAGCGAAAAATCGGAGTTGTCCGTGAGCAAAAAAATAGAGACAGATGCAAATAAAATAACGAAAATCTTCGGTTCGAATGGGAATCGAACTCGGGCCTTCTGCGTAAAATGTAGAAGTTTTACCACAGAGACCGGCCAGTGTTTGAAACTGCTTCGAAAAATAAAGAAAGCTACTATGGAGGCGTTATGTAGAGCGAGGAATCCCGTTAAAACACGTAATGTTGCATGGCAGAAGAGCAGAATTGCACCCGGCGTCATACCATGTGTACTTCCCAACGAGCGGGGGGTCTGAAGGCCCTTCTATTACGAAGATCCCAGGCATAATTAACCATCATCATCACCACCAGCATCAACAGAATGTAGAGGTGCGCGTACTGCCTCATGAATGCGCAGTGTGCACTCCACTGATTCACAGTATGATGAATAATGGCTTAGTGGACACATCGCAACTGCATATGAAGTAGGCATACATTCTAGGAGAGTTTCAAACGGCCAATGTTACGCGCACAGTGTCCGCCGCGGTGTATCAGTGGTTACGGTGCTCGGCTGCTGACCCAAAGGTCGCGGGTTCGGTCCCGGCCGCGGCGGTCGCATTTCGGTGGACGCGAAATGGTAGAGGCCCGTGTGTTGTGCGATGTCAGTGTACGTTAAATAACACCAGGTGGTCGAATTTTCCGGAGCCATCCACCACGGCGTGCCTCGTAATTATACCATGGGTTCGGCACGTAAAACCCGAGGTATTAATTAATTAAGCGCTACAGACAGTCCTTTCGTCTTGGCAAGGATGAGGTGCCCAGTAAAAAGCGAAGCCTTGCAAGCGAATGAGAAGACGATGCGAAAGGAGCCTGACCACGAGAATAGATATCGCGTTGTACTCTTGAAGGCGAAGCTTATATGCTTATGAAGGTTATGTGCTTAACTTTGCTCGGAGTTGCATCTCAGTAAATTTCCGTTTTGGCTTTCTTGTGATACCCCACAACAAAGTTCTGAAGCAGCTTATTTGCTATACAAGTGAAAACTATGGACACGCACACAACCTTAATATCGTTTCACAGTTGCTCGTTTAGTCCACCGCCGCGCACACTTCGTCATCAAAGTGTTATTTATCACACTCCTTCGTGATGAATGCCTAAGGACAGCGGCAGTGCCTGGTCGGCCGTAGCCAACAGAATAGAGCTGCATTGGTTAAGTTGCATGAAGGCGCATCTTCTGCTCTTAAGTAAGTGCGAACTGGCCGATGGTCAGCATGGATGCCTTAGTCCGCCAAGTGAGTCCACGGGGCAGGCCAGAGAGCGTGCACTGACGGCCGCAGTTCAGGCACCGGCGCATCGCCTAATGGTCCGTTCACAGGCGGGGGACCCAAAGGGCGATTTCCTCCCGCTCTGATCAAGGGGGATGCGGGGGCCGCGGGGTGTTATATGAACAAGTTAGACGCTGCAGCTATACGAACGAGCCATGCTTGCTCGCGCGTTGCATGTTTCATGCGATCGGCTGGCTCGGCTGGCTCAGGCAAGCGTATAATTTGGGGATCGCAGGCACCCGCCCAGAGATTAAGCGGCCGTGGTGTCGAAAATTACTGAGAGGGCGAGAGGGGTGGTTCGAGAGGATGGGGGAGATAAAAGAGAAGCCGTGAAGTGGCTGACGCCCTCGGGTAAATCGGAGCGCCGCAGCATCGCTGGCCCGGATTGAATCAGGCGCCCAATCGATGGATCGCGGAGCCAGCTCTGACAGCCGCGACGTCGCATGCGGCGCGGTCATGTTCGGTGCGCGATGCCCCTTGTGGGTGGGACGTCATGTGACACGCCAAGTGCGAAGCGTGTCAAGCGCGTGCGCGCTGGCGTGAATGCTGAACTCCCCGAGTGCGACGCTGTTCAGCCGCAGAGCAGTGAATGCCAGTCATATAGCATAGTTATTGGAACAGTGCTGTCAGTTCTGGCTGTCAGATTTACACGCCTGGTCGGGGGAACGTGGACGCAATTAAGATGATGACTAAACAATAATAGAAAACGCAAAATTCAGGATGCAAGCGAGTGATGAAGCCTAAATACCAAATATGACGCCGCTCAAGTTGCTTAACGTAAGACTGCTGCTAAATAAATGTCAAAGTTTATGCTTCGAGTGCTAAAATGAACAAAGGATATAGAAACAACGGAACGAACAGCTTTACGTTCGGAACGTGGGAAAGCTTCAGAGCACCTTTAGTGCCCTCGTTGTTGGTGCGGAAATACCAAGCCTCACGCAATATTAAACTTCAGCATGATCGACAGAACAGCGATAATTTTTCTCTAACCAACTGCACCCGTACATGCATATAAGGAGAATATTGGATGACGACAAATAAATTGTGAACGTGCAAATATGTCATCGCCTTATGATAGCATGCACGAGAGGAAATGAAACAAAAAGACATACACGAGGTGACCGCGACGTCTGGACAAAGCACCACCGACTAGAAATGGTGATGCTGAAATAAGGACCAAAATGGAGCAATATATATATATATATATATATATATATATATATATATATATATTGCTTCATCAGCAACAGCGACGCAGCGTAGATCTGAGCTAACAACGCGCGCGTGGTCTACAGAAGAGGCAGGTTAAGAATTTTCTCACCCTGGTTCTCTTCTAAGCCAAACACGCGACGGCCTAACAAAAGCCAGATTATAGCGTCCAGCCACGACCCGTGCCTGTCGGGCTCGCGCCCCTCGCCCCACGATCCGACAAGGCTGACTTCTCCGGTTTGACTTCGGGCTTGACTGTGGCTGCCAAGAGGCGCTCTGTGAAGCGCTGTCGAGCCCGCTTCCCGACGCGTTTGCGAGGCGCGAGGGATTAGCGCCTTTGTGCGGTCGCGTTAATCGGCTTCCGATCCCCGCCGGCCTTCCGCGTTTGACGGCTGGCGAGGGGAGGGAAGGCCGCGGACAATGCCGGCGTTCTCCCCGGCTGACGGACCCCGCGAGGAAGGCTTCGCTGTCTAACACTGGTTGACGGCATCGGCAACAGCTGCACCACTATGCGCCCTGTCGTCGGTTTCATTCGTAGTTTCATGACGTGTAAAGCCACGGCGGTGAGTCGCTGGGCTTGGGACAAGCTGGACCTCTTGCCCCGCCGGAGTCCGCGGGCAAAAAAGAAAAAGAAAGAAAAAAGAGAAGGTAATCTGCTTACGCTGATTTGCCACCCTTGCATAACCTCGGTGTGTAATTAGCGCTAGGGCTGAAATTAAACGCAATTTCGACCGTATCTAAAAGTACACAGTAAGCATTATTGCTAACTATCACTTGTGCGTCCTTTTTAAAAGCCGTGAAATGCCTCGAAGCGTGAAAAGAGCGTTGTGCACCGCGACAAGTGTAGTGAACCTGCAGGTAAATTATTAATGACAACGACGGAGGTCAGTCTGCTGCTTAATTAAGGGACTTAGCGTAAAAGAGTTAGAGGACCACCTGCAGAAAGGGGACCAGCGCGTCGTTGTTCAACTTTATTCGTGTCGTTCTTTAGATGAACAGGCAGGATAAATGTACATTTCGGAGGCCAGAATCCATCCGCACTCTTAAAAAAAAGAGAGTCAAAAGGGAGTCACGTCTGCTTGACTCTCTTTGTGGCAGCCGATGACCACCTTTTTTTCTAAGGGGAGTCACAATGCTCTGGTCGACGCTCCTGAATGAAATAGATGACTCCCTTGCTCCAAGGGAGTCAGTGATGGTTCTGCATATACAGGGTGGGTTTTTTTTAAAAAAGAAAGCTTCACTGGCTGCGACCAAGATACAGTTCGCTGCTTTGGCTTGTGGTATACCGAAAAATTTTGGTTGAGAATATATAACATGGATTCGTAAAATGTGGAATTACGCACGTATTGTGTTATGGCTTCAGTTACGATATTGCTGAAACGGCGCTTCGAAAACGTCTACAAGTAAACAGGGTTCTTAAAAAATCTTGCCCCCAAGCGAAACATTCAGAGTTATGACAACGTTTAACAATGGCAGCGCTGACAAATTTGCGAATCTTCGCATGTTTGCAAGCGAGGTTTGTAGATTCCTACGACAGCATGTATGGCAGAAAACATACATTTATTAGTGAAATGGACGTGCATGGTGTTGAACGCACTGGCGATCGGGAACACATCCAACTCGACGGCCGTAAAAACATGTGCCGCAAAGCTGGCATGATAACCGCGCAGACCGGTTATCAAGGCGACGCTTTACCGCGTCTCCTAAAGAGCGACAATACTACCAGAATTATAGCTCGCGTGGTCATCATTTCTGCCCGCCACAGCTAAACAATATCTTCACGATAATCCGCGCGGGCCACCAAATCGCTCAGCAAACGTTGAGCACAGCTAGGCACGCACACACGGCCTCACCGCACTCTCCCTAGCCCCTAGAGCAGGGGATGCACGTTCACCTGCGCCCCCTCCCACCGTACAGACCTTACAGACACACACAGGGCACGCTTCGCCTCCTCCACCCTGATATTATTCAATAGAGCTTTAACTATGCATGGATGTGTGTTCTATAGCACCAAAACAAAACCGAAACCACGTAGGCGTTCGTGGAGGCTACTTTAATCCAAAGCCGAAGCCATCAATACGAGACAGCCATTTTGGCGTCGTTAGGCGGCATTGTTCGTGATCCGTCTCGTTGTGGTCGTTCTTTAGTCCGCCAGAATAATCTGTGTCGTCAGGCGTGATTGCAAGTGATTGTTTTGCGTGACTTTCTTCGTGCTATGCATTCGTGGCGTAGTATCGTGTCGTCGGCTCACGCTTGCCGTGACTGGCTGAAGCAGTGTCACTCAGTGTTTGGGAAAAGCAGCCTCCGGACGGAGAAGTCCCTGCAGTAAGCTTCGTTTCGTCGTGAACTTGCCTGAGCAAGATGGCAGCGCATGACGGATCCCAGTGGCACCGACAGACGAAGCCTGTGGACGACGCTCCTACGGTCGTTATAGATTTCAGGTGAGTTCTGCCGGCTTCTGCCTACAACTCTTTTATTCGCTTCACACGTAGCTTTGCCACTTGTCTTTCTGATGTTCCAGTTGCACGGATTTTGCTATCGTGTTTCAATGGCTTGGCAACGACGAAAACCGCACTGGACTATCCAGTAGCGGGTAAAACGGAGTGGTGCGCGCCAATATCGTGTTTCCTTATTCCATACATGCCAGAAAAACATGAAATTGCGAGTTGAAATCTCGGTTGCAAGTCGAGTGTGGTGACACGTAGAGCAACGTTGCACCGATATATATTTGAAGGGTAAGTAAGATCAGCTGATCAAAATCAATCTAATGCACCCGGCCCGAACATGCCTGATATCCAGATCATGATTTTGGCTCGTGAAACTCTAGAATTTAGTGTTTCTTTCCTTTGCTACCCAGACGTTGAAACACGTTTAATACGTATTTATTCGCTGCATATTCGAACTTCTCGCCGTGTTTGCTTGTTTGTTTGTGTGTGTGTGTGTGTGTGTGTGTGTGTGTGTGTGTGTGTGTGTGTGTGTGCGCGCGTGCGCGTGCGTGCGTGCGTAACTGCTATAAAACTTTGATGCAATAGCTTTTGTAGCACGGTTTCATTTAATTGAAACAGTGGTGACTTGATCTTATGATGCTAAAAATTATCATGCAACAAAGGTAAATGTGAGTTCACTTCAGAGTTGTAGTTTTTTTGTTTTTTTTGTCCACAAACTGCATACGAGCATAACCTCATCCTCCTGTGATACTTGCTTTGTCTAATGTGGTGTGGTGCTAGTACCTAATAGTAAACACAACACCGGCTAGTAATAATGGCAGTAAACATACTGCTCAAACGCTGTGTTTCGTGGATATTGGATGCCTTTGTTATACCAGCCGTGGTTCAGTTCGTTATTATTTTCAACACAAAGATACAGTCTACAGTGATGTTGTGGGCAGTGGACAAAAATCCTTTAAAATGGACTTGGAAGCGTTAAGCTGCGAAGCCCAAGGACGTGGGTTCTATTCCTGACCCCGGCAGCTGCATTTAGAAGGGGGCGAGATACAGAAACTCCCATGCCCTCTGATTTGTGCACGTTGAAGAACTCCAGGTAGTTGAAATTAATCCGTGATCTCCCACTATGTAGCACCGCTTAATCGCATTGTGCTTTTCGCTCATAAATCTCTAGCAATTATTGCTTCGTCATTATACCTCGAAACACTCGCTGTATCCTATTTGAATTCTATTCGCCATAGTCTGCAATGAATATTTAGCACTTTTTACAGCAGGGTACCTCATTTGACATTCTTTTACAATGCAGCTTAATTGTCCCAATTTCGTGCCATAATCAGCTGTTGTTTTTAATATGTATATAAGTCACTTCAGCACTGTTCCTTTTTGTTTGACCGCTTCTCATCACCTCGATTGTTTGAGGTTTGAGGTGATGTTTGTGCTGCACAGTTTGCCCCGAGTTTGCTCCCAACCCTCTATAATGGTCAACGCTGGCTGGTGGGTTGTCCTTCCAGACAAACGGAAAAACGAGACCTTTGCCTGTTGATATAGATCTGAAGAAAAAATGGCACATTAGGCCTTTAGAATAGCTGCACCTTCGTGCAGCTGTTCTGAAGCCAGGCACTAGAAGGGCACGCTCACAATGATGCGACAGAAAGAAGGCAGTGAAGGCAAGCCTAGTCTTGTCGTACATTCGCCATATTTCGTGTAGCTGTATACACATTTTGCCGTTTTCTTCGTTAAACTAATAATAACATTTGGCGTTTAACATCCCAAAACCACGATATGATTGAGAGACGCCGTAGTAGAGGGCTCTGGAAATTTAGACTACCTGGGGTTCTTTAACGTGCAGCTAAATCTAAGTACACGGGCCTCAAACATTTTCGCCTCCAACGAAAATGGAGCCGCCGAGGCCGGGACTCGATCCCGCGACCTACAGGTCTTCGTTAAAATACTGCTAGTCTAGTGGTTATGGTGCTCTACTGCTGACCCGCAGGTTGCGGGATCGAATCCTGGCCGCCGCGGCCGCATTTTCGATGGAGGCGAAAATGGTTTAGACCCGTGTGCTTAGATTTAGGTGCACGTTAAAGAACTCCAGGTGGTCGAAACTTCCGAAGCCCTCCACTACGGCGTCTCTCATAATCTTATCGTGGTTTTGGGACGTCAAACCCCAACAATTATTATTATTATTAAAATACTGCTGCCATGCTATGCAGGGTGATTTTTTTTCAGACAGTACATATCTTTTATAAAAAAACTCTATGACAGTCACGCTCCAGTAGTACTCTAGTTCGAGGCGGAAATATTCTGCCGCAACAAAAAATGCGTTGACGGGACTAATTAACAAAAACCCGTTAACTAATTTTTATTTATTGACTTGAGGGCAGTTGTTTATATTAGAAATTTGTAGTGCGTGCCGCTTTATGGTATACCCATTTTTCAGAAATCATGAAAGTTTTACGTAACTCGAGATATTTATTGTGAAATTTTAAGGGCTAAATCAAAACTGATCGTGTCCGGCACACAGAAAACGCGGTTTTTCTGTTACGTCAGACCGGAGCTGCCCGCGACAAGGGAGTGACGAAATTTGAATGAAGGCGCGTCGTGGTCGTACCTTTTCGTGAAAACTGGCAAGTCATCTAACTTGCGTCAGCGGATCGCCTTACCTTTGCATGTGGCGTTTGGTGCTCATTTGTTTCTTTCGAGATGCGCGCATCCGAAACGGCAGTAATATCAACCTTTTCTTTCTATGTTTACAGATAAGTACCACACATCGCACCCAAATAATAAGCTGTTTACTTGTGTATTTCTGAATGCTTGCAGATTTTCCTGATCACATTCTGCTTCGGCCCACCTTCATTAAACTATCATCACCTTCTTTTCACGTGTAGCTCCGAGCTTACGTAACAGAGAAGCGACGTTTCCTGCACGTCAGGCGCTATCAGTTTCGATTTCGTCCTTTGAAATTCAAGGATGAATATCACGAATTACGTGTAACTTCCGCGATTAAAAAAAATGTGTATGCCATAAATTGGCACGCGATACAACTTTCTAATATAAACAACTACCTCCAGGTCAGGAATTAAAAGTTAATTAATGAGTTTTTGTTAATTAATCTCTTCATTGCCATTTTAGTTGCAGCAAACTATTTCCTTCTTGACATAGAGTGTGTGCGCGAAAACATCTTGAGCGTGACTATTATACAATTTTGATAAGAAATATGCGTTCTCTAAAAAAACATCCTTCTAATTGTACGGAGGTCATGCAGCGGAAACAGTTGCAGCTGGCTAAGGGAGTAACAGACCCTCAAAGTACAGCAAAGTTAATGAGTATCCCTGGTTTTGTTCATTGCCATGACACTTCATGGAATCTGGTGTGTGAGCGCTGCCCTTGTCAGATTAAAAGGTGATCGATCTGTCTGTCATCATGTGTTTATTTTTGTGCACTTGACTATTTCAGGTTGCTTCAAGACTGCACATTGAAGCTCTACAGCTGCATTTGACCAGGAAGCCTCCTTGGAAACTTCGTGTCTCGAGGTAGTCAAGACGTGTCCAAGAATTCGGAATAGCCACGCTTAAGGTCTGGCCGTGAGTGGTCTCGAATCAGTGCAACCTGCTGTCCTTTTCGCCAGAATGCCACCTGACCCTGACATGGTCTGGGAACACGACACTGCCAAGCTCATGCACGCAAGCTGTGTCACCTATTGGGGTCCTGTATCTCAGATGACTACATGAGAATCCTGTACTACATGAGAACTACACATGTTGCATGTTTTGCGCTGTATGCCACATAAAATATGTAATGGATGTCGCAAAGAAGTGCTTGATGGCTGGCCATTGATTCCTATTCATAAAAACTGACTGCTGGCTATGCTAATGTTTATGCCAGGTCTAGTATATTGCCGCATTTGACAGTAATGAACGATGTTAGCGAAACTATTGCTTTTCATATCTCACTCATTCTGACAGTAGTGTGTCTCGCTGTATTTCTGGACGGTGTTTCTGTATTTCAGTTCTGTACAGAACTCTCCATACCACCGCTAAATATATATATTTATATATATCATACCTTATATATATAAGGTACTTGACACACGACGTACGTTTTAGCATTAGCATAGTGCTAAAACGTACGTCGTGTGTCAAATGCCTTCCTACAGTATCAGGACCTTCGTGATCTTTCTGTAGCTCTTATATTTAAGGGTCATTCCATGCCAAGTGTCCCAGACGTGGCGCTCGCACATCGCAGCTTTTGCTGATAAAATTTAGTGCCTTTTTCCTGTGCCACATGGAGTATTGTGGCAAAACATTCTTGCTCGAAAAAATTTTTGACGGTCCTGGCACCCCCTCGAATTTCGCTTCTATTTATTAAACTGTACCTAATAGAAAAATGTGTATAAAATCTACTTTTGTGTGTTGAGCTTCTAAACTGCGCTTGCGCTATCGCAGAGGTTCTGTTTAGTTGTCCCATTCATTATTTCCGAATTTTTGTGTTTCACTACCAGCTACGTAGCTTCAAAAACTACAAAAATCTTCAAAGTTCGTGAATTTTTCTTGAGCTATCTGGAACTCACCCTAACCAATATTAATAATAGCCTGATTCCAGGAAAGTGTATTTTAGTACAGAAATGTTTAGGGGTAAAATAGACTTCAGATCTTTCCGAAAAAAAATTGTGAAATTAGAGAAAATGTACGATTTGTTGCATGTTTGACCATATTTTTCATACTGATGCGGTCAAAGTAAAAATCCTCGTCATGCGGCGTTTGATAAAAGACTTCATCGTTAAGTAATGAAAAAAGTCTTATCAAATCATTTTTTTCTTTTAAGGAAGAAAATAATTTTTGAATTTGGCCCTCCGAACGCGCAGTGCATTTCATTTTGTTGCCACTTCGCCGCAAAGCACGTGGTAGCCCTTGCAGCTGACACTCGTCACAGGCAACGGCCAGATGCGAGATGTATGTCAGTGGCTCGTGAGTGGTCGAAAGTCTTGTCACGTTGATGTCAGGGCGACGAGTAATGAATTCGCGTTACAATGTGAGCTTGCTTGGCGGGCCCAATGGGAAGTATGGACGCCCGAGAGCAGCCTATGGCGTCGTTGGCACATTGTGCTAGAGGCCGTCTGTACAACATGTATACCCTGAGAAAGAAGTGTGTACAGTGTGCATTATTTCTTTCAGTATGTGTATGCTAGTTGTGCAGACGTCCCTCTAGGACATTGTGCCAACGACTCCACATGCTGCTCTCGGGCGTCCATATTTCCCATTGGGCCCGCCTAGCAAATGCTCATTGTAACGCAAATTCATTACTCGTCGCCCTGACAGCGCGACAAGACTTTCGACCACTCACGAGCCGCTGACATACATCTCGCATCTGGCCGCTGCCTGTGACGAGTGTCAGCTGTAAGGGCGACCACGTGCTTTGCGGCGAAGTGGCAGCAAAATGAAATGCACTGCGCGATCGGAGGGCCAAATTCAAAAATTATTTTCTTCCTTAAAACAAAACAAATTATGTGATTAGACTTTCTTCGTTACTTAACGATGAAGTCTTCTATCAAACGCCACATGACGAGGATTTTTACTTTGACCGCATCAGTATGAAAAATACGGTCAAACATGTGACAAATCGTACATTTTCTCTAATTTCACAATTTTTTTTTCGGAAAGATCTGAAGTCTATTTTACCCCTAAACATTTCTGTACTAAAATACACTTTCCTGGAAATCAGGCTATGATTAATATTGGTTAGGGTGAGTTCCAGATAGCTCAAGAAAAATTCACGAACTTTGAAGATTTTTGTAGTTTTTGAAGCTACGTAGCTGGTAGTGAAACACAAAAAATATCGGAAATAATGAATGGGACAAGCTAAACAGAACCTCTGTGATAGCGCAAGCGCGGTTTCGTAGCTCAACACACAAAATAGATTTTATACACATTTTCTATTAGGTACAGTTTAATAAATAGAAGCGAATTTCGAGGGGGTGCCATGATTGTCAAAATTTTTTTTCGACCAAAGTGTTTTGCCACAATACTCCATGTGGCACAGGAAAAAGGCACAAATTTTATCAGCAAAATCTGTGATGTGCAAGCGCCACGTCTGGGACACTTGGCATGGAATGACACACACACACACACACACAAACACACACACACACACACACACACACACACACACACACACACACACACACACACACACACACACACACACACACACACACACACACACATATATATATTGAGAGAGCGTAGGCATCGGCAAGTTGGTAATTCATGTTTGACTTTTTGAGCGCGCAAAAGAACAGGGACGAAAAACGACGCAGACACAGCGCTGACTTCCAACATATGCTTTATTTTCTACAGTGGTACATATATATATATATATAGACAACAAAAAGCAACGCACGCAGGTGCATTGTACAGAAAGGCTTCATGTAAAACCACAAATAAGTATGCATGATAAGCAATCAAACAACCTGATACCGGATTTTTTTCTTCTTTAAGAGATCAAGCGGTCATTCCTGACTACCACTATCGTCTAGTCACCCTGTGGGCCTTGCTTAGAAAGTCTAGTTCTTTTTGGATAGGTCAATTGAAGGTGCACTAATGCACATATCTCCCAAACTTGCAATCTTCGCCGCTTCAATTATCTCGCGTGTTGTTTGTGCCTGGCTCCTTCCTGTCGCAGTGCACTGCGAATACATGGGATCGCACCCACACTTCCTGCAGTGGAAAGCCACATGTCCCACACTTCCAGTTCGCACGTTATTTGCGTGCTCACGCAGCCTGTCATTGGCACACCGTCCCGTCTGCCCTATGTATTTCTTGCCACAGGACAGCAGGTAACTCATAAACGATGTTGTTCTCACATTTAACAAAGCTTTCTTTGTGCTTTTTTTGGCACCTGGGTTTTCAGAACCACTGTAGGAGGCCTTGCACAGATTATAAAGCTTGTTTGGTGCTGAAAGGACGACTCTTACGTTGGCGTTGTTTCCTATCTTTTTCAGCCTATGTGAGACATCGTGAAGGTACGGTATGACGGCGCATTTCTGCTTGACAGGCTCCGTTTCTGGTGAAGCCTGCTCCTCACCCTCGCGAGCATGTTTGACAGTCTTGAGAAGACCCTCCGCCACAGATGTGACGACATACTGAGGAAACCCCGCCTTTTTCAGGCAGTCAGCTTGCGCCTGGAAACTACACGAACACTTGTGAGGACATGAGCGGCGAAGCGCATTCATTAGGGTTAATTTTGCAATACCCCTTTTAACTAGCTTGGAGTGGCCCGAAGAAAACAGCAGAAGCGGCTTATTGGCCCTAGGCTCGTACGACCAGCAGACCTGGTCTCGCTCGAAGAACATTCGTATGTCAAGAAAACGCAAGGCGTTGTTTTGCGGCATTTCATGCGTGACTGCGAGCGGTTGCAGGAAACGCGTGAACAGATCAAGTACGTTTGAAGAATCATTGCCAAATTCGCCTGGACTTGATTCTAGAAAGACAACGTAGTCGTCTACATATCTAAACACCTTCTTTACATTTGTGCCTGTACGCCTTGCGTTTTCTTGACATACGAATGTTCTTCGAGCGAGACCAGGTCTGCTGGTCGTACGAGCCTAGGGCCAATAAGCTGCTTCCGCTGTTTTCTTCGGGCCACTCCCAGCTAGTTAAAAGGGGTATTGCAAAATTAACCCTAATGAATGCGCTTCGCCGCTCATGTCCTCACAAGTGTTCGTGTAGTTTCCAGGCGCAAGCTGACCGCCTGAAAAAGGCGGGGTTCCTCAGTATGTCGTCACATCTGTGGCGGAGGGTCTTCTCAAGACTGTCAAACATGCTCGCGAGGGTGAGGAGCAGGCTTCACCAGAAACGGAGCCTGTCAAGCAGAAATGCGCCGTCATACCGTACCTTCACGATGTCTCACATAGGCTGAAAAAGATAGGAAACAACGCCAACGTAAGAGTCGTCCTATCAGCACCAAACAAGCTTTATAATCTGTGCAAGGCCTCCTACAGTGGTTCTTAAAAAACCAGGTGCCAAAAAAAGCACAAAGAAAGCTTTGTTAAATGTGAGAACAACATCTTTATGAGTTACCGCTGTCCTGTGGCAAGAAATACGTAGGGCAGACGGGACGGTGTGCCAATGACAGGCTGCGTGAGCACGCAAATAACGTGCGAACTGGAAGTGTGGGACATTTGGCTTTCCAGTGCAGGAAGTGTGGGTGTGATCCCATGTATTCGCAGTGCACTGCGACAGGAAGGAGCCAGGCACAAACAACACGTGAGATAATTGAAGCGGCGAAGATTGCAAGTTTGGGAGACATGTGCATTAGTGCACCTTCAATTGACCTATCCAAAAAAGAACTAGACTTTCTAAGCAAGGCCCACAAGGTGACTATACGATAGTGGTAGTCAGGAATGACCGCTTTATCTCTTAAAGAAGAAAAAAATCCGGTATCAGGTTGTTTGATTGCTTATCATGCATACTTATTTGTGGTTTTACATGAAGCCTTCCTGTACAATGCGCCTGCGTGCGTTGCTTTTTGTTTATATATATATATATGTACCACTGTAGAAAATAAAGCATATGTTGGAAGTCAGCGCTGTGTCCGCGTCGTTTTCGTCCCTGTTCTTTTGCGCGCTCAAAAATGTCAAACACACACACACACACACACACACACACACACACACACACACACACACATATATATATATATATATATATATATATATATATAAAATGCTTAACAATGGTGGTGACGTGGCTAAGGACTACGCATTATTCGCAGGATGTTGTGCCTATAGTTTAGGTGCTTACTGATAAAACAGTAGGTTGTCATTACAATGTGAACATGTATGAAATGGCATGAAGTGTTTAAAACCGATTTAGAGAATAATTTTACGAATCGCAGAAATTTCAGTTTGTTTATAGGATGAAGGCATGCAGACGTGAAAGAGAAAAGACACAGACAAACCAAACGCTAGCGTTTGAGCTGTCCGCATCTCTTCTGTTTCCGTGTTACATGGCTTACTTTCTTCTAGAATCAACATTTTTTGTTTTTACGCGAGCGGAAATTGTTCTGAGACTCATCTATATAAACTTCAAGTAGTATTTTATTTCCCCCAGAGGAATCGAGTGCAGCACTGTAAAGTTGCTACAAAAACTTGTTGCGGCTGTCATGCATCCACCACAGTGTTCCTGTTTGAGTAAACCCGGTGGAAGTGCCTTGTTGAGTAACAAGAGGTAGCGGCACCAACTTTCGTCGATTGTCAGATAAAAACCCTAATGGTGTTCGCTCTGATTTGAAGTTCTTTTGAAATTCTTGATCAACCTCTATAAAACTTGTTTAGTTTATGTGTATTTGTACGCTGATTTTGAAAATGCAAATATTTTTTTACTATTATATGTCGTGTTATTAAGTATATCAAACATTTCATGTGCCATGTTAGGCCTGCACGAGTTACAAAGTAAGCATATCACAATAATATGAAATGGGAACTGTATGCAACATAACCAGAATGCATGTCCTAAACCCACTTAACAATAGTCATAGTATGCTGAACATTGACCAGTAAGTGTATGTCTAGCTGGTGATTCGCTCACGAGAGTTCAATATTACGTAACTTTTAACTCAAATGGGTTTAAAACGCGAGTTCGTATGTGGGCTAGTGGGTTCATGAACATTATGCCAGAACAGCGCAGTAAACTCCTTTAAAACTATCGCATACAGTTTTTATCCCCTAACTATAGCGATATGTCGATTTACTTTGTAACTCCAAGTTTGGAAAGGCTTGCTCATCAAGACACATGAAATTTTTGTGTCAAAACTGCGTTTTCTTCCAGATAATTGCATATTTGAAATCGCCACATAAGTAAACCTAAACTCAGCAAGTTTCATCAATATCGACCAAGAAGAAAAATAAACGCATTATTTGTTGCAGAGTGTCTCATTGAGTACCACGAAGTGGTCACACTGACTCTTGCCAGGGGAGTCATGTACACCACTGTCCTTAAGGACAACGGAGTCAAAGGAACGCTCCAGTGGGGGTCAGCGTTACCATGGCAAAGGGGTCACCCTGACTACCTATAGGTACTAGCGGGAAATAAAAGGTAGTCGCGTAGACTCCTGCGTTGGGAGTAATACATACTCTCTCTGCTTGCGAAGAAGGGAGTCGTTGGTCTGAAGAACGAAGGGAGTCGTTTGACACCCCAAATTGTGAAGAAGGGAGTCGTTGGTCTGAAGAACGAAGGGAGTCGTTTGACACCCCAAATTGTGAAGAAGGGAGTCGTTGGTCTGAAGAACGATGGGAGTCGTTTGACACCCCAAAAGGTCATCATATGTGTAGCGAGGCGATTACCACCCAAAGGTAGTCAGTACAGACACCCTTTTTTTTAAGAGTGTACCTAGCAGGCAATCGAGGCGCGTCCGATAGAGGGCGACGCCGTAACTCCTCGAGGCCAATAAATGAGAAAACTGATACGCTTATATATTTGGCACTGGCGCTACAGTGACACTTAAAATCTTGGTGTGCAGATACCAGATATCTATTCATGTTAGCCGTCAGCCTGTTGCCATTCGTGGATTGAGCGAGTTTTCAACGACAAGATTCGCTTGCCATGGAACGTGAGCTCGGAATCCGCGTCAACTGCACAGCGATGTAGCCGACTAACGACGGAGGATCGCCGTGTTGCAAGTAACGTCCCTGGCTACTTCACCGCCGACGGTTACTGGGCCGGTAGGCGATATTTTCCCTAAGCGTATTAAAGGGACACTAAAGAGCAAAACGATCTTTCTCATATTAGTGAAGTACTATTTCACGATACCAAAACCACCACACTTGCTGCGAGAAGACGCTTAGTAAGCGAGAAAACGCGCAAAAACAAAATGTGGGTGGCGACGCCACCTTGAAGTTTCCACACGCGGCGACGCCTCGGTGCGAACAGAGGCTCGTAGCCTGCCCGGCTGTGGTTTGCGGCTGTGGTTGCTGCTGTGGCTGCAGCTGGTGGTCGATACGATGAAGACGGTATCTGGCAAACGCCATGGCAGAAAAGCGGTACACAAATTACGTTGTCTTCTCACTAAATAAAGCGGCCATGGTGAGGATTATAGGGACCTCTTCTACAGCGTCACTGCTACCTCATAAAAAGGCCTTGAGATGGTCGTTGACGGTCGTTCATGAAGGGGCTGGCATGGTTCGAAACTTACGCTTTTTTCGCTGATTTGTACCCCAAATCCCACATATATTTTGGTGCATATAAACTCCTCCCACCAACAGAGACCGTCATTTTGGCAAGCACAATGGAACTTCAAGACATGCACTGCCTTGCATGCAGATTTAAACACGTCACCGTTTAACTCTTTCGTTACCGCGCCTTAGAACGAGTGTCACCGGTGACCCGAACGCGCCCAGCAGAAATTTAAAAATACGGGTGCCCCAATGAACTAGTTGCGCTGTCTAGCACATTCTGTAAGCACTAATGTTTCGTTCCCTGCATAGTTAGCTTTTTTAACCGAGCGTCAGCGATTTTTAACAGCGACTCAGAGATAGAAGTTCGCTTGGTTCGTTCGCAAAAATGGCAGACTGGTAGCGACACCCTCTCGGAAATGTTGTTCCTTGGAGAATTCTCTTGCGTCCGCAGTCGATTTTTCTGCTCTTTCTCGCAAAAGTGACTCTGAGGATGGTGTCAAATTATGAAAATACAGTTCGGATGATGAAAACACGCAGAACGAACCCGGATGGTAGACAGGTGTTGATCAGTACGTTACTTTTTCTGGCACGTCAATTTTTTTCTCCGACTGAAATGCCCTGAGGATGTCGGTATTATTATATGCTTGATTTGTAGTGTCTGGACGGTATATGGTAAAGATTTGCTGAACATCTTCAGCCAGTAGAGAGTATATAATGTTCAGCCCAAGATGGATACCGGCCGTGCCTCAGAGTTGTGTTGCGTAGTGAAGCGATAAGCGTCGCAAAAAATATCGGCGTCTTGGGCATCACGGCCGCAGAGATCGTGAATTTCATTTGCCTGCCGCTCTGTATGAGAATTGTCGAGCTTCCACGACTACACGTCACCAAAACAAGCACATTCAGAACAAATCGCGCCGATTGATCAAGCCGAGAAAGCACAAAAAGTGCTATGAGACGAAGAAACTTGATGACCGCACCAAAGCCACTTGTATCGCGTTTTCCTAGTGGCACACGAACCTTAGAAAAAGACCTTTTTTTTACATCTTATTAGAGCTTTGAGACATAGTTCCACCTACTTCTATAGTGTCAGAGATTGAAATTTGAAGACTTCTTTGAAGCTTACAAGTTTAGAATATTTTTAATGTGTGCGGTGAAGCCATACTTTAGGATGTTTTGGTGCCGTGTTCAGTGCTACCTTTTTGTATCTGAATTTTACCCTGTGCTGCTGCTGCTTAGCATAATTTGCTAAAATACATATGGAGGAATTGCAAATTTATTCCCCTTCTTAATTATTTTTATTGTGTTATTTTGTTTGGAAAATTTCCAGAGGGAAAAATATTAACGTGCAACCTGATGAAGCAATGCAGTTTTTACTAGGCAGAAAAAAACATGGAAAGTCATACGTTTTTTAAGCTATATCATTCAAACTCCTTGATATAGAAAACTAATCTGCAAATATTTTGCGTATTCCTGATTATTTTTGGTCATTTTTTTTTCATGTTGGGAGCAGAACGTTAAAAATGTTCCATCCAACGTTCAATAAACGTTGTATTTCATAATTATTCTCGCATATTATACCCTAATAATAATTTTTCGAAGTACTACCATTAAAAAGGTGCATTCACTTGGCTTTATATTGACATATGATGTTACACTGTATCTATCACATTATTAATCAAAAAATAATAAAGCATACAAAATATGACCAATTTTTCCACGGTAACGAAAGAGAGAAATGCGCCAGCGATTCCTTTACTCGCGCTCTCGAAGCGGCAGTACACTTTCAAGACGCATATTTGCAAACTAAGGGGTGCATGTCGGCGACGACGTATTCATAGTTATTCCTACAAATACTTTACGTTTTGTGGTGCAGAAACGGAGGTCCAACGAGATTGTAAAATGATTACTGGGGGTAACGGGAGCCAGTGACCTTTTTATTTGTCGCCACTAAGTATTCCCAGCCTTCTCCAAGGTTGTACACTGCTATACCCAACTACCACTTCTTGCGTCTTCCAATGCTTAATAATAATGTTTTTAGGGGTTGAAGTAGTAATCCTTGCTGAGGCGCCTTCAGGCCATATTGTTTCAATGGACGAGTATGCGCGCAAGTGCCTCGAGTGCATGCTTGTAAAATCAGGTTCTTTTCACGGCTTCATTATCTGCTTATTCTGTATGTACGTATATTTGCTGCATCAATAGAGTTATAAAATACTGGTCCAAAAGCGGAGCCTTTTTCTTGCTAAGCGGACACTAGACGCAAATATATTTTCCGTCTGAATGGCTGACAACGTCTAAGTCGTCAATATTATATACTGTAACGCTTTAGTAATCGAAAATATGAGGCAAAATGCAGGACAGAATTCGCACCACCAGTGGGACATTCTGGAGCGCTAGCCTGATGGCGTAGTAAGTTCTGAGTGCAATTAATCACAAGTACTCCGAATAACCATGACAAAAAGGACATTTCATCGAAGTACAAGGCGCTATAAAATCAAACTTTTGCATTTCTGTCTGATTAATCCGTTAAGGAAGTTGATATTGCGCCGCACGTTCAATTTTCACCAGGCTGTGTTCCGCTAAAGCCCCTTAATTGATCCGCAATGCTGGGTGTCAGGCAGTGCGGACACAGCGAATGTACGTTAGAAGGCTGTTCTCGGAGGCAGGCGCTTTGAATTGAGCTAATGGTACGCGGACCACGCAAGCATGATTTTCCTTCAACTAAGCGTTTCGTTAGTACGAAACAAGGGCCACGAAGTTCCTGGAACGCTACTTCAACAATCTACGACGAATTAATATTTCCCTTTAGTGTCATTTTAATGAGGCAATGTTCTTGACTTTTTCTTGACTGCAGGCTGCGAGCTGTGGGTCACCCTACAGGGAGTGCGCAACATCAGCAGCGCCTGCCTCTTCATCTACGCTCTATTATGCGGCCCGAACAAATTTTCAATCTACGACGACGAATTCTGCAGGGATACAATTCAAATTAGATAATAAACGCACAACGTATTGCATCTTTTCAGTAACGCGTGATCTTCACCGCTTGCCTTTGGTAAGTGCACGGTATAAAATAATTATTCTTATACCATGGGTAAGTGTATGACACTATGATCCAATCTAGCGTAGTTTGCGATCGCGGCGCTTACATTTATCCACATACACTTCCTCCTTACGATACTTTCCTCGATCAATGAAGCCTATACCAAAACTGACCATTGTCACTATACTACTGCCAAAGTGAGTCCATTTGCCAGAAAGCGTCCATCACGGATTTATTGTTGGACGAGGTGCTACATGTTACATGTAGATACATTTACATGTAGCACATACATGTACAGACGCGGCCACGTCTGTAT